>NC_066555.1:6623029-6870529 GCF_024679095.1 Eriocheir sinensis | reverse complement strand
CAAATTTGTGGCTTTACCGTGTAGCAGCGACGGGCCAAATTTGTGGCTTTACCGTGTAGCAGCGACGGGCCAAATTTGTGGCTTTACCGTGTAGCAGCGACGGGCCAAATTTGGGGCTTTACCGTGTAGCAGCGACGGGCCAAATTTGTGGCTTTACCGTGTAGCAGCGACGGGCCAAATTTGTGGCTTTACCGTGTAGCAGCGACGGGCCAAATTAGTGCCATGATATAAACCCCCCAAAATAGATGATACATAAACTGATCACAAATGCTTCGCTATATATTATGAACTGGTTTGTGTGAGGGGTGATTTTTTTCTCATTTTTCTCGCTTAGAGGGACCATTAAGAAACATGATCCCCGCTGCTACCGGGTTTAGAAATACCAAATAAAAGTTGAACAAAACATCACATCAGCCATACTCACCGCCACCAGGGAGGACGGGATGTGATGGAAGTAGAAGGTGACGTTGAAGGCGCCGCGGAAGGAGACTAGGCAGGTGAAGGGGGCGTGGTGCAAAGCCTCGCCCTTCAAGCAGACGAACCCCACGTAGGGCAGCGTGAGGTTGTCCACTTCCACCGTGCTGTTACAGGGAGTGCACGCCGCCCCCCCTGCTCCTCCTCCGCCCCCTCCATCACCACCACCAGCCCACGCCCCCACCACACACACGCACAGCACGACACATGCCAGCACCCACGCCCTGCAGTAGTGGTGGGGGTTTGTAGCATTTTCGGTCACATGGTTTTGTTTCATATACGTAAACTTGCCGCCGTCCATCTTTCTTGGCACAACAGAGGGAAGAAAAATATTGCATTGGTGTTTAGTGTTGAATATCGCACCTTCAGAGTGATGTTATACGTAAAAAACACATTTTCTGCGTCACTGATTGTCTTTTGTTTATTTGTTTTTTTTTCCAGTCACTACCTATAGCCTACTCTTTCTCCCCCACAGTTGTACACTCAAAAAAATCTACTTTGTCTCTTTTATTGTGTCACTATTTAGGTTATTCCTTTTTTTCCATTGTCGTACACTCAAAAATCACTATCGCACTTCACATTTCAACCAGTAATCTTCTATACCAATTCAATTCAATTCTCTTGCAGCGAGTCACATTGCTTTTTTTTTCATCCTTCCCACCATAACCACAGGTCTTCCCTTTCCCCTACACAGGTTTTCAATACACACACACACACACACACACACACACACACACACACACACACACACACACCATCCAAGGTTCACTAGGCGGAGGTAACAACATACATAATATATCTTGGCCACACTTATTCCACCCCAGACGGATCAGAGCAACGCCCCGTGTTCAGACTAAAGGGGCTTTTACACTGGGCAAATTTTCCGTGTATCTTCAATCAAACCACGATTTCCGCTGGCGTGGTTCTCCTATTTCCGTGGTTTTCTGACGTGTCCACGATCTTCCAAAGCTACGGTAGCACAAAATACTACGAAAATGACTTATATACTATTTGGCGTTTATATAAACAGAAGGAAACTATAGAAAACCAACACAGGAAATATATTTAGTATCTGGTATTGAGTAGACATAACAGATCATTGTGGAAAATATACTCTGATTTAGGCGTTTACAATGACTGGGTTGGACTGTCGAGCTGACCCAGAATCTCGCCTATTGGCAAAAAGTTTCGCCGTCTCTACTTAACCCGGTAGCAGCGACGGGCCAAATTTGCGGCTTTACCGTGTACCAGCGATGGGCCAAATTTCTGCCATGATATAAACCTCCCAAAATAGATGATGCATAAACTGATCACACATGCGTTGATATATATTATGAAATGGTTTGCGTGAGTGATGATTCTTTCTCATTATTTTACTTAGAGGGGCCTTTAACCTAACCTAACCTAACCTAACCTAAGAAACATGACCCCCGCAGCTACCGGGTTAATATCTCCTTCATTGTGCATTCTTCACCGTACATGAAGCAAAGAGATGTATGCGTGGTTCATCACAACAAAGCCAAACAGTAAAACAATACGGTTACTGTGTATCAATCTAAGCCCAGCGAGTGCCCATGCAACCGAGGTCCGAGGGTGTCCTATTCTGCCCCGTCAACAAACCACATCCCAGCCAGCCACTCACCCACCCACGCCACCCACCCACACCCAAACGCAGAGCAGGGGGAAAAAAAGTGTTCACATGTGTTCGGTGTCCTCTCAACAACAAGTCCACACACAAGAAAAGATCAACACACACAAACTACCACCATGATCACACAATTATCCCTGGAAATGCCCATAACCTCTACGAAAGCGTTGTCACATGTGTGTACTGAGATGCCGAGATTAAGAATATAGCCCCAAGTAGGCACTCCTCAAACTCTTTACACTGCGACCAATTACCATCTTAAGTATTTTACATTGACGACCTGTTACGAAGCCCCTTGATGTTACCGAAAGAGTTAGTCTAGTGTCTTTTTTACAGTAAAGGAGGCAGCTCAATGACAAATAATAATAGAATAAATTAAAATGAAGAAGCCCGATAAGCACTCCTTCTATAAAAGAAAGTACAGATTAGTGGCCGAAAGGGATGTTAATTTATTCACATATTTATGCAGTGTCGAGGCAATAAGTCTAATCTATCGCGAACTAGTGCCGGAGTGTGGTTCGTGCGCTGAAGAACACTGTGAACTCGTATTCTCAAACGTATCGGCGCCTCTGTTCGCCTGTTTGAAAAGCCTCTCGCCGAAGTTGTTGAGATATCCATGGACTAGTTTGTGATGCCTCTGATAGTTTTACACGACTTACACTGCACCTTAAACGGCAAAAAACATCCATAAAAACACTGTTGATCTTTTCTGTGGCCTTGAGAAGTAATCGTAATGGAACCCCGATACGTTTAAGAACTTGAACCCTGACCCACACCACCAACAACAACTTTTTTTTATAGTTCCAACTCCCTAATTATCAGACGCTACCCCCCTCTTCCCCCTTCATCCCCTCCCCTCCTTAACCCCTGACTAAACTGTAATGCCTCCACCACCATCCTCGGCGCCACCACCAATAACAACAACCACTACCACCTTCTCCGGCACTACCAACACTAGTTCCAGCACCCTAACTATCAGACGCTTCCCACCCTCTCCCCTTCCCCTCCTCAACCTTTGAATATACTGTAATACCTCCGCCATCATCATCATCGACACACACACACACACACAGGTCACGTAATCAGACATATGAATGGCGGTGACAAACAAAGCAGAGATCACGATAAAAAAACAATAAAAAAAAAGGGGAGAAAACTCGTAGGTCAAGGATGCAGGAGAGACAAAGACAGACAAAAATGTACGTGTGTGTGTGTGTGTGTGTGTGTGTGTGTGTGTGTGTGTGTGCTTACCTACTCGTTTCGCCACCTGCTTGAAAACCTCTGAGTCAGTCAAATCACTAATTAAAGACAAACTAAGGACACGGACACAGACACACGGACACTAGACATAAAGACTTGGAGCTGGGTGACATGATTTGGGTAACACGAACTGGGTAACAAACTGGGTAACATGGGTAACATGAACTGGGTAACACGAACTGGGTAACACACATTGACAATACTAGAAAAAAAATAAAGGAACGGAGATAACAAAGGAAAGACAAGTTAATAAAGTGAAAGGAAAGGAGAGGAAGGAGAGGAAGGGAAACGAAATGGAGAGGAAGGGAGAGGAGAGGAAAGGAAAGGAATGGAAAAGAAGAGGAGGGGAGAGTAAAGCGAGGAAAAATAAAGGTAAGAAAAAAAAAGTAAACAGGGGAGGAGAGGAAAGTAAAGCGAGGAAATAGGAAATGAAAGGGAAAGAAATAAAAGGAGAGGAGAGGAAAGCGAGCAAAGCAGAAAGGAAGGGAAAAGGAAAGGAAAGGAAAGGAAAAAGGGAAGGGAAAAGAGAGAAGAGGAAAGGATAGAAAAGTAAAAGAGGAAATGGTAAGAAGATAAAGCGCTCAGGAAAGGAAAGGAAAGGAAAGCGAAGATGAAAGGAAATAAACCAGAAAAAAATGACAAGACAAGGACGAGGCTGGACGGGACAAAGACCTAAGGAAAAAAAATACACCAACTGGCGATTAGAAAAGAAGTCGAGTCGAGATGAAATACAAGATGATTGAAAATATAAAAAAAAGCATTCAGAAAGTAGTGAGTATAGAGTAGCAGTGAAGGATGAACTGTTTGTATTTTATTTATTTATTTATTTATATTTTTTGCCGCCAGATGAGATAGGAATGCTTAACTGTTTTATTACTGCTGGATGGTTGTTGTTGTTGATGATGATGATGATGATAGTGGTCGTTGTTATTGTTGTTGTTGTTGTTGTTGTTGTATTGCTGCCGTTGTTGTTGCTCTTGTTATGTAGGGAAAGTTACAAATCACATGTGCGTCTTTAGTGCTTGTTAACCTTGCTATTGAAACGTAAACGAGAACAAAAGACGCTCATTTGATTCGTATACGTAACTTACAATGCGACGATCGGAGATGAACGCCGAGGCCATGCGCAGCTTTAGCCTACCTTGACCGAACATACAAAACTAGGCTATTGCGAAGAAACTAACCTTTCTTACGGCCATATCAATTATTTTTATTTTATTTATTTATTTATGTATTTATCAATTCATTTCTTTTTCTTTTTTGTGTCTTTCGGAGCAGCAAGTAGATAATCATTTATATTTTCAACTTCTAGATATGTTTTTTTTTCTGGGAGCAACAATCTTAACCAATATTTCTAACACATTTTTCATTTACTTTTATCAACTCATTTCTTTTTATTTTTTGTGTCTTTCGGAGCATCAAGTAGATAATCATTTATATTTTCAACTTCTAGACTTTACTTTTTAAATATCTGCTTTTTTTCTGGGAGCAACAAGTTGATAGATATTTCAAACACTTTTTACATTTACTTTTATCAACTCATTTATTTTTTGTGTCTTTCGGAGCAGCAAGTAGATAATCATTTATATTTTGAACTTCTAGACTACTTTTTAAATATCTGCTTTTTTTCTGAGAGCAACAAGTTGATATTTCTTACACTTTTTTCTCCTTATACCATGGGGGAAAAAAATCGCAAAACAAGGCACTTAAGGAGTGAGATTGATCGTTTCAGTATGACTATGTAATTAAGCTTTTAACGATGGTAGAAATATGGTCGTTAAAGAAGAAATTACTTTTAATACTCACTGATCTTTCCAAGCAGCAGTAGTAGTAGTAGTAGCAGTAGTAGTAGTAGTAATAGTAGTAACACGTATCCGTTATTAGCTACTTATAAATCACAACACAACATTATTTAGCTAGCATATCAACAGAAGTAGTAGTAGTAGTAGTAGTAGTAGTTATACATATGTTATTAATTATTATATATCACAACACAACATCCAGCTAGCAAACGCAATAAGTCAACAATTAAACATATACAAAAATACATCAATAAATAACTAAACACTGAACTAGCAAACAGTTTGATACACAAATACATAAATAAAATATAACTAACATAACCAGCACTTAAAAAATGAGTGTGTGTGTGTGTGTGTGTGTGTGTGTACGCCAGCCAGCAGCGCCACGCCCCCACCTCCTCGCCACACCCAGCCACGCGCGTGACTAACACACTCCCTCTTCCAGACCTCTCACACGCCTTGTCTCACACTCACTCACTCCAGCGCACCCTTACCAAATTATCGTACTCAGAGCATCACCTGTATCAGTTCCAGACTCAAAAATCTCGTACCCACACAAATAATGATACTGAATTAAAGTTATTGCCAGAAACGTTATATATTGATGTTGTTTTGTAATAGTTATGGATCAGAAACCGGAAAATATAGTATGCTGAGTACAACAACCTGATGACTGGGTTCAATGTTCCCAAATTATCGTACTCATTACATTGCCATCATCAGTTTTTGCCTAATTGCTGTCACTCTCCCACAAATTACGGTCTTCAATGAAACTCGTCAGGCAAAACTTATCAATATATTCTACTAGGGTGGAAAGTATACACCAATGTGAGTTTTAAGCCAATTTGACTGTCGTGTTTAGGAATCATTGTCGTACATTTGGGAACACAGCCCCTCACACCCCGCTCTCCCCTTCCCCACCCTCCCTTCCCACCCCACCCCTTCCACCCCGCCCACATCTTCGCCCCTCCCTTTCACTCCTATCCTCCCATCCCTTCCATTAGCCTACCAATCCTCTCCCTCCCCTCCCCTCCCCTTCCACCCCACCCCTTCCATTACCAATCCTCTCCCTCCCCTCCACATCCCCCCCCTCCCCAGCCCTTTCACTCCCACCCCACCCATTCCCTTCCACCCCGCCCCTTCCCTTACCAAAAGTCTCCCTCCCGCCCACAACTTCGCCCCGCCCACATAACCAGACCTGCGCCCTTCCACTCATTTATAATCTGCTCCACCCATATTTCTTCTCCCTATCCACCCACTGTTCCACCCATTTCTATCTATCCTTCCACTCTTAATATTGTTTCATTATTCTTTATTCTCTTTTCCATTCTTCCTTCCCACCTTTCAAACCCGCCCTTCCATATTTTTGTCCGTTTTCCACATTTTTAATTTTCCAATTCCCTCTTTTATCTTCTCCTTCTCCCCTTTCTTCTCTTCTTTCCTTCCCTTTTCTGTTTCCCGGTTTCCCCGTACGTTTTATTCCTTTCTGAACCCTTTTTCATCCTTGTTCTCTTTCCCCATGGAGTCGAAAGAGAGAGAGAGAGAGAGAGAGAGAGAGAGAGAGGCAACATTTGGTAAAGTTGTGAGGCATGTGTTGTGTTGCTGTGTGATTTGGTGACAAGCCTTGGAAACGAGCAGCCGGGGCGAGGAGAGTCGAACCACAGTGATGTCAGGAAGAGCACCCAGTCTTATACCCCGAGCCACAACTTCTAAACAGTGACCCCTCGTGAACTTACGTTAAGACTGTCCAGAAAAGGGGGCTCAGTAGAGGCACACAAGGAGGGTTCCACACCACCAGACAGGATACAATGCGATATTTATTATATATGTGTACACTGATGCAAGTAATAAAAACTAAGTCATTCAAACAAAAAGTAAACAACATCCATCCCACAATCACACGTGTACGTACAGGGTAATAATCAATAATTAACTAATCTTATGAGGTACGGCGAGTTACTCTCTCTCTCTCTCTCTCTCTCTCTCTCTCTCTCTCTCTCTCTCTCTCTCTCTCTCTCTCTCTCTCTCTCTCTCTCTTAAAAAATACATAACTTACAAATTATAGATAAAACATAACATGGAATTAGACATAAATAAAGTTAAATAAAAAAATAAATATAGATAGATAAGTATAGTAATAATAATAGTAATAATAATAATAATAATAATAATAATAATAATAATAATAATAATAATAATAATAATAATAATAATAATTACAATGTTTTCATGCACAAACAACAAGAACACCACCACCAAAAACAACAACAACTCTAACCAACGTTTGTGTGGAGTGACTTGCAAAACGTTACTTCCGGAATGAGGGGAACGTATGCAGGCCGTGACGTCACCCTGACCTAAAGGATGTCCTCTCTCTCTCTCTCTCTCTCTCTCTCTCTCTCTCTCTCTCTCTCTCTCTCTCTCGTCTAAACAATGGAGAAGTAGGCTATATTATGCTACTTTGATTATTTCCACACAGACTTCCCTTACCACACTCTACATCCCTGTATTTAAACTGAACATTAAAGTAGTGTACAACTTCATATCCTATTGCCTTACTTCAGAAACATTAATTACACCAAGCAGGGCAGAGTCTGGGAATTGGTAGTGGTGGGAGATTCAAGACGTTGCTAGTTCATTGTATGTATATTGGAACGAGATTCATGTCGGCATTATATCAGACGCTTTCGACTCTATACGTCAACTACTTTCAAAAGCCAAAAAGGAGGTTAATCGGGTTCTAATGAGTGTTATTTTAGGCTTATGGTACAGAAGAATGATTGAACTACAACCAGTGGCTTAAAACTACTCATGGAAATCCCACAAACTCCTTTTAAAGTCTTGTTTGGTGGTAGTTTGGTGTTTTGAAGAGGTTCAGACTTCGTTAGTTTAGTACTGTGGTGGCAGGTTCAGACTTCCTTGGTTTAATGTACTTTAGAGGGAGCTGCAATATATTTTAGAGAGGGAGGTTCAGACTTTGGTAGTTCGGTGTGCTTTCGACAGTGGATTGACTGATTGGTTAGGGTATGCGGTCATGGCGCCGCATAGACTGCCCTCAATGACTGATAACACAAATGAAATGCAATTATTAGAGACCACTATCAAATTGTACCAAAATCTCTTTCAGAACAAGTATTGCAGGGAGGAGGCAAGGGGTTCAACATCCTACATGCCGATCTCCCCCCGACCTCCCTTCAATAATCCTACGGCCCCGAAACCATGGAACTTAGACGATACATTTTACTTATACGACTCAAATGAAAACGATGAAAACGTCTAAAAAATGAACAGTTAAAATTGTCACTCCGCCTTAAATACCATCTTGAAACCGTATACAATTTATCCTACCCTAATTAAAAACGCTAAAAATGCCGCTTACCTTCAATACGACCCTAGAGACAGCCTACCATTCAACCTGCTCTCATGAAAGTTGGAAAGTTTCGTTTAGCCGGCGCAACATCTGTGGTTATATGCCGGAGAGAGACAGGAGGGGGAAGGAATTATAGGAGAAGGGAACGGACCCCAGGAGACTGGACACAACCCCCGATTAATACCTCGTACCCATTCACTGCTGGGTGGACAGGGGCGTAGGGTATCGGAAAAGCCGCCCAAATTTTTCCACTCCGCCCGGGACCTGCTCTCATGAAAACGTCTCGAAATTGAAATGTTAAAAATGTCACCCAACATTAAATACGACTCTGAAATCATGTCATTTATCTTACTAATATAGTTAAAAGCATGTCTCAGAATCCGTAGACAATGAACAAGTAAATAGACAAATCAACAATGCCGGAGCGTGCTGGTAACAAGCGGACACGAACTGACGAGACAATATGTAACAGTTATCCTTGACCTGTCGTGTATGGCGTGTGTGTGACTGTGTGTGTGTGTGTGTGTGTGTGTGTGTGTGTCGCTGTTTTGTACTTTCACCGGCGGCCGCAGAATGAATTAATATATTACATCACAGCACAAGATAGAGTTGGAATGACCTAAATCCTGACACTCACTTAGGAATGCGCTAAATTCTGTAGAGCTAATTTCTGAGTTGGAATAAGCGAAGTTATATAGAGCAAAGTAATGTGTTATTATTAGTGAGTGAAATTTAAGCAGCTGATGATGGAGAGAGAGGTAGAGAAATTAAATGAATGTCATGTTAGTATTAGTAGGTCACACACACACACACACATACACATCTTAAACAGACAAACATAATTATGGACACACACGTACAGACAGACGGACGGACAGAATCAGAACGGACATCAAAATCAGAAATAGCCTATCATCTCTTCTTGTCATCCACCTCATTATATTTTACTCGATGACGGGCTCTGTTGTCGCATTACTTGGTCTCAGGCAGTCACTGGATACCTTAACTAACCATCCTTTTCCCGTGGTGTATTTAATCCTACGCGGCCGACAAGGATCTTCAGCTAATGTTCCTTCACTCCTGATTATCGTTGGGGTGTGACGGTCCTCTTGTAAGGCATCGAGTGTCTTTGTTTTCTTCGCGGGTTTCCGATTCGAGTTTTTAATATTGATTCTTCTGTTTTGTATTTTCTTACCTTTTCGAGACTTTGCCTTTGGGCCCAACATTCGTACTTTATTCTTCGTTTGTCTCTTCGCTATTCTGCAGTTTGATCGGTTCTCGTCGCATTTGACCGTGTACTTTTTCACGTTGACTCTTCTATTCGACAATTTCTTGGTTTTCTGTATCTTGAGAATGTGCATCTTCCATCCCTTGCCCTTGACGTAATTCATCCTTTCCTTAATAATGAGGTGGGTCGGGGATTCGAACTTGCTTACGTTGGGCAGAGGGTTTCGCCATCCGGACCTCCCCAATACCCTGCGAGGTCTCTTCAAGTCCTTTTTGCTTCCTTTTACTTGTTTCCGTCTTTCCTTTTTATCCCTCTTATCGTCGTTTTCTCTTGCGTCTCTGGATAAGTTGTTTCTCCTATCTTCATCTCCTTCCATGGGTTGCTTTTGTGTTTTCGTCTTTATTTCTTTCTCTCGTTTTCCTTTTCCTCCCATCCACCACAAGGGATCCATTTTGTTCTCCCTTTCGCTGCTCTTCTTCCAGTTCGTCTTCCCTTCGGTCTCCTGCACTGACTTCTGCATCTCCTCCAACAATGCTCTAAGTAAGTCCATGTACTCATTTACGCCCTGCTTATTTTCAGCCTTTTCCACTTCCTTATCCTCCATTCCCTTCTCTCTTCCTGCAGTTCCAATTGTATCCTCGTTCTCTTCCGAAGTCTGTTTTGTCAGCTCTGTCTCTGATCCATTTTTCACTTCTTCCTTTTCGTCCCCTTCCCCAGAGCGGCTCTTTGTTAGTTTCTTCACGATCTTCTTCAGCTTCTTCATCATATTTTCCTTCCTCCCCTTCGGCTGCTCTTTTCTGCTCGCGATCTTGAGGGCGGTTCTAAACGATTTGCAGCGTCCTTTCAAGCACATCTGAGGAGCATATGAATTGGCTAGCATAGCAAATATTTTCAATGCCACGAATAACTAGAGACACACATTCATAGATGGGTAGGTAGATAGATAGATATAGATAGACAGAAAAAAAGAAAGAAAGAGCAATAAGACAGAAAATAAAAGTTGCATGTGTTGATATGAAGTAAGAGCAAGGGGAGGTGGCATACACGGAGCTGGGTGACGTGACAATATTATAAGCAAATCCGCGAAGGGGACTCACCCTGTTACTCCCGCAGCTGGTGCCGTCCAGAGCCGACACCCCGGGACTCCGCAGCCTCAGCCCGTTGACGCACCAGATCTCCGCGCACACGTCCTGGGGGTCAAAGGTCAAAGGTCAAACAAGGTCACATGGGTAAAACGTATTATATGGTGACTAGGTGTTTACTTCGATGCGCATTTGTTTTTTTTTCCTCATTTTAATGTTTACATATTTTTTTTTTTATGTCCAATTGTTCCTCGATCTGTTTTTGTTTTTTTTGTTATCAGTTATTTTATAGATGATTTATTTTCTAATTTTCTCTATCTGTCTATCTATCAATCTATCTATCTACCTACCTACCTTTCTGTCCATCGATCTGTCTGTCTATCTATCAATCAATCTATCTGTCTATCAATCAATCAGTCATTCAACCTATCTATCAATCTATCTATCTAATTCCCTATGTCTATCAATCAATCAATCAATCAGTTAGTCTATCTATCTATCTATCTATCTATTTAACTCCCTATTTGTCTATCAAGCTAACGTTTACCTATCAAGCAATCAATCGACCGATCAATCTATCTATCCATCTATCTATCTATAAGTCAATCTGTCTATCTACATAACTATCTAACTAACTATCTACATATCAATCTCTACCGGCCTCTTGCAGACTCCTTACGTTCTTATGTTCTTATGTTCTATCTCTCACTCTCATCTACAATCTACATATCTATCTCTCTATCTCTCACTCTCATCTACTCACGGGGTACTGGTCGGCGGCGTACATCCAGCCCTCGCCGTACATATAGTGGCATTGCTGGTCCGCGCCGTATGTCCTGCCGGGGAGGTCGGCGTGCAGGAAGGCATTGTTGGCGTCGATGTTCCCTCCACCACCACCACCAGAACTCATCTCCGTCAGACACGTGCCGCTATGTAAAGAAAGGGAGATGGGGGGCTTCTGGTCTCTCTTTCTCTCTTTATATGGTTAGTTAGTACGTTAGTTCGGCCATTGGTAAGTTAGTTCGTTAGGCATTAAGTTGGACAGTTACTAGAATAGCTTGTTAGTTAGTTAGTTAGTTGGGTAGGTAGTTAAGTAGTTAGGCAGTTAGTGAGTGAGTGAGTGAGTGAGTTGGGCAGGCAGTTAGGCAGTTAGTTAATTAGTTAAGCAATTAGATAGACATTCAGTAAGTTAGATATCTTGTTAGGCAGTTAGTTAGACAATTAGATAGACAGCTATTTGGTTAGTTAGTTAGGCAGTAAGTTAGTCATCCAGTTAGACAGATAGGGAGGTTATTAAGATGTACAGTTATGTAATCAATGAGTTGGTCTACTATTTAGTTAAGTAATAGGTTTGTTAGTTTGTTAATTAGTCAGTTTTGTTTATCTCGACTCGTTCCTTTATTCCCTGAAGTCCTTCGGGGGCTTCGTGGTGCAGTGGTTAGCACACTCGACTCACAACCGAGAGAGCCCGGGTTCGATTTCCGGGCAGAGTGGAAAAATTGGGGCGGCTTTTCCGATACCCTACGCCCCTGTCCACCCAGCAGTGAATGAGTACCAGGTATTAATCGGGGATTGTGTCCCGTCTCCTGGGGTCTGTTCCCTTCTCCTATAATTCCTTCCCCCTCCTGTCTCTCTCCGGCATATGACCACAGATGTTGCGCCGACTAAACGAAACTTTTTTCCCTCAAGTCCTTGGCTAGGCAGAGTTGACTCCTTCGGAAACTGACCCCTCTTTCGGCCATCTCTTTGGATTCTTTTTGTGAGCAGCGAGTAGCGGGCTTTTTTTTTATTAGCGTTTACTTTTTATTGTGCCCTTGAGCTGTCTCCTTTGTTCTAAAAAGAATGATGCAAACCGACTCACTGCGTGTCGAGGAAGGCCTTGAGCTGCTCCCTGGAACACGAGGACCACGTGTGACCGCCGTCGTTGAGGGACTCGGCCATGAGGTGTCCCGTGGCGCTGCATGCCTCGGCCGGCGGGTCCCCGTCATGCACCACGTTCAAGCTAGGCGGAAGACAGGAAGGGTACTCGTCACAGATTTACACTGGCGAATGGCAAGGTGGAAGGTGTACTTGTTACCATGGCGATGCAAACACCATGATCATGTTCTAAGGGCCGCTTTCACAGTCACATCGTTTGTTTTGATCGTTACCAATGGCGGCGATCGACGCTATAGTTTTCCACGTGAAACTGGGTTATGGGGTAGTGGCGGCTGCAGAGGAAGCGAGAGGTGTTGAGAGTGTGTGGCAAGGTGCGGTGCTAGGCTAACCCCGCAGCCGCCACTACCCCATCGGCCAGTTTTATGTGGAAATACTATAGCAGCGATAACAGCCATTGGTAACGATCAAAACAAACAAAACGACTGTGAAAACGTCCCTAAGTCTTCACAGGTAAAAGTGTGTGTAGGGCTCGTTTCTCTGACCATTAAGTGCAATGTGTCTTTTCAAATCTTAGCTCTAGTGGAAAGTGACGTAGGATTCGTTTAATTAATGTGACAACGTGGACAAAACACTCAGTTAAACAAAGATGATCAAACTGTAATAATAATGTCTTACAAGTTCTTACTATGACTTAATTTCGATAACACCTGTGGCCCAGTGTTACATTCTCACCTGTGGCCCAGTGTTACATTCTCCCCTGTGGCCCAGTGTTACATTCTCACCTGTGGCCCAGTGTTACATTCTCACCTGTGGCCCAGTGTTACATTCTCACCTGTGGCCCAGTGTTACATTCTCCCCTGTGGCCCAGTATTACATTCTCCCCTGTGGCCCAGTATTACATTCTCACCTGTGGGCCAGTATTACATTCTCCCCTGTGGCCCAGTATTACATTCTCCCCTGTGGCCCAGTATTACATTCTCCCCTGTGGCCCAGTATTACATTCTCCCCTGTGGCCCAGTATTACATTCTCCCCTGTGGCCCAGTATTACATTCTCCCCTGTGGCCCAGTATTACATTCTCACCTGTGGCCCAGTATTACATTCTCACCTGTGGCCCAGTATTACATTCTCACCTGTGGCCCAGTATTACATTCTCCCCTGTGGCCCAGTATTACATTCTCACCTGTGGCCCAGTATTACATTCTCACCTGTGGCCCAGTATAACATTCTCACCTGTGGCCCAGTGTTACATTCTCACCTGTGGCCCAGTATTACATTCTCACCTGTGGCCCAGTATTACATTCTCCCCTGTGGCCCAGTATAACATTCTCACCTGTGGCCCAGTATTACATTCTCACCTGTGGCCCAGTATTACATTCTCACCTGTGGCCCAGTATTACATTCTCACCTGTGGCCCAGTATTACATTCTCACCTGTGGCCCAGTATTACATTCTCACCTGTGGCCCAGTATAACATTCTCACCTGTGGCCCAGTATAACATTCTTACCTGTGGCCCAGTATAACATTCTCACCTGTGGCCCAGTATTACATTCTCACCTGTGGCCCAGTATTACATTCTCACCTGTGGCCCAGTATTACATTCTCACCTGTGGCCCAGTATTACATTCTCACCTGTGGCCCAGTATAACATTCTCACCTGTGGCCCAGTATTACATTCTCACCTGTGGCCCAGTATTACATTCTCACCTGTGGCCCAGTATTACATTCTCACCTGTGGCCCAGTATTACATTCTCACCTGTGGCCCAGTATTACATTCTCACCTGTGGCCCAGTATTACATTCTCACCTGTGGCCCAGTATTACATTCTCACCTGTGGCCCAGTATTACATTCTCACCTGTGGCCCAGTATTACATTCTCACCTGTGGCCCAGTATTACATTCTCACCTGTGGCCCAGTATTACATTCTCCCCTGTGGCCCAGTATTACATTCTCACCTGTGGCCCAGTATTACATTCTCACCTGTGGCCCAGTATTACATTCTCACCTGTGGCCCAGTATTACATTCTCACCTGTGGCCCAGTATTACATTCTCACCTGTGGCCCAGTATAACATTCTCACCTGTGGCCCAGTATTACATTCTCACCTGTGGCCCAGTATTACATTCTCACCTGTGGCCCAGTATTACATTCTCACCTGTGGCCCAGTATAACATTCTCACCTGTGGCCCAGTATTACATTCTCACCTGTGGCCCAGTATTACATTCTCACCTGTGGCCCAGTATTACATTCTCACCTGTGGCCCAGTATTACATTCTCACCTGTGGCCCAGTATTACATTCTCACCTGTGGCCCAGTATAACATTCTCACCTGTGGCCCAGTATCACATTCTCACCTGTGGCCCAGTATTACATTCTCACCTGTGGCCCAGTATCACATTCTCACCTGTGGCCCAGTATTACATTCTCACCTGTGGCCCAGTATTACATTCTTACCTGTGGCCCAGTTCGTGCGCGATTGTGTAGGCGCAGGTGAACTTGGTGGCCTCGATGAGAGAGCAGGAGTGGTCGGCGGTGCACATGCCCCCCACGAAGGCCATGCCCATGGTCTTGTTTGCGTAGGGCTGCTCGGAGTAGAGGTCCAGCCCCGTTAGCAGCAAGGAGTGGTCCCAGCGCCTCGCACCCCGCTGTGAGGAGGAGGGGGCGAGGTGTGAGGTGCGTGACTATGGAAATGTTTACGAACGAACTAACATCTCTTTTTTCTTCTTCTTTTTTTTACGTTTACACCTATATCGCCGGCAGGCTTTCTTGAGGGGCCTGGATGGTAGTTGGCCCCAGCCCGTCATGGCGCAGGCAAGTGTTTATAGTGGCGCCATCTTCTCTTCTCTCTATATAGTACCTATGATTTTAACCCTCGACTCCCCGTGCTTACCTTGGTGCTCTTAGGGGTTTGCCAGGCGCAGAAGTTGTTGAGGTAAAGGCCGGCCTCCCCGCCCCCATTGCTGACCGCGCTGCGACCCAGGAACTTGAGGCGTACCACACGGAGACTCAGAGCCGCGTCCTTCAGGCTGGGATCCGACAACACCTGGTTCGCCTGGGGAGGTTGAGAACGAGGAGGAGGAGGAGGAGGAGGAGGAGGAGGAGGAAAAGAAGGAGGAGAAGGAGAAAGACGAGGAGGAAGATGAGGAGGAGAAGGAGAAAAAACGAGAAGGAGAAAAAACGAGAAGGAGGAGGAGGAGGAAGAGGAGGAGGAGGAGGATGAGGATGAGGAGAAGGAGGAGAAGGAGGAAGAGGAGAAAAAGAAGAAAGAGAAGGTGAAGAAGAAGAAGAAGAAGAAGAAAAAGAAGAAGAAGAAGAAGAAGAAACATTAAGGCGTTAGTTAAAGTAATAATCATAACGACAAATAAGATAGTTTTACACGTAACTATGTGTAAGAAAAAAATTGTAAGCCTTCATTCCTTTCCTTTCTTTGTTATTTTATTATTTTTTCAACGGAAGGGTTTCAACGTGAACATTCACCTGCAGAAGATGGAGAAGAAACTCGTATATATAAGTTGCTTTTACGGAAGATTTTATGAAGGAAAAATTTATGAGTTCGAGTGTCGCATGTCTGCCACTTATCCCGAGACTTACTACGGCGAGGAGAGTCATAACGATCTCTTTGGTCTTCTTCCTGGCGTTGGCGGACGGGTATCGCTTCCTGACGTAGGACACAAGGGAGTCATCAAGGAACACCGCCAGCTCAATAGTGTAGCGCGTCTTCATTGCCGCCCTGGTCGTGATGTGGTGACCCCCGACGCCTTTCCCCCCCTGTAGCTCTCCTGGACCCACGGCCTCCTCGGTGGGTGAGTCGGCCCCCACATGAGTAAGATTTCTGGCGTCTAAGTAAAGAGGAAAGAGATGAAGCAAGGTGATTGGGAGCCGAATTTTATCTGTTCACAGGTCTTTAACGGTAATGGCAATAGCTCAAGGGCAATTAACAACGATAAAAAGAAAACTATTAATAGCTATTCCTACAAGGGCAATCAGGGGTGACCAGAAGAGAGGTCATAAAGTTTCGGAGGGTATAGCTTCGCATGCATTTTTATTTTTATTTTTATTTTTTATCCATGGTATAGGAGGCAGGTCAAATACTTAACTACAAATGCCCATAACACCAGCAAAACCCTTGTCAATTGTGTGTGCCTGGGCGTCGATAAGTTTAGGAACATGACCCACTATAGATGTCGAGCCGCGGAACTCACCTTCAGGATGGCGGGACAGGAGAGCGGCTTCCTCTTGCGGTGACAACTCGACCCCTGCGTCAGCCAGCCGGACCTGCAACGAGAGGCGAGGATACATATTAACAAAATCTTCGAAGGCTTACCCCATCTGTTTCAAAAGGCTAGAAGTTGTCGGGGTTTCCGTGTGTGGTTTCATTACCCCGGCAGTAGTTTTGCAAGACTTCTGCGCCGTGAACGGGAAAAACACTCAAGACACCTCGATGCAGCTTCTCTCTGGCCTTGTAAAACGTTCGTGTCAACAGCCCCAAACGTTTGATAATATGAGTGAAGGCATCGATCGCTCAAGCCCTGTCAATACAGAAGGGTAACAGCTGAGCACCGAGGAGACCGACACTTGCCCGATAATTATTAATCTTGATACTAATAACGCCTGATTTTGTAAGCGTCGCATTTTAAAAGTCTTCATCGACAATAATGTGGTTCATTTGTCTTGTTTGACCCGTTTTCCAAGGCACATTTTATAGCCTCAGCCCTACCTTACGACAAAGCCTCATCATCAAATCACTGGTAACTCATAACTGTTACTCAAACGCTTCTCAATGTGACGTAGTGTGTAGCCTCTTGGAAGCAGCTCAAGGGGACAAAAAATGCCCCACTTGGCGCCTCCTGTGAAGACAACAGAACGAAAGCCCAAAAAAGAGAGGATCAGTTTTGGATGAAGAAGTGTTTTGATGCAACTATAGAGAGTGAGTGACGGTGTATTGTTAGAGTTACACAACAAAGGAGAAGGGAGGAACCTGCCATCCCAACCCCCAGGCAGTAGGCTACATAGTGTGAGTGTACAACTATTGACTAAAGAGCGTGGCATGCACCGCCTTCCTCCCTTGGGGTATATCCCCAACGAAACAATAAAAAAAGAGATAGGCCTACGTGTATAATGCCGTTTTTTTTAACAACAAAGGAGGCAGCTCAAGGGCACAAAAAAAGGAAACAATAATAAAAAAAGCCCGCTACTCGCTGCTCCTAAAAAAGAATCATAAGAGGTGCCCGAAAGAGAGGTCAATTTCGGGATATCTTGACATTTGACATTTAATTATTTACTTGTGAAGTGGCGACCCAGTGTACGTGTAATTTCGAGACACAGTATAATGAACCCAGACCTAAAAGAGAGTTCCCGGAGTCACAGAGGCCACGGGACAAGGACGCTCATCCCTCACACAACGCTTTCACCCGTGTAAACAATGCGGCCCATAATTATTACACAATAGCCTGCTCGCTCCTCCCCACCCCCACCCCATGCACACACTCAGTTCCATACACGATCGCTCTCGTAAGCTGCCGTGCTATTAAAAACCCAACCCCCTCAGCTGTTTTATCTCTAAATAATAAACAATAATGAAAGTTTTTTTTCCATTAAGACTAAAGATATGCTGTACCTTCTAGTGACAGCCAGGGCCTTTACGAACACGGAGAATGGTGCGAAAACGAAAAAAGCTTGATTCATTGTTTGATAAATTTATATACCAGTCTTTCGAACACTCTAGTGATGGTATGATAATATGGTACTCAAAATTATGTGTTTCTTGAAAACAAGTGTGTGGACTGACCTGCAGCGGCGAGGCCTGCGTCAGAATCACGTTTCTCATGAGAACAAGTGTGTGGAGTGTGGACTGACCTGCAGCGACGAGGCCTGCGTGAAAGGGAGCAGCGTCAGCAGCCACAGCAGCGGGCAGCAGGGGGACAGGCCGAGGACGCGCATCACAGCGGCCGGCGGCGGGGCGGCAGTGGACACGTGCAAACAGAAGGGATATCCTGCACCATGCACCTGACCACCGGACTGTGGACCACCTACACGAGCTTGACTGAAATAATTGCCAGTTGCCACCGGCTTTGTCGGGGACAAATGTGTGTCAGTGGTGAGTGGTTTTATTTACTATTCAGCAGGTGAAGGCGTGAGTCATCCGCCCTTTCATATTTTTTCCTTTATTTATCTATAGCTACCCAGGGGAGGAGGACGGTTCATATTGTCAAAAAGATATAGCAGCGCGGAGAGACAACCCAGAGAGGAGGAGGCAGGAGACATCCCATAAAGCTATGGGCTTTAGCAAGTCGATGAATACCTACTGGTTGACTACATTAAAGGCGCCTGAATGGAAGCCCGCTCGGAGGAACCTCCGGGGATGGCGCCATTGTAGAGTGAGCGAGGCAACGACCCCCAGCGTGTAGTACCCCCATTAATTCATTGACTGACTGAAAAAAGTCAGCCCATTCACTCAAGCCCTGTATAAGTAGGTACTTGTCAGGATTTGAAAGCAACCATCAATGTCCCCTCGACTGACAGTTCTTTCGATTGTGGAAACATCGCGGCCTCCTATTGCTCCTAAATGTTTGTTTTTTTTTTTGTTTTTTTTACACTATCAGCAGGGGTGAGCAAATGAAATTTTCCTCAACAACATTGGATAACCTCACAGACAGCAGCACCAAGCGTGTCCCGAAAAACAAAATGAAGCTCTCAGCTGAAGAACGGCTCCCGTCTATAGCTTGCCTCCTTGGTCACATCTTCGTTGTAATGGGTATTGCCCATTGACCCCTTAAATATTTAAGGGGTCTATAGTATTGCCAATCATCTTAATGGTATATGTGCTTCGCATTACTACTCAGCCACATACCTCGATGCCCCAAGTCCCGCCTCTCATTCCTCAGCTGACTGTCTGCGCCACACGTGTAAGTCTTGTTACCACCTGTTTGATTTCAGGTATTTGAGTTGGGAAAAATGTCAGGTGATCTTTTGTAACTATAGCTGATGAACACAAGAGGCTCACCGCGTCTCCACCCTTCTATGCGTATAAATGCGTAAGCTTCCATTAGTTCCTTATATAATTGTTATACATTAACGGCTCGATTCTTTACACGCCCTGTGACCTACAACTGGAAGATAGCAGGAAACTGAGAGCCGATTTCACAGTCCAACACAGTCTTCGTAACAGCCCGAACCAAACTATAGAATCCCATACAATCCAAAATGGGGAGGGCTTCGATGCCACACTAAATACACAAGACTTTTCCTGTATAGTTTCATCAAATTTGTGAACTTAAATATAAACACCAGACACTATACAAGGGAATTTCGAAGGCTCTGGTATTGGTTTGGGAGCTTACTAACCCATCATGGGGAACTGTGAAACTGGCCCCCCGAGTCCTGTTATCGGAATATCTCACCGTCACCAAAATCCGGGAGGTTATGATTGTGTGACCGATTGACCCTATTACTACTTGCCGCGAATCCGTTGTAACCTTCATCCTCCCTCGTCCCTCTCCCTCCCTGCCTTCGCCCCTCCCAACAGCAGCAGCACCACAGCTATAGGGGTCACGAAAGGCCTCATACAGATAAACGTTGGAGGCGACACCACAAGGAAATTTATGTGGCGGAAGCTGTGGGGACTGAGGAGGTTGTGGGGTTTAAGGAAGAGGTTATGGGGATTGAGGAAGAGGTTAAGGGGGTTTAAGAGGTTATGAGGGATGAGGAGGAGGTTGTGGGGGTTGAGGAGAAGGTTGTGGGGGTTAAGGTTATGGAGGTTGAGGAAGAGGTTGTGGGGGATGAAAAGGAGGTTGTGGGGGTTGAGGAGAAGGTTGTGGGGGTTGAGGAGAAGGTTGTGGGGGTTGAGGAGGAGGTTGTGGGGGTTGAGGGAGAGGTTATGGAGGTTGTGGGGGTTGAGGAGGAGGTTGTGGGGGTTGAGGAGGTTGCGGGGGTTGAGGAGGTTGAGGAGGAGGTTGTGGGAGTCGAGGAGAAGATTGTGGGATTGAGGAGGGGGTTGTTGGTGTTGAGATTGTGGGGGTTGAGATTGTGGGGGTTGAGGAGGTTGTGGGGGTTGAGATGGAGGTTGTGTTGGTTGAGGAGGAGGTTGAAGCTGAAGTAATGGTTAATCATGTTTGTTTTCCCCTCATTTTATTTATTATTTCATTTCAGACTCTGTATCACCCTTTCCCATAGGCATGTTTTCATAACACTCGGAGAAGGTTTTTCATTTGGACAGACCAGATGTACACCTTGGAAAAAAACAAAGCTCTCCTAATCAGTGTATATTGAAGAGTCAGTAATACACAGAACCAGCTTGTTGCTTGTTGCATCAGGTAACAATCATGGGAAGGCCTCACATAATGTACAGGGGTGATTCTCCAATACTAAACATGGAATCTGGGCAATGCTATAATTAAATTGCTTGTTATTAAATGTGTGCTCGGTACATTGTATTTCTGTAGACAATGGATAAATTAACTTTACAATACAATCACAACACGACTATGTCACAGCTACAAAAATAAAAATATATTCACTTCCATTCTGAGAGGATGTGTCTAGCGATGAGCAGCCGCATGACTTCATTGGTCCCCTCAAGGATCATGTGGACGCGGGAGTCCCTCAGGTACTGCTGCACCGGGTAGTCTTTGAGGTAACCGTAGCCACCATGCAGCTGCAGCGCCTCGTTGATCACCTTCGTGAGGAGTGAAGGAAGGCACAAATTCAGGGGCAGCCATTGCAGGCTTTCTCTCTAGGCTTTAAATGTCTGCAGCAATATTTCCCTTCATGATTACAAGTTTACACAGAGGTTTCTCAACACAAACTCAAATGGAGGAAACAAAACTTAAATGTCAGATATGCAACGAAAGATTTTTACTTTCAAATATATATGAAAATTACTCTCACCTGAAAGCATTTTTCAGTGACAAAATATTTTGCCATAGAGCATAGAGGAACAGTGTCGGGATGGTTGTCCTGCAGCGCACGGGCAGCATTACGCACCAGCAGCCGCGAAGCCACCACCTCAGTGGCCATCTCAGCCAGACGAAACTGAGTGTTCTGAAGTAAAGAACATTACAACACATTTAGGTAGAACATTCGAGAGGCAAGTACTGGATAATCAGAGAATTTACAAGAAATTTCCAGAATACATCAAAGCAGCATCACATAACAATATAAATCATAGGTGAAGCATTATACAGTACCTGGAAACTTGCTAGTGGCTTTGAGAACTGCTTTCGAACCTTGACATGATCAACAGCTGCCTCTATGCTAGCCTGTGCAGCGCCTAGTGAGCAAGAAGCTGAAAAATAAAAGTTATATAACTAAAAACATTTAAGTAGCGCTTCTCTCGAATTACTGATAACATTATGCTGATCATGGGGAAAAAAGGCTCTTAATTTAATTGAATACTATTTAATGTGATTACGTCATCAAGTGAAGATAAAGGCAGAGTAGAGAGGAACAGGGCACCCTATATTCTACATGTCTTAAGTCCTGCACATAGGATTCAATATTCATTTATGCCTTACATTAATGTAAGTATAAGACCCCACCTGTACCAAAACAGAATAATGTATTGATGTGATGAGGCCATGTCATAAAGACAAGTTGAGGCTACATCAGTCATGGCAGCAGGACAACAACTGGTAAGTAAACCGAGACAAGTTTGATACAGTAGATAACTATCTCTTCTATATGTGTCATGCTTCAACTGTCAAAGATCAGACGGCAAAATCTGAAAAGGTACAAAATGTAAGCCCTAACACCCTATGATAGCACACACTCATATCATTAAGTTTGGACTCACCTATATTAATACGTCCCCCGTTGAGTCCCTTCATTGCTATGGTAAACCCCTGGCCCTCACTTCCAAGAATGTTTGAAGCAGGAATTCGGCAGTCTTCAAATATCACCATTCGCGTAGGCTGAGAATTCCAACCAACTTTCTTTTCCTTTTTGCCAAAATTTAGTCCTGCAAAACTGATTATTATCACTCATCATTAAAAACATGTAGAAAAGTTTAACATCTTAAAACTGACATTAAATAAGCACTGATTACAAATACAAGAAAACAGTCACACCTGGAGTTCCTTTCTCAACAAGAACGCATGTTATGCCCTTTGGTCCCTTGTCTCCTGTCCGACACATGACAAGGTAAAGGTCTGTGTCGCCTCCACCACTGATGAAAGCCTGTTAGGACACAAGGCTCTTGTTTTATACAATATTTTAATGTAATACACTTTCTCAGTTTTGGTTTTAGTATGCTCATAAGTAGTACAGTAACTAATTTCTATGGTCATGAAGTTAAGTGAGAAAAGTATATTTTTACATCAACGAGAGCTAACAAATATCTCACCTTTGACCCATTAAGGATCAGATCAGATCCGTCCCTTTTTGCCGATGTGGAGAGGGAGGCTGCGTCTGAGCCGGCCCCAGGCTCTGTCAAACAGTAGGAAGCAAACTTTTCCATAGAAGCAAGTTGAGGGATCCATTGGTCTTTTTGTGATGAGTTTCCAAATTGGTCAATCATCCATGCACACATGCTGAAAGTTATTATCAAGAAAGCCAAGTGAATGCAAACATAGGGGATAATTATATGAGTAGGGAAAATTCACAATAAGGTGAAGTGAAACTAGGCATCTGTGTAATAAGGTTCAGTCCCTGGAGGGGGTTCTGATTTAACTGAGATGTTTTGACAAATCACACGCAGAGGTATAGGAGGCAACCTACCCTTACAGTGAGAAGATGAAGTAAAGAATACACACACACACAGAGAGAGAGAGAGAGAGAGAGAGAGAGAGAGAGAGAGAGAGAGAGAGAGAGAGAGAGAGAGAGAGAGAGAGAGAGAGAGAGAGAGAGAGAGAGAGAGAGAAGAGAGAGAGAGAGAGAGAGAGAGAGAGAGAGAGAGAGAGAGAGAGAGAGAGAGAGAGAGAGAGAGAGAGAGAGAGAGAGAGAGAGAGAGAGAGAGAGAAACACAAACCCACTCTCTTACTTGTGAATACTGATGTAGGCTGTGGTTGAGGTGCAGCCTTTTGATAGTGCTTCAAATATAATAGAAGCATCAAGTCTGGTCAGTCCTGTTCCTCCAAACTCCTCGCTGGCATATATTGCACCAAACCCTAAAGCTGCTGCAGCTCTCATGGTATCTACTGGAAACAATTCCTGAAAGTATAATGACTTTTAATATCAACATACAGCAAAATTTCACAAAAACTTCTAAGCCATTAATTGCATTAATGTTTTTTTAATGTAAGAGTAGTTGACCACTTTTAACAGCACTTCAGAAATCTGATTTACTTATTTGAAAACAACCTATAAATATATACATAAGAAGTGATATATTTTACATGAATATAGAGCAAAGCAGACATAGAAGATAATCTGGATCCTTGAAATGCTTTTCAACTTAGATCAACTTCATTCCTTTTTCAGAATAACACAAAAGAGTATCACCACAGTACTAAAAGTCAATGATTCACACCTTCTCATCCCACAGAGCCATGTTGGGCAGCATCTCCTTTACTGCAAAGTCTGTGGCCAACTCATATATGGCCGTCTGTTCTTCTGTCAGCCCATGTGAAGCTGAAAACAAAGGTAACAACATAAGCACATGCTACTCCATAGGTTCTAGACAGCAACAAAATAGTCATGCATAGAAAAGCTTTTCTCTAAAACATTATATACTGCACTAGGACAATAACAACATGCTGATATGTGTGGTTTGGGCTTATCCTCAAAGTATCTGAGGCAATATCAGTCACTTCTTGGTCAATACTGCTGATACTTTTTTCAGCTCAATTCAATATTTCCATCATAATTAGTTCTTCATCAGATTTTATTAGTATCATGTTTTTAAGCATCAGTATGAGAATTTCCAACTATCAGTCTGATATGAAACATAGAAATCTCGAAAGAATTTCTTTATAGAATTTCATTTTGTAAATACTGAACTTGAAATCCCACACTAAATACATCTTACTAGTTTTCTGGGACTGTGGGCAGTAAATATGTGCATTAGTTTCAGTAATTTGATACGCAGTACAGGTGAATTGCATGATTATTTCAAGGTCAATCCAATCGTGTTGAATAGTTTGTCCGTGCACCGATTTCACCTGATACCGTGTTGAATAACCACTTCAGTTGAGAGTAAATTTACTTCATTTGGTAATGCAGGCTACCCCTGAAAACAGATAGACCTTATCACAGTTGTACCCTAAACCTTACCAAGATCAATATCAATAACTACTTACGGTTAATGGATGTGACATAACGCCTCCTTGATGACGTATTAAGCCCCGTAACACCGAGTTTTGTAACATTGTGCTCATATTTGCGAGCTACTTTTGATACTCCACGGAAACATCTAATTACTCCACGTGATAACGGCAACATTGCTATAGTGTTAGCAGGAGACTTTACTTTCCTAAATGTTAAGGCCGATATTCGTATGCTTATGTCCGGTGTCTTTGCTGTTGCCGTGCCTTTTTTTTCTATGTTTAAAGAGGCTAGTGGGTTTCAGGTCTCCTTCTTCTTCTTCTTCTTCTTCTTTTTTAGTGTTTTTGAGGGTTGGGTGAGTGTTAGGTCTGCTCGTCCTCTCTAGTGGCTCAGGGGACCGAGAGCCTCCAGGGGTTGGGCCAGCAGCTCCTTGGGGCTTGGGCCAGCTGGGAACCGCGCCAGGTAATGGTCGCCGAGCCTAAGTTTATTATTGTTTTAATCATTATTAAGATTATCATTCTTGTTATCACCAATAATACTCTCTCGATATAAATTTATGAGGACTTGTTTTTACTGGATTTTTTTTAAATATTACTACGGAACTTGAGTAATGAGCGATGCACATCACGACTTCTGCAACAGCGCTGCCTCACAAACACGCCCTGGATGACCTTATAATGCAGTGGACAACGAGTGTTCTGTAGAATTCAATGCGGGCTTGTAATAACAGGAATAGGGGGTACACACACACACACACACACACACACACACACCAGCGAAGGATTGATTGATTGATTGTTTATTAAGGATATCTAGAGAAGGGAACATGTCATATCCCGACCCCCAAGCCATATATTATACTGTGATAGAGGACCTTGTATTTCAACGGCCTTGGTTCATGCAGTCTATATAGAGATATACACTTAAATATTGGATTAATGGAGCTTATATTTCGCCTGAGCATCGGCATCAGTTATTAGGCTACATGGGTGACTTCTCTGTGATCTCTAATAGCAGTGACATCTCAAGTAATGGACGGCTTTTACTCTTTTGATTTTGCGGCGCCCTTGTCATTAAAAAGATACATTTACATTGTCTAATATCACCAATAATATGCTGAGTACGACAATGAAGGTTTAGGAGAAGATTTATCAACAGATTACTGTACTCAGAACATTGTATTTTCTCCTCTCTGGCCCATAAATATCACAAAAAACATCAATAAATAAAGTTATCGTCAAAATCGTCAATTATTGGTGCCTGTTTGCCGTAGTTGAGGGTCAGTAACCGGAAAATACGATGTTCTGGGTGGCTGAGTACGATAATCTGGTAACACTGTCGCTACCCCGCTCTCTCTCTCTCTCTCTCTCTCTCTCTCTCTCTCTCTCTCTCTCTCTCTCTCTCTCTCTCTCTCTCTCTCTCTCTCTCTCTCTCCATGTGTTAACGTTGACGAGTGAACGCTTATTGGTGTCTGTTTTCCGTAGCTATGGGTCAGTAACCGGAAAATACGATATTCTGGGTGGCTGTGTACGATAATCTGGTAACGCAGCCGCTGCCCCGCTCTCCCTCTCCCTCTCTCTCTCTCTCTCTCTCTCTCTCTCTCTCTCTCTCTCTCTCTCTCTCTCTCTCTCTCTCTCTCTCTCTCTCTCTCTCTCTCTCTCTCTCTCCTTCCTCGGATCATGACTGCAGGAAGGGGGCGGAGGCACTGGCGAAGGCGCTGGCGAGGGTGGAGGGCCTGAATATTGTGTACTTAAGGAGAAAATAGGTGATGAGTAATGGTGTTGTGATGTGTTCGGCCTGCACCTCCTCCAGCATGTCTCGGGGGTCTTGTTATTATTCCTATTTATGCTCTGACGAAGGCGCTGACGGTGGTGGAGGGCCTGAATATTGTGTACTTTAGGAGGAAATAGATAATGAGTAATGAAAAAAAATTAAAAATGCCCCTCCAGCATGTCTCAGGGGTCTTTTTTTTATTGTGATTTGTATTCTTATTTATATACACTGGCGAAGGCGCTGACGGTGGTGGAGGTTCTGAATATCGTGTACTTAATTAAGGGGAAGTATGATGATTGGAGATAGTGGTGTGATGTGTTCGGCCTGCACCTCCTCCAGCATGCCTCGGGGGTCTTGTTATTATTCCTATTTATGCTCTGACGAAGGCGCTGACGGTGGTGGAGGTTCTGAATATCGTGTACTTAATTAAGGGGAAGTATGGTGATAGGAGATAGTGGTGTGATGTGTTCGGCCTGCACCTCCTCCAGCATGTCTCGGGGAGGTCTTGTTATTATTCTTATTTATGCTCTGACGAAGGCGCTGACGGTGGTGGAGGTTCTGAATATCGTGTACTTAATTAAGGGGAAGTATGGTGATAGGAGATAGTGGTGTGATGTGTTCGGCCTGCACCTCCTCCAGCATGTCTCGGGGAGGTCTTGTTATTCTTATTTATGCTCTGACGAAGGCGCTGACGGTGGTGGAGGGCCTGAATATCATGCACTTTAGGAGAAATGTGGTGATAGATTATGATGTGTAGCATGTCTCCACATTATACCAGCATTGGCAGTTTTTTTATCATTATTAATTACTCACTAACGAAGGCGCTGGCGGGGGTGGCGGTCCTGAATATTGTATACTTTTGGAGAAATTATGATAGATGATGGTGTTGTGTTTATCATGTCTCTGGGATCAACCTTATACCAGCATTGGCATTTTTATTATCATTATTATTTATACACTGACGAAGGCGCTGGTGGGGGCAGTGGTCCTGAATGTCGTGTATCGTAGGAGAAATTTTGACATCCTGTTCATCATATACACATAGATCACTCTTCTTTACGTCCTCCATCTTGAACAAACACAGACAAACTGACAAGTATTCTGTGCACTGCTGTAGACGAACCGCGTGGGAAAAACCGCTTGTGTGAAGACATGCCTCTTAAGACACCCACCCATGCGGGAATAAACCTCTCGTGTGAAGGCAGCCTTAGCACTGCATTTCCGTGTAAAATATGCTTTTTGTTTGGTTAAATTTGAGTTTACCTTTAAGTGGCTATGTTGTGATGAGCAATAAATTTTCTCTAGCACATTTATAACTTGTTAATGAAATTATCATTTGTAAAAGCATCGTTTTACCCAGAAATATTTGGTATCTGAAATAGACTGCTCAGTTATAGAACCCCCAAAAATCAACCTCTATTGCTGATGTCTTTCTTCCTGCACAATCGAGTCTTACCATAGGGAGGCTCAAACCCTTGTGGCTTGTGTTTCCCAAAGGTGGTGTAGGCAGTGCTCAAGGAAGTAGATAAATGGTCGTCCCAAACTGCTCCCACAGGACCTCTTTCCTAATGTCCAGTTGTGGTTGAGCAAAAAGGGATGATACATATTAGTTTTATAGTGACCAATTTTAGCTTTCAGTTGAATGATAGTAATGTGATGAGTTTAAGCTATCAGTAAAATATATTTACCTTCTTATGGCATACAGGTTTTGAGCTACTCATGTTTTGCTGCTGTTTATTTGATTCAGGAGGGAGAGTGTAAAAAAAATGGTGGTTGGTGTACAAAATATTCATGGTACCCCGGTAGTAAGGGAAGATTGGAGAGCAAGAGGTTTGAAGAGGGGATATCACAGGCATAGTTCAAATACTGTTTGCTGCAAGGTACATGGGTAATCAAAGCCTTGGATTCCATAGTAAGGTGCCCATCCCATGTCTTTTTATCTTGGTCACAATAACTTACAGAAAGTGTCCTCTGATAAATTAAGCTTGGGATTGATTAGATGTTGACTAATATTACAATTCAAGTAGTATATCTTTGATACAACATGGTGCTTCAGAAGTATATTATCTGACTATATTTCTTTGCTTGATATAACTTGGTATGAAATGTTACTGTTGGTGGTAAAAATGATTTTCCTTGTTTCAGGAGGACGTCCCAATAATTCAGCATGTCTGATGTGGAAGGGTAAGTTAAATTCACTAAGTTTGAGACCTTGTTCTGTATATGTAACCTTAAATCACTCTTCATTGCTAATCTGTACTTTTGTTATGGGCTTGCTGTCTTGAATGCCCATATTGTGTGATAATGGCTGTTACATTACTAACTTTCCTCTTCTTGATATGAACCATTTCAAGAAACAGGAACTTGTATTATGGTTTTAAAGTAATAAAGCTAATCCCAACCTTGTAATTGACAGAGACGTTAGCGTTCCGGTGGCCGGAGGCCCCATGGACTTGAACACCGCTGTCCAGGAAGTACTCAAGCAGGCCCTCATGGCAGGTGGTCTGGCTCGGGGACTCCACGAGGCTGTTAAGGCTCTTGACAAGTAAGTGTTTGGCTGTGGCTGTGACTTCTTTGTTGAGGATGGTGTTATCCAACTGTGGATAGGCAAGTCTCTTCTTATGAACATATTTTGGTTAGAAAGTTGGTTAAAATTTGCTCTTAACTGGTTTGAGACTAAAAAGTAAGGCATATTTCCGTATTTTGCAATGTATAACGGTAATCCTTTACTAGTTTTGAAAGCCTTCATGTGCACTAAGTTTTAAGAGAGTGCCACACATCCTCTATTCATTTCACATCCCATGATCTTTGAGGGCTCTTTAGTATACTTAAACTTAAAGTAAGAAAAGTGGATAAATAAGTTCAGTATTTGAATACTTATCAAGCAAGATACTGGTAGACTTCCCATGGATATGTTGATAAACAAATTTAAATAAAGGGTCATGGGATGATCTTGACAGCTATTGAATATGGTACCAGTTTTCACAAGCAGGTAGCAGAGCCTATTATACACAAGTGTCTTCACTGGCAGCTCATTAAAGTTTAAATTTACAAAATTAAATCTTGTGAAGGATATTATAGTGACATACTGACCCGTATACCTTCAGAGGAATAAGTCTAACTAAAGATGTCTTTCTTCCTGCACAACCGAGCCTTACCATAGGGAGGCTCAAACCCTTGTGGCTTGTGTTTCCCAAAGGTGGTGTAGGCAGTGCTCAAAGAAGTAGATAAATGATCGTCCCAAACTGCTCCCACAGGACCTCTTTCCTAATGTCCAATTGTGGTTGAGCAAAAAGGGATGATACAGAATCTTATGACTGCACAAAGATATTTTAATTGTAGCATCAGTGATCTTACTTGATAACCTTATGAATCCTCAGGCGCCAGGCATACCTGTGCCTTCTGGCCAACAACTGCGATGAGCCAGGATACTCCAAGCTTGTGGAGGCCCTTTGCCAGGAGCACCAGATCAAGCTCCTCAAGCTGGACTCAAACAAGAAGCTGGGTGAATGGGCTGGCCTCTGCAAGATTGACAGGGAAGGGAAGGCCCGCAAGGTTGTTGGCTGCTCCTGTGTTGTTGTCACAGTAAGTATCTTTGTAAAAAAAATATGCCTTGGGTGTTGTCAAATGTTCCATTGAGTGTGACGACTAGTTTTGTGAGAATATGTGTTTTACAGAATTAAGTCATGTTTGTATTCTCCCTCCTTTTGAGATTATTTAAACAGTTTTCTGTAAATCATTGTTTTTGCCCCAAGCAATTTCTTATGGCAGTATGTTTCATCAATCTTTTGCTTTGTCTGAAAAGGTGATTATTCTCACATCTTCAATTTTTTTCATATGATTTTCTGCTGTGCTTTAGAAAATGGGAACCTACTATCCATATCAGACCCTATGACATACCGTTTTTCGCAAATATCTTTCAAACGAAGACTTGGATCAGCATGGGACTTTGGCACAGATTGCTTCACACACTCCGCTAATTTTTGACACTATTGTGCAATGCCAGATGCGGTTAATTATGGCGTTTACTCTTGACTGTGATGGCAAAACCTGCGTGAGCCACTTACACATTCGAACAGGTGAGGCGTGACGTGTATCCACCACCTACCTCCACCCCAAATACATCATGCCTCACCTGTTTGAATGTGTAAGTGGCTCACGCAGGTTTTGCCATAATTAACCGCATCTGGCAATGCACAATAGCGTCAAAAATTAGCGGAGTGTGTGAAACAATCTGTGCCAAAGTCCCATGCTGATCCGAGTCTTCGTTTGAAAGATATTTGCGAAAAACGGTATGTCATAGGGTCTGATATGGATAGTAGGTATAATATATTCATTAGTAACTTTCTCTTTGATGTATGTATATAACATGATGTAGCTCCTCTCTTTCTCCTCATTACATGCAATTTTTTCCAATGGATTCCATCTGCCCTTTATGACTTCATTTACGTGGTCTGGTATTTCCCTTCATGGTTCATCACATGAATCCTCATTTTCTATTGCTACTCATTTTTTTATCATATACAAAATTATCTAACTTTTACCAATGTTATTAAGTATATACTGTCCCCCTATCTCTCAGTCCTGCATTATTTTTTGCTACTATCATAGAAACAAATTTATTACGAATGATTTTCCTTTTCTAAACTCAAATGGCCATTTTGATGAAATTTATACTTTTCTTAGTCTTCTGCCCGTCTTTTTAACTATTCTATTTTGTTTACTACACCAGTAAGTGAAGCTGGTCTGTAATGCATTGGGCATGCATACTGCCCTTATTTACATTACCTATTAGTAAAAAGGGACTGTGTTAGCCTTTTTCAGTGTTTCTGGTACCTAATCTTTGTTCAATGACTACATTGCAGTGACTCAGTTATCCTACATATTCATTTACCATCAAATTGGATGTTTCATCTGGCCTGTTTGCTTTCCATTTGTCTTTTTTATTCCAGTATTATCAAGATAATGTATGTAATTATCAAGTTGTGTATAGCATTTGAGTTAACTAGCATTGTACTCTATTAATGCTTTTATTCATCCTTACTTCATATTCTTGAATGTGTGAATTTCAGATGCTTCTATTAATTTTCTGCTTCAAAACTTTCAGGATTATGGCAAGGAGACCCAGGCTCATGATGTTGTGAATGATTACTTCAAGAGCAAGGGGCAATAATGAAAGGCTACACAACTTTCAGGTATTGGATGAAGCATTCGTTTAAGAGCTTTGAGTTGTTTCCCAAGCAAATGTGCCTTTGTTCTGATTCTAAAGTATGAATATGAGCCAATTTAGCATGATGATTCTTATTTACCAGATTACCCGTGGTGGTAAAATTTGCTGATTTAATGAGTCTGACGTTCTCATGCTTGATGCACCACCACTTCCTTCACTTCTGTCACTGAGGAAAGCATTGTTTTGACAGATGCACAGCTGAGGAATCACCCAGTGCTCAAGACCAGCCATGAGGTCCTGCTGTGCTTCAAAGGCCCCAAATAAATAAAAAGTACAAAAAAACTGACAAGTTGTTTCCATTACCTGATTACTTTTAGGGAGCACTGACCCAAGGTAACATGTATTTGTGGAAACAATGAACCCTCAATACCATATGTTTCAGGAATAAGTTTAGCTCCTTGGTAGTAGTACTAGTAATATTAACCTGGTTGCAGCAGCGGGCCAAATTTGTTGCTTTGCCATGTAGCAGCGACAGGCCAAATTTTTGCCTTGATATAAACCGCCCAAAATAGAGGATGCATAAACTGATCACAAATGCGTTGGTATTTATTATAAAATGGATTGTGTGAAAGATGATTTTTTTTCTCATTATTTCGCTAGAGGAGCCTTTAGGAAACATGATCCTGCAGCTACTGGGAGAGTGCTATCCATGGAAAAAGTGACCCTTAACCATTCTTTTAAGTTATAAAAAGTTGCATGAATTTAACTCGCTAGTATGATCATAAGTAGTATTTTGTCATGAAACTGGGTGATTGAATTTTAAATAAACTTTTTTAAAGCAATTTTACCTCCTCCTTTGTTGTTTTACTTGCAACAATAAACTATCAATCAATCGATCCTTTATATAAACAACGTTATTTCTCATAGGTATGAAAAGTAATTTAGCAAGCTTTAAATTTTTATGTATTTGAGGAAAAAGTGAAATGTACACCCTAGATGTTTCAAGTGTTAATAAGTTGAAATTATTGAATATTTAATTATGTACATAGAGAGCTGATGAGGGGCAGGCCGCGGTCATTAACTTGATTGATTGATTGATAGTTTATTGTTGCAGGTAAACAACAAGGGAGAAGGGAGGAACATGCCATCCCAACCCCCAGGCAGGACAGAGTGTGATTATAACCTTTCCTCATTCTACCAGCACAATACAAACTAATGGAAGAGGCTGTTACTCTGCACTTATTGACTGGCATCTCCAAGGAGTAAAATGCTGTAAACTCTAGGCGGGCATATCTTCTATTGCTGCAAGCAATAAAATAAATAAATATAAAAATAATGTTTTGCATATACAAGTCCCTTACATTACTGGAAATGGTGTTGAAAAAAATGCATTTCAGTATTTAATTACTGCTACAAAAGCATATTCTTTCGGGTAATTTTGTTGACTGCCAAAAGAAAAGTCAGTTTTCTGAGTAGCTTCAATAAGCTCAACCTGTTTGGTTTGCTCGTCGGTGATTGGATAGTGGCCTTGAGGCAACTTGTCTCCCACTCATCTGTGGCCACTACACAACTTCTATTGTTTGTAATTTCACTATCACAAAATAGTTGAAAATACTTTGTTTCTTCATCACTACTGTAGAATGATAAAAAATTACTATTGTTACAAACTGTTTAAAAAATAATATATATAAATAAATATACGAGAATAAGAGTTGCTGTGAACATTGGGACTTTAGATGATTGTACCGCATTTCATCATACTAATTTTTCATGAAATTATGAATACTGTGAACACTAATAGTTCCATGCAATAGAGAAAGTTCTCTTAAAGAAAAGTTGAAAAGGAAGCGAAGCTGTATAGGCGCTGTTCGAAGTGCAGAGAAAATTGCGGGTTGAGTCAGGCCGGGGTCATTAGGGGTTTATACAATAATTATACAGTGTCCCACATAGCTGGACCATGATCAGACTATGAATGGAGGAGGAGTCAGAATAGTATGAATAACTTGCAAAAGACCCTCCTAAATATTAACTTACTTTTTATTCTTGACACCTTTATATAATTTTTTTTTGGGGGGGGATATACCCCAAGGAAGGAAGGTGGTGCACGCCGCCAACCACCCAGACGTTTATAATTACATCATATAGGTATAAACGCCTCTGGTTTAGTGGTACAAATTTAAGATGTTAAGATCTGTTGTTTCGGAGTCCGTGGCGTGAATCTTTAATGAATGACTCACCCGATCACAATTTTGTCTCGTGATTTCGTGAGACTTACACCTACCACTGAAGTCTTCTTTCTTTAATAATAAAAAAAACCCGGCTTATATTAGAAAGTTATGCTACACATAGAGATTAATTCACTCGATCAGTGACCTCTTTGAAGATTAACTGTCACTGTTTTATTATTATATTAGTGCTATAGTCGCATATCTCTCTGAATTCTCGTACATGCCATAGAACAATTTCTTCCGGAGCAAAGGATATAATATTAGCTCTCATGTACGGTGAGGATCGATGAGCTACGATTGATTGATAGTTTATTGTTGCAAGTAAAACAACAAAGGAGAAGAGATCCAGGAGCATGCCGTCCCAAGCTACGTAGAAAGTATAACATACCCTCTTCATGGATTTTTAGATGGAAAGGTTTTACGATCATCAGTGTGTCACAACACTTAAAGAAGCTTTATGAGTAGAGATGCTAATTAAAACTGGAAAAAAAAGTCTTATTTCTTTTCTTACGTTTAAACCCAAGGTCAATGGTGTTCTTTTAGAGGTGACCGTTTCATACGTGTAGAAGATATGAGCGCCGCGCACCCAAGGATCGAGCTCGGCCACATCTAATAGGAATTAAAATGTCGTAAAGGAGATAAATAACCGAGATGCTCCATGTGACGCATGTCGCTGAAGGTACGCCTAAAAAGTAGTCAGGTGGGTTCATAATTAGCATTCTCTGTACGGGACGCGAATGGTTATGCAACGAGTATGTAGCGTAACCGATGAAGTGCAAGGCAGCTTTCGGCAACAGCTCGTGTAGCAGCGTCCTCCAATAGCAAGGAAGGAGGTCACAGCGTTATATTCATGTGTTATAATCTCATATTCACTTGGTGACTAGGTAGAGCAAAATGAATAAAATATCAGTTGCATTTTAACGTGAGCATTGCATTTTAGTCTTTCATTTCAGGTTGCCTACACAATGCGGTCTCCAACAATATCGCCGTGACTGATACAGGCTTTGTTAGTTTAGGTGAGAATGTCAAAGAAGAAGAAAAAAAGCCAACAAAAGGTGAAATAAGGTGTGCTCGGGTGGACGCCAGGAGAGTTGCCAAGCACTGAATAGAAGAGCCGCGCGCCCAGCCAATATCGCCGTGACTGATACAGGCTTTGTTAGTTTATATGAGAATGTCAAAGAAGAAGAAGAAGAAAAAAATTAACAATAGGCGAAAAAAGGTGTGCTCGGGTGGGCGCGAGGAGAGTTGCCAAGCACTGAATAGAAGAGCCGCGCGCCCAGGCAATGTCGCCGTGACTGATACACGCTTTGTTAGTTTATATGAGAATGTCAAAGAAGAAGAAAAAAAATTAACAAAAGGCGAAAAAAGGTGTGCTCGGGTGGGCGCGAGGAGAGTTGCCAAGCACTGAATAGAAGAGCCGCGCGCCCAGCCAATGTCGCCGTGACTGATGCACGCTTTGTTAGTTTATATGAGAATGTCAAAGAAGAAGAAGAAGAAAAAAAATAACAAAAGGCGAAAAAAGGTATGCTCGGGCGGCCGCGAGGAGAGTTGCCAAGCACTGAATAGAAGCCCGCGCCCAGCACACGCCCGCCAACCCAGGATGAAAGTGATGTAATACTGAAAAGTGTGTATAAGTGAAAAAGAAGAAAAGAGGAACGAAAGGAGGAGGACTTAAGAAGCGATACACAGCGTCACAGGTCAAGAGAAGAAGAAGAAGAAGAAGAGCAGCCGCCGCTTAGCCCGCCACCAGTGTGCCGCGCCGGGAGCCGGAGAGTGAGTGGTCACCATGTCCGAGCAGAACGGTGTGCAGCATGGCTCGCCCAGTAAACGGCCGAGGAACGACGTCAAGAACAAAGTGACAGTGGTGCTCGGGGCCCAGTGGGGGGATGAAGGCAAGGGCAAGGTGGTGGACATGCTGGCGGGCTCGTCGGACGTGGTGTGCAGGTGCCAGGTGAGTGCCGCAATCTTGACCTGGGTGCCACGGCCAGGTCACGGGCCCACAGGTGTCATGGCACACCGAGCCTGGCCAGGACAGACACACCCACCCTCCCACGTAGCCCTGGCGTGAGGTGTCAGGGTGTAGCTCAGGTGATATTTACCTCGCCGTGCGTGCCAAGGCCTCTGGGGGCCCTCAACGGTACCCGGGCACTGGTGTGTGCTGCCTGGCCTGGGCTGCTTCCTGTGGCCTGGCTGTGTTAGAACCTGTATTCAGAATTACACACAATGCATTCATATTGTTGACACTCCTACTTTATCTAACATGCTAGGTAATCATCATTACAAAAATTTACATTGCAAACTGTTAATATCTGATATTTGAAAAAGCAGTGATAGAGTGAAACTGTAAATTGTCCGAAAAAGGTGTTGTCCTATTACAAATTAAGGGTTTTAGAGTACAGTATTTATAATATTGTTATAGGTAGGTACTTTCAGTTTCTTATTAGCTATTTACGGAGGTGACTCAAATGACATTTAGCCGGAGAATTGAAAACACTTGTGTCAGTCACTAGAATTTTATCTTTCTTGAGAATCAGGCTAACGATGGAACAATTCATGTATGAACAGGGGATGCTTGTCATCTTTTCACCTCGCTCTACTTTATTGTGTCCACTTTTGACCCCATAGAGATGAACCGGTGCTTCTTAGCACCAGCACTGCATGTGTTCAACTCAAATCTAGACAAGCTCATTCAGATTGCACAAAATTCTTCTTTACTAATGCTGTCGTTCGAAATTGGAACAGATTACCACCATCAGTGGTGCAGTGTAACTCAATTGCATCGTTTAAGAATAATCTTGACCGCTATCTCCTCCATCCAAATGTTCACTAGGTCATTTTCAATGCCACGGTGGCTGCATAACAACTGTCACTTGGGTTTAGGACAGACCACCTAGTTTGGGCCTTATAGGGCCTGTGTGATCTGGTTATCTATGTAATTCTCTCTCTCTCTCTCTCTCTCTCTCTCTCTCTCTCTCTCTCTCTCTCTCTCTCTCGTGAAGGCAGTCAGTATATGTGAAAGAACATAAGAACATAAGAGTCTGCAAGAGGCTGGCTGGCCTGTACAAGGCAGCTCCTCTGAACCTAAGCTCCCGTGTAGCTCCCGTGTATCTAACCCCACCTAATATCGCTGTCCATGAATTTATCTAATCTATTTTTGAATGTGACAATTGTATTGGTACTCACCACATGACTGCTAAGCCTATTCCACTCATCCACCACCCTGTTTGTAAACCAATTTTTAACTATGTCCCTGTTGAATCTGAATTTATCCAGTTTAAACCCATTACTTTTGTCCTACCCGGTTCTCTTACATTTCCCCTTCATCACATTATTGCTAGTGTTCACATTTTATGTGAGTCTGGGTTCCATCATGATGCATAAGGAGTGACAAAGGTGGTGGTGGTGGTGGTGGTGGTGGTGATGATGATAGTGACCCCTACTGTCAGCAGTCACGCCATGAAACAGTGTTGTCCAAGGTTATTTAGAGGGAGGGCATGATGCAGAAGATTAGTCAGCATTTAGTCTAATTGGTCTGATGGAGGTACCAGGCAATCAGTGTGTGGGTCATGCAAGAATATTGATTAGGACTGCTCTGTTGTTGCCCTGTGTGGAGGTTTCCTTTGATGTGTGTGAATGGCTTGCCTTTGACATGACCTTATTTTCTTTGAAACTGGGCCAATCACAGTGCCTTATGTGAGTGATTTATGGGCCCCCATCTCAGCTTCATACCTTCATCAGCTATGTTGTTTTGTCACTGACCAAGACAATTGTTTGGAATCAAGGTCAGAGCAGGGTTGGAGGTTAGTTATTAAAGTATTTCAGCAAGATGGCAGTTGCTGTGAAGTAATATGGAGCTGACAAATAGGTTTTATTTAGAAATAATTAAACTATAGATCCTTCTGAACTTGATTATCCTGGACTAGGCAAAGTTTAAAGAACTTATGGAGCATGTGAGGCTTGTTCATGGAACTGAGAGTTTTGAGGCTTGCCAAAACCAGTGTTGAGTGATACCATAAGACTGTCAGTCTCAGTATTCATGTTAATATAGCATGATACCCATAGCAATTTTATATTTTATTTTGGGAGTGAACCATTTAACTATCATTGATTGAATTCACCTAGGTGTGAAGTTAGTGAACAAAGCAAAAAATAGAAAAAAATGTTACACTTGTGAGATGAAGTTCTTGGTAAACAAAGTGCATAGTAACATGTGTAGGAGTTAAATAAACTTGCCCCTTTCATCCATGAGGATATGATAAGCCTGTACTAATAGTCTTAACAGTTGAATCAGAAGTCTCAGAATTGCTTATTGAAAGGAAACAAGAAAGAACTTGTTGGGGAATGGGAAATATATAGCTTAATAAAAGTATGTAAGATATTTTTATCATCTCTTTAAGAAAATGAGTAAGGTGTACATAATTATGTGTAGAGCAGATTGACAACCAGTAGAGACTGGGAGAACTAAACCATCAGGGAGGCAACCTGTAGGTAGGAAATCAACCAGGACAGACAGGGAATGAAACCAAAACGAGATAGTGAAAGTCATTGAATGAATTGGCTTTTCTTTTTGTTTCTGTAGTTATCGTTAAATCATCTGGTGACCTGAGAATTCCATTTAGATCTTTTTCCTACTGCCCTTCAAATCCTATATTGTCATGCAGAGTAATTTATTTTCTTAATTTTTAACTTTTACTTCATAGGGGAGGTTTGGATATATTTTTTCTGCTATTTATGATGTATTATATTTCATTATAAATATTTATTGTATTTTTTCATTTCTTACAATGCCTTTGCTCTGTACTTGCTGTGCGTGTGTGTGGGCGTGCTTGTGTGTATGCGTTGGTGCTTGCGTGCATGCGTGTGGGTCTCTGTATGTATATATTATTTATTTATATATATTTAAATGTATATTCGTTGTGTTGCAGGGAGGAAACAATGCTGGGCATACTGTTGTTGTGGACGAGGCTGAATATGACTTCCACATCCTCCCCTCAGGAATCATCAACTCCACAGCCGTTTCTGTGATTGGTAAGTGTTTATATGTTGTATCCAAGCATCATAGTAAGCCCAGGTTTTTAGTTATGCTATCCCATTAATGATTGGTACTCCTACTGCATTGTCAAAACCCTTCTGAACCACAGGTCACTCAGAACAAAGAAACGGACAATATGCTTAAGCAAAACATCTGAATACCCAAGAGTGGATGCAGTGAGAAAGTAATTATAGAAAGAAGGGTGTTGAAAGATATGGGGTGCCTTTGCAAAGGCAGTACTCTGTAGCATCACTTGGTCTGGGGGCAACACTGTGCCACTTAGCCTCTCAGCCTGAAGGAGACGGAAATGCAGCGCTTCTCATTTACTTCTTTAAAAGGACTGTGAGAGGAGTACTATAATATTTCATTTTATTATTCTGTATGAAAATATAGAAAATATAGCAGAAAATAAACTATTGCTCACTTTTCCTTATTTCTTGCAAACCAGTAATTTTGCTGCAAACCTTAGTCCCAATTACATCTTGCCCTCCTCTTGTAAATATGATGCAGAGTGGAGTGAAATCAGGGCTCCACTGATATGTGATCATTCTATAGTTGCAGTGCACGAGTCTGGGTTATGCATTATTCTGCTCTAGCAACCTGCTGTCACATTTATGTTGGGTTATGCAAGTCAGATATTTGCATTTTTTTGTCAACTCTTTTGGATTTTCTTATTTTATAATTTTTTCCAAACAGCTTTATGCCAGATGCTGAGAGTTTTCAGAAAACGTGGGGGCTTCATAGTTGAGGTTTATTGTGATGATAATGATAATGATAATAATAACAAGTAGGAGTAGGTAGGAAGACACCTACCGAAACGGGTGTAAGCCACTCCCACTGAGGAATATATGGGAAGCGAGGAGGGTGCTGAAGCCCTCCAAAGACCCTTCCCATGTCCTCACTTTCCGTTTCCCTATTGTCTCTTCAACATCAAAGAGTAGTTCGGCATGCTCTCTAAAGATAGATCCTCTCTCTTTCCACACCACGCTACATTCACACAACACACAAGTGTATGCCCCCATTGATTGATTGATATTTTCCTCTTATGTGAGCCCATGTAGTGCCGATTGAGAGGCAGTGTGCTGAACTGTTGAGCGTGCTGATTAATTTCAGTTATGGGTTGTAAAACGTACACATTTTTTTAAGTTAACAAATGGGTAAAAAGGTGGATTGGTAGGTAGACAAATTATGATTTTTTTTTAATTCCTCTTTTTCTTCTTCCTCTCATTATTATTATTATTATTATTATTATTATTATTATTATTTTGATAATTATTATCATTATTATTATTATTATGATAATTATTATCATTATTATCATTATTATTCTTATCATCATCATAATTAAATGCAGCCAGTTGAGCAGAAAGAGGGAGTGCTATATGCTGTTGAGGCAGTCCCTACCTACCTGAAGCATCGAAAAGAAGGAAACGAAGAGATGTGGAAGGCGAGGAGAGGGATAAACAAACACTTAAATAGTTTGAGAAAATCAAACTTTACTAAAGTAATGACTGGATGAAAGGTGCATGCTCTGAAGCCTGGTCATATAATGTCATGTGAGCTATCAACACTTAAAGCTTGATAAACATGCATCAGCAGTAACAATATAAAAGAGCTCTCTGCAACAGCTAACAATGAAAAGTAGTGCTACAGATGATAAAACTTTAGCATTTAAATTAATTGTAACATTTTGAGCCATGAAAGCAATCACTGCCTTGAAGGCTCTAAACCAACCATCCACTTCTCATGCATACTAGTCAAACTGGTTGATTGGTCATTTAACATAATTTCAAAGTGAACCTGATGAGAGCACCATTCTGAGAACGCAAGGAATAGAACATTTATTTTACATGGTTGTCACCTGGTCTATCATACTCAACTTTGACTTGTTCTGTGCTGCCAGCAACTAAGGCAACAATGCATTGTGCATGACGGAAAGGCCTTAAATGCACTGGCTTCAGATCAAAAGAACCCCCAAAATGCTACTTTGCAAGCCCTATCTTTTTTTCAAATATCTCTTGAAAACCGCCTATATTGGTGAAAAGACAGGTTAATTTTTTTCTTTTCATACTTTGTACATTATATGCATGATAGCCTTCTTTTGAATATGAAGTAAATTCTGTAAGATGAATTATCATGAACAGTTCAGGAAGTATTGATAAAATTAATATAGTATGGAGGAGTTATCAAACTTAACATTAAACAAATCATTATGTATATCTTTTCAGGAAATGGCGTGATAGTCCATCTTGGGCAGATGTTTGAAGAGATTGAAAAAAATGAAGCAAAGGGTCTTAAGGACTGGGCAAAGAGACTTATGATTTCTGATAGGTCTCATATTGTCTTTGACTTCCATCAGGTAAGAAATATCAGAGAAGTCCTCTTGTATTTTGTTGTGATATATATCCATTGATTACTGCTGAATTAAGTAGAATAAACTACTGATTTTTTTTGTTTATTTGATCTTTAGATTTGATATTAACCTTTAGTTACTACTACCACATTTTTGTGTAGCCTGGTAAACCTTTGCCAACCACGTGTTCAGCTACAGAATTCACTGATATCCCTACCCAGTCTTATGTACTTCTTCATGTATGTTTGTGTAATTACATAGTAATATTCTAGTATTTTTTTTCCCTAGTGGTTCTAAATATACAGTAAACCCTCAGTTATCCGGGTGCACCGTATCCGACCTTGCCCGTATCCGGGAGTTTTCAGAAACATTTGATTTTCTCCCCAAAAAATTAAAAAATTGTTGTGCGCAGCCAAAAGTCGTTCAAATTGCCCGCGCAATGCCTCTAAGCTCTGCCCGGGCAGCGTACCGCACCTGTAAGGCACGCTCTAGCTTGCACGTAGCAATGATATTGATGTCCTGGTGCGAAGGTTTGCAGGAAAGCTGTGTGTTTCGCAGTACAACTGGCATGTCAATGTTCTTGCCGAGCGCTGCAGACCATATCGAATTGACGAGAGTCAAGGCAGTGCAGGTTTAAATGGCGGGAATGTCAAAGGACTGTTTAAATGAAACACACAGTGCGAACCCTAGCTTAAGCCTTGATGACTACCTAAATCCAGACTGGACTAGGTGAGTAGGGCTCTGTCCCCGTGGAGAAGGCGTGTCAGAGCAAGATGGAGTACATTAAGATCAAATAGAGGTGGAAAACTTAGGGAAATGCCTTTGTCCTGCAGTGTACTAATAATGTCTGAAGATGATGACGCATGTTGAAAAGGCACATTTTTTGTGGTTTTAGCTAAGTTTTGTTTAAACACAATCAAACATTTTGATGAATCATGACATATTTAGGCCTGTGCATTGTGGAGTATTTTTCCGGTATGATAAATCATGATTTTTTTGTCCATAAGAATTTGTGAATGTAACCCATGCATACAGTGAAGGCTGGGTATATCTTTGTATGCAGTTGAGCTGATCATCCTGTTTTCTTCAGTAAGGATCATATCCTGTACTGATGATGCAAAGAATATCAAAGCGTAACTCCTTGCAGAGTGTTGATGGTCTCCAGGAACAGGAGCGATCAAAAGACAACTCTGGCACAAAGACTCTGGGAACCACCAAAAAGGGTATCGGGCCCTGTTATTCCAGTAAAGCAGGGAGGCAAGGACTCCGCATGGCTGACCTTTTGGGAGATTTCAGTGTGTTTGAGCAGCGGCTGCGAAACCTCGTTGATTCACACAAAAGGATGTTTCCAGGTAAACTATGAAAACTTAATTTTATGAGTTAATTAGTGTTCATTGTTATTCATACATATAAATGCATTGTTCCATAGAAGGCATTGTATTCTAGAATTTTAAATGTCAAAATATATCTGTTTATCCATATCTCTGCCATGTGTCCTCAGAAGCTTTCTGGCCTTGGCAAAAGCATCTCCAGCTTTGCCTGCTCTGGCACTCCCTCTCAGCACACTCAATCTCTTGTGCACCATGTCTTTCCAATGCTTTTCCATCATTGCTTTTTCTAGAACATCATTTGTTATGACATTTTTGTTTTAGTACATATTGATATACATGTATTTACAGTTAATCTGCTCCAAGTCTACAGCCATGATTAAACCTTTTGACCTAAATAACCCATGTGGGGTGTTTAAATTGGCCATTTGAAATGCCCACCAATAGTTTTGTAGTGGTCAGCTGGTTGGTTTTCTGTTACCATGTTGAAGAAGAATGCTTTCTCTCTTAAATCTAACCAGTCAGGGTTCAGCAAATTTCCCTGGTTGTGGGCAACTCCGTGGTGAATGAATCAGTCTTCACCAAACACTGAGAGACAAAATTTCATGAAAATTATTCTAATGGTCAATGTTGTCACAGAAGTGCCCACAAAAGTTGAACAATTAAGCCCACAACAGCTCATTCAGGCTCAGCAAAGTGGATCGACTCACCCGCAAGAGCCTGACTAGGATGAACGTGGTTGGTCCAAAGTCACCCTAAAAGCTGGATTAGGACTACATCAAGGTAAAGGGAGAAGGTGGGAGCATACGCTATAGCTGCACATGGAGGCGGTGCTCATTTCTGTCCCGTTGGCACTTTGAACCTGTGGTGGGAGAGAGCCCATAAATCCAACACAGGGGTGTGTACCATCGGGGTAACCACAGTTTACCTTCTGCAGGCTTACCCAGGTACCCATTTATTGACCATCCTGAAAGGAAAGATGAACAGTTGGGTGGGGTTCACATCGCCTTCCCATGCCAGGATTCAAACTGAGACCCATGGATTCGTAGGTAGGCACACTAATCACTATACTGAGATGCACAATAATGCATAAAAATGGAACTTGCACTCAAGGAAAAGTGTCTTGTATTTGCCTCTTGTATAATATTAACTGATTTTTTAATTTCCCAGAGAAACTGAAGGTTAAAGCTACCACATGTTAAAGACTGGTTTTATAAATAGAATATAAAATACCTGAGAATGGTGTTTCACTGTGTGCCGTAGGGTGTTGGAAGAGGCCAGCTGGGATCCATTTGGGGCAGGAAGTGGTGCTTATTTGCCTACAAGGAAACCTATAGGAATGTGGGGAGGGGCAGGAATGGATGGAGGAGGGTGATCTGCTTATCCTATAGGTTCTCCATGCCTCTTCTGTTTTTGCATCTTCCATGTTTTACAATATTGTACATATTGTTGATTTAGCCACACCATACTCAACACTTAGATCTGATACATTCTCCTGGTCATGCTTGGAAATTATTTCTTTCTTAATTCACAAAGTAATCAACGTCATCATTCTATTTTACCAACTCATGACTTAAGTTATATTGCACAATATTTCAAGATAATAAATATTTTCATTGCTGAAGACCTAAATATGCAGAGATGAAACTGCATCAGAAACATTTGAAAACACAACGCTGATGTGTCAATGGCTCAAGGCGTTCCATGGCTGATATTCCTCTTCATTCATTGTAACAACTTTATTCATAGTAGTATCTTAATTTTATCAACAAAAATTGATCAATACAGCATATATTGTAGTACCATCCATTGGTTGTGGCATACCCCACCGTACTCTTCTCACAAAGTCATCCTTATTCATTCTCATCACATGTCCACACCATCTTGAGCATCATGTCTCACCAACCAGATTTTTCTCGTGCTCTACCATAATAGAATGGTTTTGCATAATCCATTCTACTGCAGTTCAGTAACTGAGTTCATGACTAATAGCACTATTATTTGCTTGTACAGAACTGAAGGTTGATATTGAAGAAGAGGTTGCGAAGTACAGGGTGTATGCAGAGCGGATACGACCTTTAGTGGCAAACACAGTAGCTTACATCCACAAATGCCTTCAGGAGGACAAAAAGGTGCTGGTGGAAGGAGCCAATGCTGCCATGCTTGACATAGATTTTGGTGAGTTATTGATAAGTTCATTCATCTTACAGGTAACTTGTTTTTTGTGAAAAATTCATAAGCTGTTTATGACTCAGTTCAAATTCACAATTGAGATGTTTTCCTTTGATAAAACCCATATAATTGAATTATTTTACTTACCAAACTATTTGTCCATCAGGCAATTTTTTTTCTGTAACCTTTTTCATGTTTGACTTGTGTGAGCCACTGATACGCCACTTAATCAGTGTTGCAGTTAAAGTTTGGGGTAGTGAATGACAGGTGGGTGTTGCTCTTCAGTCACTAAAGCAAGGTGTTATCAGTCATTGGCCAGTGGGAGTTCAAGCCATAACTTTGCATCAACCACTTCCATGCCCTAGCAGTTGGCCACTATTTCTTCATCTATTAAAGCCTCAAAGCCTCAGAACTGCACATGAACACTCTCTTTAGTCATGAAGTAATAGTTGAATCTCCCAAAAAGACTAAAAGAAATACTTGAATTATTCTTGAGTGAGGAGGTAAAACACAATGATGGAAATGTTTAATCAGAACTATTATTGAAGCCTAACTAGAGAGTGTCATCCACAGGCACTTACCCTTATGTGACATCAAGTAACTGCAGCATTGGTGGTGTGTGTACTGGCCTTGGCATCCCACCCTTCTACATTGGGGAAGTGTATGGTGTGGTGAAGGCTTACACCACCAGGGTTGGAGTTGGTGCATTCCCCACAGAACTGAATGATGTAAGTAGCTTTTTTCTATTTTGTTATATGCCATGTTTTGACATCCTCATTTTTTATTATTCATAACAGAAGCAGCCATGTATACTTGCTCAATGAGGTGTGGGAGATCAGACAAGTTATTGAAGCTAAGTCAAAGATGTAAAATCGACCTCATTTGGATGTCTGGAGTAACAAGTGTGCATCCTGTTCATGTGGTAGCTGTTGTCCCCCAAATGATGAGTGTTATTGGGAGTAAGGAAGCCAGAAGTCAACATATTTTTATGAAACCTTGTATTATGCAAAAACCTTCAATTTTTTGTTGAGGAAGGCCTGCCAAATTGGTGTGTATTATATGCCTGCACACCTTATTTGCTATCAGATATGGTAGTTATGCTGCATTTACATTTAGTATGTTTTATGACTTTCTGACACTGAAACAAAAATAAAATGCTTCCTGGATTGTGATTGTCAATCAGTGTAGTATTTATAATATGTTTTATCTTTATTTTTAGTGTTTTTTGATGAATACTCTCAAGTTCTTATTTAATTAACTTCTGCACCTGCAGGAGTTGCTACATTCCTCATGTGATGATGTAGTACCTAAATGTCTCAAGTGTGGTAACTGAAGTATGGCCTCTATCAAGATAGTCACTTGATGCTTTGGTTATATAACTGAGGTATAAGCAAGTACTGTTTTCAACAGGACATTGGGAAGTTGCTTCAGTCTCGTGGAGCCGAATTTGGCGTGACCACAGGGAGGCCAAGGAGGTGCGGCTGGCTGGATGTTGTACTGCTGCGGCACACCAATATGGTCAATGGATACACTGCCATTGCTCTTACCAAGCTGGACATCTTGGATGAACTTCCTGGTACTCATCCACTATAGCAATTTTTACTCCCAAGTTGAGCTAAGTTTTTCACTGTTAGGTAATTAATAGATTTCAGCATTTGGCCTGTCCTAGCACTTGAAGATAAAGTTAGAGAACTATATTAACTTTTATGGTCATTTCAGAGATCAAGATTGGTGTTGGCTATTTGAGAAAGAATGGAGAGAAGATTGAGCACTTCCCTGCAAACATGGATGAACTGGCAGACATTAATGTAAGTTGTGATAGCTTGTTGAATTTTGTCTCTTCCTTTGTCACTTACTCATGGGAAAAGTTTGAGTAACTAGGTATAGCACTTTCTTTAGAGAAACATTTTCCATTAATTTACTTTTATGAAATTTTATCAATATGTTTTATAGCCTTTATCCCTTCAAATACTGACATTTCACAACCTCCGAAACATCAAGTGATGGCTCTCCCCTTAGCATGCTTCCACTTTAAAAAAAACTTCCTTGGTACTTTGACCCTTTCACCTCCTCCTCAAGCTTCTTTCTTCTCCATGATAGTTTACTTGATCTATACGAAACACTGAGCACAACCAGGGACCAAGTGCCAGAAGTCAGTCCTATTAACCCCTTCACTACGGCCGGGCGAAAACAGCGCCCCGCCCCGTATCCGGGATGGCCGCGCACGCCAAATTTCAAACGTCGCTTCTGACTATAACAAGTTTTCAGCCATAATCTCAACATAATCATCATGTAGTATACATAATAACATGCAAAATTAAATGGTGCACATTAAGAAACATAAATTATTTGATAATTTTGAGATGTATGCATATATATACTGAGAAATTTGCGAGAGAGATTAGCATATCTCTATCTCTATCTCTCTCTCTCTCTCTCGCTCTCTCTCTTATTATTGTATTTTAAAGTCCTCCAAAGAATAAATCAAGGCCTCAAATTGGACAGAGGTCATTTGAATGATTAACTGTTTCCATGCTATGAACTTCAAACTTTTATTAGTTTGAATTAGTAAGATTAATTATACTTATATTAGCTTCTGCTCAGCTAAAGTATTGTTGTCTTGTTTGTCATTCTATGCTCCCAATATAAATTATATCGCCCCATTTTATATTTAATTTTTACTCTTCTGCTCTTGTGTGCTTCTTGCAATGTAATCTATTACTCTTTGATTAACGTAATTATAAATATTCTACAGGTGCCTACCACATATATTTGACAGACTTGAAGTTAGTGAAACTAAATTTAGCAGAAGCTAGTTGGTCCTCTAACAGTTTCTAAAGTTGATTGAATAGTGGAATTGTGCCCACTGGTATGTATGTAAACATTTATATATTAATTTTCTTGAAATCCTTTCAATAGGTTGAGTACCTGACAATGCCAGGTTGGCAAGAAGACACTTCTCAGTGCCGCACATATCAAGAACTACCTGTAAATGCTCGCAACTATGTAGAAAAGATTGAAGAACTTGTAAATGTACCAGGTATGGTGTACTATATTGTTTTCATCAATTCCCTATTGTCTATGAGTGGTGTCTACCCTTGTTCTTCCTGATTACTCATTCATTCTCCCTAATTCCAAGACCCTGATATTGGCTGTGGACACATCATTGCTGTCTGATGCAAGGGGAGTCCATGAGTCGCATCAGTAATGTAGGAACACATGAGTGGTTTAGGATGTCTAAAATGCAGAAGTTTTAAGGGGAATCTAAGTAGGGGAAGGAAGAGTGCAAGACATAGGCATGGATGGAAAGCAATTGTAGATGGGTAAATGGTGACGCAGGAACAGGGGGTTGCCTTACACTTGAGCCTGCGCAGGTGGGGAGTGAGTGGGGTACGGTGGATGAAGCGAAGGGAGTAAACCAGTTTTCGCTGTTGGGCCTCACTGTGGAAGGTTCCCGGTAACTGTGCTGTATGTGGCCCGCGTGTGGTACAGGAACGGTGAGTACCTTAAAGCCGCTCGGGACTAAGTTGGTATGAATGGTTGTGTGGGTGTGTGAGTGAAAGAGCATCTGCCGAGAGTGGGCCACAGTCTTTAGATAAATAGAGATAGATTCCTTGATTGAACTTTTCTTCAGAGGAGGGAATTTTTAACTCTGTTAACCAGTTAGCAACCACCTTTTAGAAAATTATTGATATCCTGATTTTAGGGGCAGAAAAGATTGTACTCAACCCCAAATAACAGTAGTGTCCAGTTGTTTCAACCAGATTATCAGTTTTGTAGTTATTACAATCTTATTAGACAAATTCATTGTGATATTCATTCTGGTGGTCCCCTCAACAGCAGGAGACAAACTGAAGAGTAAACGGATGCATTTTTATCATTTCAGTTAAATGGATTGGTGTTGGTAAATCAAGAGCCTCCATGATCACTGTATTCTAGAAGGCTGACACCTTCCGTTGACACCTTGGGACACCTTCATATATGTAAGTGATTTGTGCGAGGGGTGATTTTTTCTCAGTTTTCTCGCTTAGAGGGACCATTAAGAAACATGATCCCCGCTGCTACCGGGTTAAATGCTTCTTTTTATTGAGACCTTAGAATAAGTAGTGTAAAGTCTGCATTTGGTGGGGAAAAAAAAAAAAAAAAAATATATATATATATATATATATATATATATATATATATATATATATATATATATATATATATATATATATATATATATATATATATATATATATATATATATATATATATATATATATATATATATATATATATATATATATATATATATATATATATATATATATATATATATATATATATATATATATATATATATATATATATATATATATATATATATATATATATATATATATATATATATATATATATATATATATATATATATATATATATATAAATAATTTTCATGAAAGAAATCATATCTCTAAGAAAAAACTTCAAAGACAAATTGTAGCATTGTCATTGTAACACTGAGCTCTTTAATATCCAACATTTTCTTTCACAGCAGAAGAGCCCTCCTCCCGTCCATTATGAGACCATATGATGTTCGACACACAACTTGGAATGTACCTGGAACATGTCTTGGACATATTTGAAATATAGTGTTGTGTTCTCTGATGTACAATATGATTGTTGAGAGATTAATCAGTTATTGCTGTTTGAGCATCATATAATGATGTTGGGTAAGGAAGAGACCTGTAACACTACCCATCAAGTAGTCTTTATGGGTATGTACTATTTTGCATGTATAGACATTTTTAAATAATGTTGCAGTCTGCTTATATACAACATGAAAATTAAAGATGCACATCAGGTGCAACTACTTAAGCATCATGCAGCCGTGTATGGAAAGAGAGCTGTGACAGCACCCAAGTAACCTGTATAGTTATGTATCATTTTGTATCAAGAGATAGGAAAACGATTTACTGTTGTGTGGGTGTTCCTGTTAACATGAAACAGTATTCACAAAGGACAGCCATATTATGTTAGCTAAAGTATTGCACTAACTTATGTATAAACTATTAGTCTGGGGAATGGTAATTTAAACATTTGCCTTATATTGAAGAATTCTCTTGTTTTTGGTATTGGTTAGAATACTTCAATAGCATTTGCATTTTCTTTGTACTGGGTTATATATGAAGTGTTTTCTGTGTGAGAATAAATGAATAATCTTTTGCCTTTCTAGTTATTGTTTCTTCCATGTTGTTATGAGTTAGATTTGAATATCCCATTTGTGGTTGTGCATTATGATTATTGGATAGAAATATTTCAAATCTTTAACCCCGACAGTGTCACCGTATGGAAAGGGTTAGTCCTCTTCTAAACCTCTTAATCATTTCCATTTCCTCTTAATCCTTTTCTAAACCTCTAAGGTGGGAGGGTGATCGAGAGGTTATTATAGCTGTGTCTCAGGATATTCCAGATGCAAAATACGCCGATGATCAACTAAAGTTCCCGATTTCACCGCAGTACAGCTTGTTCAGTTACGTTCAGTAGTTATGGGGATAAAAAGAAAAAGTTAAAAGTTGATGTGATATTTTTTCTCCGCAGACTTCAACGTTTTCACATGACTTTTTTACATATATATACGAGTATATCTCAACAGCTGCCGTAAGACTGACTGACTCATAGGAAGAGGTTAATAGCAGAAGCATACATGACCCATTTTTGCTACATTAGAAAATATCTTATTTTACCCGATAGCAGCGACGGGCCAAATTTGTGGCTTCACCGTGTAGCAGCGATGGGCCAAATTTGTGCCATGATAATTACCCCCCAAAATAGATGATACATAATCTGATCAGAAATGCTTTGATATATATTATGAAATGGTTTGTGTGAGGGGTGATTTTTTCTCATTTTTCTCACTTGGAGGGACCATTAAGAAACATGATCCCCACCGCTACCGGGTTAATTGTGTTTTATAACTATATAAAGGCATACCCGTAGCTATGACCGTAAAGCTGCTGATGTGTTATGTAACGACACCCGTAGTCAATATAGGGTTAATGTAGGCAGGGAAATAAATTAAAGAGAAGCAGTGACGGAGAAATATTGATTGATTGTTTATATTGTTGCAGTTAAAGGAGAAGGATCGAGTAGGAAAAAACAATTAAGGCAAGTGCAATATATAGCAAATAGAAAACAAGTATAGAGACTGAACCCCTCCACTGCGATTGGCACGCATTTGGCCTTCACTAGTAGCCTGGTAACACAGTCCCAGGTCTTTCTCTGCCTCTGTGGTGGATAGTGGAGAGTTTCCCATGTGGTATTGGTATGCTGGATATCCCCTCCCAAGGTGCAGGATTTTACATTTTTTTCCTGCACCTTGATGTCTTGTAGGAAATCCGCAGTCAAGAGGTTAAATAGGGATGCGTAAAGATGAAAGTAGGAAACAATGGAGAGGAAAATAGGATAATGAAAGGCGTGTGCAAGGAAAGCGTATGGAAAACTTGAGGTAAGTGCATGGATGGCGAAGTATCAAATAAAGGTGTGAACTGTACATACGCGAAGAAGACTCAAGAGGACCAAAAAAGAAGCGATGCAAATGCCAGTTCCTTAATTAATTTATTACTTCCCTTCCCTTCCATTTTCTCCTTTTCCCTACTGCTCCCTTTCCTTTCCCTTCCCTTTGATCCCCCTCCCTTCCTATTCCTTTGATTTTCTTCTTTTCCCTTCCTGTCCTTTAAATTCGATCCCTTCCCCTTCCCTTTCATTTTTGTCTTTCCTACCTCTCCCTTCGAGCCTTTCCCTTTCCTTTTTTTCCCTTCCCTTCCCCTCTCCTCCCGTCCTTTCCCTTCCTTTCTCCTCCTGTTCTTTCCCTTCCCCTCCTGTCCTTTCCCTTCCCCTCCTGTCTTTTCCCTTTCCCTTCCCTTTCTTTCATTTTAGTCTTTTCCCATCCCTTTCACTTCTTTTCCCTTCCCCTCCTGTCCTTTCTCTTCCCTTTAATTTTCTTCTTTTCCCTTCCCTTTCCTTCCCCTCCCGTCTTTTCCCTTCCCTTCCCTTTCTTTCATTTTAGTCTTTTCCCATCCCTTTCACTTCTTTTCCCTTCCCCTCCTGTCCTTTCTCTTCCCTTCCCTTTCATTTTCTTCTTTTCCCTTCCCTTCCCTTCCCCTCCTGTCTTTTCCCTTCCCTTCCCCTCCTGTCTTTTCCCTTCCCTTCTGGCATGTGGGCGGCGCCGGTTTGGCGAGAAATACCTCCTTGAAGAAATAACTCGCTCTGCTGTCCACTACGCATGCGCAATGGGGAAATACACAGCAGAAAACACATTAATCTGCTTGATATTGTTCTAGTTTGTCCACTTGTGATCTTTGTGATGGTTAATATTGCCGCCAAGACAAACAAGCAAGAACTGATTGAACACCAACGAGGGGGTAATTCTCTCTAAAAAAAAATCCCCTTATTCGTCTGTTTTAAAGCCTTCTCTTGATTGGAGGTAGTGCCCTGATATTTGTGCCGTGTATTGGAGCCGAAACTGAAGTAAACGAGAGTGATGAGTTATATATAGAATTAAAAAACAAAATAAGCAAGTTAGCCCTCCTACTGCGAGCTATTTTTCAGCTGCGAGATGACTCCTACAACACCGCGGCCACAGCGACCCTCAGCATGGCGACCCCAAAGCTGCTGGCCGTGGACTTTGAGGTGTTTGGGCGCGTGCAAGGTACTGTCAGCTCGTCACCTCTTGATCACATAAACCTACAGTAGTCCAGGCAGCTGTTGTAAGGCTTAGCGGGGTGTTGCTGTGTTGTTATCCGGGCGTACAGTGTCAAAAGGAACCACGTACCATCATCCCTTTGTTGTACTGTCCGTCTTATAAGTATTCGTTTTATCCTTAATTATCTGTGTGGTAGGTGTGATTCTTTTTACCTATCCTTAATTATCTGTGCCTTGGGTTTGAGACAGTGACATTATTATCCATCCTTAATTATCCCTATCTTGGGTGTGTTTGGGTTTGAGACAGTGACATTATTATCCATCCTTAATTATCCCTATCTTGGGTGTGTTTGGGTTTGAGACAGTGACATTGATATCCATCCTTAATTATCCCTATCTTGGGTGTGTTTGGATTTGAGACAGTGACATTGATATCCATCCTTAATTATCCCTATCTTGGGTGTGTTTGGATTTGAGACTGTGACTATTATTATTATCCATCCTTAATTATCCCTATCTTGGGTGTGTTTGGGTTTGAGACAGTGACATTAATATCCATCCTTAATTATCCGTATCTTGGGTGTGTTTGGGTTTGAGACAGTGACATTATTATCCATCCTTAATTATCCCTATCTTGGGTGTGTTTGGATTTGAGACAGTGACATTATTATCCATCCTTAATTATCCCTATCTTGGGTGTGTTTGGATTTGAGACAGTGACATTAATATCCATCCTTAATTATCCCTATCTTGGGTGTGTTTGGATTTGAGACAGTGACATTATTATCTATCCTTAATTATCCCTATCTTGGGTGTGTTTGGATTTGAGACAGTGACATTATTATCCATCCTTAATTATCCCTATCTTGGGTGTGTTTGGGTTTGAGACAGTGACATTATTATCCATCCTTAATTATCCCTATCTTGGGTGTGTTTGGATTTGAGACAGTGACATTATTATCCATCCTTAATTATCAGTGTCTTGGGTGTGTTTGGGTTTGAGACAGTGACATTATTATCCATCCTTAATTATCCCTATCTTGGGTGTGTTTGGATTTGAGACAGTGACATTATTATCCATCCTTAATTATCCCTATCTTGGGTGTGTTTGGATTTGAGACAGTGACATTATTATCCATCCTTAATTATCAGTGCCTTGGGTGTGTTTGGGTTTGAGACATTGTGACTATTATTATTATCCATCCTTAATTATCAGTGTCTTGGGTGTGACAAAATATGCCATCATAATTGCACTATATAAAAACTACAAACTGTGTAATTTAATTGTTTCATTTCTTTGCAGGTGTCTTCTTTCGTAAGGTAAGATATCTTGATGCAACGAAAGTTCTGGAGGTGTCTTTAAAATATGTGAATATGTTTGAACCTCATACTTTAGATAGTTATATCTTTAATATAGTAATCATTGCACTGAAGCACCCAGTAATGATAAAAATAAGCTTGATTGTATAGCCAAGAACATAAGCTAGCTGCAAGGAATATTGTGTTATACAAAGTTTCATTACATAAGCATGAATTATTATGGAAGGAAAAGATTGTAGGGAAGATACTTCTTTAAAATTGTTTTTCTACCTGTTTGTTATAAAGAAACAATAAATATAAGTTGTATGTAAGTGTAAAACCATATTGCATAACTATGAGTTTGAAACTATTTTTTCTCTGTGTATTGTAGTCTAATAGCTAATACTGATTGCATCTGCCATCCCAGCTCATGTATGAATATGGAAATGTCAGCATGAGCTGGCATGGCAAGGAACTTTTTTTATGAAGTTATGAGCACATCGATTCATTTGAATGATGCTGGTTTTATTATTGTATTAACCAAATGGATTAGGTACATTGCATAATCTCTTGGAGTCAGGAAATTCTTAATGTGTAGGCCTATCAGTTGTAAAGGGCCTTTTGATTGCACATCAATCTTATTCACTGAGCACTACTTGGTAAATAGTCTTACTGTTTGTGTATTCAGGTGTGGACTGACTATGGTCTGTTTCATTTCATCTGTCCACCAACAAAGCGGGAATTTTGATGGATGTGGCACCTGCGCATTTCTAGTTCATGAATACGTGAAAATCAACTGTTGTGATAGACATTCAGTTTTTTTTATTTTCAATAATATATTTGAAGGTTTATGTACAAAAAACAACTCAGTCATTTGCATCGATGATCTAACACATAAAAACACGAAGAGACAAGCTTATATCAAACAACATAGTCACATCATGCTCGAACGATCCATGGTTTTTCAAATTCATTGATTGATAGCTCATTTCAGGTACATTGTAAGACATCTGGCTCTGCAAGTGCATATAAAGTTTAACTTAATAATTCACTGCATGTAAATAATGATTAATAATCGAAATAATATGAAATAGTAAATTACAACTATTGAATGCAATGCTAGGCTATTTAGAATATCAGGCTACCCATGCTGTTTACCTGCAAAAGTGAAAGGAGTAAATTGTGGAGTGATTGAATGGGTGAAGCGTGGTACACTGAGATGGGTTGGACACGTGATGAGAATGGGGGAGAATGAATTTGTGACGAGAGTATGAGGGAAGGATTGAGGGAGGGGTGTCAGAGGAAGACCACCTGTGAAGTGGATCAATAGGGTGAGGGAGTATTGGAGCGAGAGAATTGAAAGTAGCAGAATTGAGTGTGCTGAGAGGGAGTGCCAGAACAGGGAGAGATGGAGACACTGCCATGGCCATCCCCTGGAGGGAAGTTCCTGTTAGGGAGCAGGGCATTGGAGATATAGATAGATAGATAGTCATTAGTTACCAATATTGACATGGACCATCAGTCTTATGATATATTAAATTCAGCACTCTCACCCCACTCTTAGGACTACATTACAGTACATTTGGGTAACTTTTTCCCACGGTTGCCACTGACCACAGGAGTTCAGCTGGATAACAACCTTTTCTTGAAATGGGTGAGGGAGTGATACTATTGTTTTAAAGAAATCGAGAATAATACTTAAAACTTTTTTCCCTGCTAAGTACACAAAGAAGAAAGCAGTTGAGCTTGGTATACGAGGCTGGTGTAAGAACACAGAAGAGAAGACTGTTGCCGGCCAGCTGGAGGGGTCCCACCGCGAGTTATCCCTCATGTATGCTTCATCTTTACACTTGTACAAGGGTAGCCATAGCATGCTAACTTCCATCATTTGACAAATGCTGCCCGTATATGTCTGTTTTTTGAATAAAATTAGCAGCATTAAATGGGATGGCACAGGCACTTCACCTTTCCTTGAAGGATGCCATGATAGTAAAACTTGAGATAGTAAGAAAATGAAGTGATGATAGGAAACCACTTGGCAAACACTTGGTGATGTCACTATATTTGGCACTCTCTGTAGTTCTTATACATAAATATTTATCCATCCTTCTCCTGAATGTCTTTTGTGGCATACTCTTTAAAAGATATTTTTCTCTTGGGAAATATTTAAAATATAATCACCAGCAGGCTGTAAACCACTTTTTTTTTAACTTGCTCTCATCACACACACATGCACGCACGCACACAAATATACACACACCTACATGCATGCACGCACACGCTCACACATGTATACACATGCACATACACAAACACACAACTAGATAAATACAACTAGGTCAATACACACACACACACACACACACACACACACACACACACACACACACACACACACACACACACACACACACACACACACACATACACACACACACACACACCAAAGCTTGAATATGCTGCAGTTGTGTGGTCGCCTCACAAAAAGAAGGAAATCAGAAAGCTGGAAAGGAAACAGAGAATTGCAACTAAAATGGTCCCAGAACTCTCGAATATGATGTATGAAGACAAATTGAAGGAGAAAGGAGATCTGATCATGCTGTATAAGTTGGTAAATAAGTTTGATGAGGTGGATAGAGATGATTTCTTAACTGCGAGAACACAGGGGCTGAGAGGACATACGAAAATAACAAAAATGTAAAGGAAGAAATTTAAAGAAACCTGTTTGAGTGACTTAAAAAGTATAGTTTTTCACATAGAAGTGTTAACACATGGAACAGCTTGTGGGAAGAGGTGGTGGAGGCGAACAGTGTCCAACAAATGAAGGAAAGGCTGGATAAGTGTAGATATGGAGACAGGACTATTAGAGCTTAGCATGGGCCTGGTAGACTACAAATAGGTAAATACACACACACACACACACACACAGGTAATGAGAATAGTGTTTGAGGATGGGGACTTTTTAAGGCTGCAGGAAGACATTGATATAATTTTATAGTTAAGCCATGAGTGGGATGTGGAATTTAGCATTAAATAAAAATATAAAGTTCTTGAATAATGAAAAGTAACCAAGAGACCCAACTGGAATTATGAAGAAGGAGCGATCAAATTAAGAAGGCTTAAGAGGAAAAAAATTTAAATGTTACATTCAAAAACAACTTGTCCCCAGAGAAACATATAGGAAAGATTACAAGAGAAACATAAAAGCTCCAAATCAACATTTAGGTGGTGTTCCACTATGTGGATGAGGGTATGATGAAGCTGATTGTGTCGGTGATTCGACCAAGATTGGAATGTGCAGTGATGGTGTGATCTCCACACCAGAAGACAATAGGAGTATAGAAAGAATTCAGAGAGCAGCGACAAAAGTGGTGCCAAGCTTGAGAGACATGTCATATGATGAGAGATTAGAAATATTGGGTTTGCCTGCCATGGAGGAGAGGAGAGAGGGATCTGATTGCAGTGCACAGGGCGATGTAGGAACTGAAAATGATCGGCAGGGATGATCTGATTGTATGGGACACTACAAATACAAGAGATCGTGGTAAGAAATTGATGAAAGACGAAGTGCCTGAGAGATATCAGAGACAGCTTTCCTCAGATGCATTACCAGCTGGAATGACCTTGAAAAGAAAATAGTTCAAGCCAAAACTATTTATGAATTTAAAGTTTAACTTGATAAATTGATATTTAGAGATTGGAGCCCAGTAGTGTTGCTCACTTCCTGTATATCACAACGAGGTAAATCCACACCACCACTCCCAGCTCTCTCTTATCTTTTGCTCTTCTAAGGACCTTTTCCCCAACATGATGTTTCCATCTGGGTCTTTTTTTCACTCTCCTATTTCCAAATATTTCATATTTCTTAGCATTAAATTCCATTTTCCAAGATATACTCCATTTGTGCAATTTATCCTTGGCCTTTTGTAATTCTTTGCAACTCGCAGTGGCTGTTATTGGCTTCATCAGACTCACCTCACCTGTAAACACATTGGCATAGCTTGTCAACCTGTCTGTGATGTCACTGACGTACTCCAGGATTATTATTGGTGCCAATACCAAACCTTACGGCACTCCACTTGTTACAGTTCTCCATGAGGAAGCCATGTCCATTATGATCACTTTCATCTGTCTCTCTCTGAAGTAGCTCTCCATCTACTTACACATCTTCTCCTGCACTCCTTCATTTGTCTTCAGTGTCCAAAGGACATAATATTCACAGTCCTACTATAGAAACTTAATAAGTAGGAAACGTATGATAACTGAGCCCAGCTATTCTTTATAGCTTACATATCACACTTGTTAGTGATACTGGCCTGTAGTTTCATGTTTTTTATCACTGCTTTTGTAGATGGGTACTATGTATGCTCTCTTCCACACTTCCAGCACCTCTTCATTCCAAGATCTGTACAGTTTAGCATATTGGTCCATCCATTTGCTCTGCACATTCCCTCGAAACCCATCCAACTACCTCATCTGGTCCTGTTGCTATTACATCAATGCTTTTCATCAAACTCAACATCTGATCAGCATTTACCTTTCCCTCGTCTAGTGGGTGCTAGTTTGTGCTTGGCTTTGTAAAATTTTCTTCTGTTGTGAAGACTTTGTAATCACTCATACATGGCTTCACAGATATCTTTCTCTTTCTCAGATATTGCACCACCCATCCTTAGTCCTTATAAGCAGTCCCTTACTCTCATTTTGCTGGTTACGGATCTGTAGAATAATCTGAGTTCATCTTTGCATTTAGTTATAATTCTGTGTGTGTGTGTGTGTGTGTGTGTGTGTGTGTGTGTGTGTGTGTGTGTGTGTGTGTGTGTGTTCATTAAAGAATGCTTGCTTGTGTGGTCTGGTGGACAGAGTTCAGACTTGTGGTTGATGAAGATGTTAAAGAGTAAAAGTCAATTTTTTAGTTGATGCTAAAACAGGAATTGAATCAGATTTATTTTGAAATGGGAATTTGACTGAACTATAGGTTCATATTTGGTTACATTTTTAGTGTCCATTTATATATATATATATATATATATATATATATATATATATATATATATATATATATATATATATATATATATATATATATATATATATATATATATATATATATATATATACTGTGAATTATTGATTGCAGATTTGAAGCAAAACCATTTGAATTTGTTAATGTCATTACTTAATTTCTTGGTTTACATAATGCTTATAGTGCTTGAAGGTAGGTGAGTTTCCTTGGTTCAGATAATTACAAGAATAGTTTCCTGCCTTGGCAGTACACCCAGGACGAAGCAAAGGAGTTAGGTGTGCGTGGCTGGTGCATGAACACTTACCACGGGACTGTTGCAGGACAGTTGGAAGGACCTCGGGATAAAATCAAAGCAATGTATGTTTCCACAGTATTGTGTATACTGTGTAGCATACTACTTTAACTTTATTTTTGGTTAGGCTTGATTATGATAGCATCTTTGATTAGTTAGTATGCATTGTGCAGGTGCTTAATTTTGATAACCTCTTTCATGCTTTGTGGCTTTTTCTATAATGTAATTTTTTGTGGCATGCAACTATAATTGAGTTACTATCTAAGCAAAGTAAACTGACTCTGTCGGCTTACGTCAGCCTAGCCGACCAAGTTGGTCTTTCGACGAGGACTGGCGTGTCTCAACGTACAAGTTGAAGACATGAGCATGGGCTCCCTTTGTTCGCTGCAAGACGAGAGTGCTCAGAGCAGCAGAAAATAATGGGAATAGAGTCTCAGTTAGGGCTGCCACCTTGATCTAAAATAAATAAGGAATGCAAGATCCCATCCTCCAATACAGAACGAATCCATATTTTAAGGAACGGATGGCAACCCTAAAATTTCTCTGGCCTGCCCTACCTGTCAGCCACTGACCGCTACTGGTGAAGACAGGAGGAAGGGGGGAGAGATGTTATGATGCGTATTTTACATGTATTTCAGGATGACCATGGACAAACACTTTTAAGGACTGGTTTTGTGGTTCACCGAAAAATGCGCTCACTACATTTTTAAAATACTGAATTTTATCTGCTTAACCATTCAGACAGGCAAAGGCCATGCCGCCGACACTCATCGCCACCATCGCCATCATCAGGGATGGGTGGTCAAGTGCAAGATGTTAACGGTTTTCAATTTTCCCATAAGAATAATGGTTCAAAGTTTGTGATTTCAAGGTTTGCGACCCACAACGTCCATCTATTTATAGCAAACTTGGAGACAGTTTTATATATATATATATATATATATATATATATATATATATATATATATATATATATATATATATATATATATATATATATATATATATATATATATATATATATATATATATATATGGATATATATATATATATATATATGGATTGGTGTATGAACAGTAATAAATAGTGCCTATCATGGCCAACTTCAAAAAATTCAAGGCAAGAAAAAATACATTCAGCAAGTGGTTTTCCCAGAGGTGTCACCTCATTTTATAAAGAGAGAAGAAATTTTACCAAAATATGATATGTTTTCTCAGTTCCTCAAGTTTACTGTTCGGCACTATAAATACAAGTAAATTACTAATGCCTGTACATATGTGAATATGTTTGGTTTCATCCCATTTTCTGTACTAATGACTAAGAATTACTTTGCACTCAATATTTTTCCATTTGTAGTCTAAAAAGATGTTTGATATCCTTTATTTATGGTAGTTATATAATTTCCCAATTTGAAATGAAATAACATCAAATAGTTGGAGGTTTTGAAGGACAAATTTAATAAAATATACTATTGCTGTAATTGCTCACTTTAAATTTTCCTCTCACTATTTTTTTCACTTATGATTTAGTGTTTATTTATTGTTTTGATCGGGGATTATTACATTATTTCTGGACGTTACAAATCTTGGAAACTCCAGTTACATTTTTAGAAGCATGTTTGCAGTTTTATCCCTTAATTTCTTTTAACCTTTTGTCTGATTCCCAATCCCATTTATAGTTTGAAACTTACCTTTATTTGTTGATATGTAAGTTATTATTTATTGTAGATAAAGCTGTTTAGACATGGATGTTTGTATATCTCTATCACAGAAATAGAAAATAAGTTTTAATCTTGATTATTCATTTATTTGCATAAACTCATAAAAAAGTAACCAATTAAATTATGTATGTTGTGTACACTTGAATCCACAATTAGATAATCAAATGATACTTTTCTTGTATAACTTCTTCATTTTTTGTATTTTTGTAAGTGTCACTGACAAAGAAATTTACATTTACAAAGTATTTTGTCTAGGTATTTCAAGTTAATGAATTAGTACATACATCAACATGAATGTTCCATATTTTCCAGGAAAGATTGGCTGCAGAGGACTGGGAGCCCAAGTTCACGAATTGAAAAAGCAGAATTCAAAAATGAAAAAGAAATTGATGATTATTCTTTCAAGAACTTTTCAATTAAACATTAAACTCACTATGGCTGGTTCTGTTGAACCACGTCATTGAAAATTTTATTGAAAACAAAAAAAAAAAATTATCTTCAGTAGAAAGAACTTTTGTTATTGGTATTATAAATGCAAGTCTCATATTGGTCATGATCCTGTTATGGACTCTTTATTTATATTTATTTTTTGTTTTAAGCATTTCATAGAAATGTATTATGCTACAGGATCCAAAACGTTAGCGCTCTGTTATCTGGAGTTAGAGGTCATATGTGAGTTAATACATCCATAAGGTGATGGTGCCCTTATCAGGAATTGAGGCTGAATTATCGGGTAAACTATTTATTGTTCAGTAATGTAACTTGTTTCTCAGATAAACACAAAAGCACTGCATACACACACACACACACACACACACACACACACACACACACACACACTAGGTAAATCTTCTGTCACAAACCAACTATGTTTTTACTTAAGAGTAATAGCTATAGTGCAGGAGAAAGACGGTTGGGTGGACTGCATATTTTTGGACCTAAAAAAGGGATATGATAAAGTTCCACACAAGAGATTACTATGGAGTCAGTGTCATGATGTGCAGAGGTTGGTCGCTGACTACCCCTGGAGGCCAACTTGTGCAGTCCATAAGGCTGGAATCTGGAGGAGAACCCCCTGTGTGAGGTCTTTCCCAAAAAAACTCTTGTCCTTCCTTCAGCGTATCTCCACGTAGCGGGTGGTTTCTTGGCTGTGATTTTGTGCTTCAGTTTCTCTGACTCTTCAATGTGCTTAGCAGGCTGTGAGACGTCATCCCCAAACAGAAATCGGGTCTGAACAGAGGTGCGAGTACTTCTGCTTCATAACAAAGCGTCTCGCCAAGTTGTTTTTGTGGTTAGCATTGCCTAGCAAGGCTAGGGCACCGTTAATCATGCCAACTTCTTGTGCCACCACAGAGTGCCCTTCATCCTGTGTCACTTTATTTTCTGTAAGTAACAAAAGTCAATTAAATTGCACTGTGAGGGATGTTTATTGGTAGGTATGTTTATATTGCTTTGGATTCCTACCCAGGATTTCAAACTACCGATAACTCAGATGTTCGGTTATCTCGGATCGGTCAGGTTTTAAAGAGTGCATCTAGTCTTGGTAAATATGTCAACTGAATGCCAAATGTAGGCAGGCCAATATCTACCTCATGAACAGCAAAAGGCAACATGAGATTTCGTCTCCTGAATATTTTGCTCATGGATGTATATTTGGCTTTCTAGCATCTCTAATATCATTTACTTTGATGGTAAATGGGTATTATTTCTAAAGGTGTGGTTATTTTGACTTTGGTCTTAAAATAAGTACTGCCGTGGTAGGCAAGACTGAAGCTGTAAAAGAGTTAGTAAACAAAAAGTAAAGCATTGCTGTTTCCATGGAAATGTATGCGAGGGGCCTCAAGCAGCCAAGAGGAGAACTGATAGCCAGTATGGTGTATTTATGCTAATGTGATGAAGAATTTTTTCAGGAATCCTGGGTAGGAGTGAGGTGTGTGAAGTCTTCAGTTTTGTATGAACTGGGCACAGTAACATGGCCACCACGTTAGATTGCTGGCAGGATATAGAATGCACTCTAGGTATATAACTCTCTAGGCAACATGTTCCGAATTTAAAATGATACTACCATACTGACCATACATGGTCTTCAAAACTTTTTTATCACAGTGAGCAGTAACATAAATAAAATGTACGTGCTGAGTACCAATGAACCTTGCTGATAGATGTACTGACGGCACCAGTTTCAGTACGCGATGAAAAACTAGTGTCACTACTTTCATTGATACTTTTGTACCTCGTTACTGCCCACCTACACACACACACACACACACACACACACACACACACACATTCTTAATTGTGTTGAGTGTTGTATTATTCATATACAGTAATGTAGTTCATTCTTGATAGTTTTATTTCACTGCCTTATTAATGTTCAGGTATATTAATATTTATTTCCAATAATCTTAACTTTGTTTTAAGGTATTATTGTTTAATCAGGTATGTAATATACATTGAAAGCACGTATATTGATTATGAAAAATTACAACCATAGTACGTAGTAGTTAAGATGTTATTGGTGTATCTATTCTACTTTAGTATCAATATCAGAAACTTCAAGAAAGTGATTTACTAAATATTTTGATGTATTGATGTAAGTTTCACCAGATGCATTCACACTGGTGAATGAGTGAGATTTCCTTTCTTGAACATGTAGTTCTGGTTTACATGCCTTTTTGTGCAATGTTGCTCAAGAGATCCAAAAGTACCTGTGAAAAACTCACTTCTTCAGTTAACAATAAGGATTTAATCCCGAACTGTGATAACTTGTGCTTGGGAATGTCATTATATTTTCATCCCTGTTATTTTTTAAATACATGTTTTATTGGAAAAAATACACTGATCATCAGCTTTCTTGTTTGGTTTTACATTTGAAATATTTAAATGTCACATCTTACGAGCTGTGGAGGGAACATATGTGGCCTTTACCCAGCTAATCTTATATGTGTGTGTGTGTGTGTGTATGACCAATATGTCCTCACCCCTGTGACCTTTGACCTGTCCTGACCTGCTTGGGTTTGTCCTGCGAGCCGTGCTTCATGTCTGCCTTGCCTTGCTGGAGGGCTGGGTCTTGGTCACGGTGACAGGTTGCTTGAAGATGCTGGCGGTCTGGCCGATGGGGGGAACCAGGGAGGCATCATTGTGCATACCACGGAAGAGTCTGCGTGTATCGAAACACATGAGAAATTAATGCAGACCAGGAGGGTATTCGGCTGGGTGATGATTATAGTAGGAAAGCTAAGCTTTGTGCTTGAAGTATACGTGTCGTGAGCTACGGTAAAGCTTCGAAGCTTCAACACGTGACGTCACATCTGGCACGTCAGCCAATACACCAGCTTCGAATCGCTGGTATAAAAGTTAATTATTCCATTCATTGGTTCAACCGTCTCGAATTCGAATCATAATTGTCTTATTCAAATAATAATCCAAGTGCAAATTACCCTAATAGCGCATAATTTCTCCCTATTGAAAATAAGATTTAAGGGGAGGTAATTTTATATAGAAATTTCCGACAACAGGTTCAGCACGCCCGCAACCTGACCACTCGGCCACCGCCTCTCCCAAGGGTTCTAGAGTGTATCTTCTGTACACTCCTTGGCTCCCTCCGCCGAGCAGCGGTGCAGCAAGATGGCCGCGGCGGCGCCGGCCTCAGGCGCGGCACACGGCGGGGCTCTAGGCGCCGCCGGCTGAGAGGCGGCCTGTCATTGGCGTGGCAGGGCGCCGCGCAGCCAACCAGCGGCGCGCTAGTTCCCGGTGCACCCAACATGGCAGAAATCATTGTGAAAACATCATTGTGAAAGTGCTACGTTTCAGATCCCCCCCAGGCCGTGACGCAGCGACATGTGCGGCGTGTGAGCCCGGCAGACGACAGCTGCGCCGCGACCCGCCATGGAGGAGTGCCCCGCGCTGGGCTTCAGGCCCCAGAAGCAGGTCGTCTACAACAAGCTTCTGCCATACAGGGAAGGTCTCGACGCGGAAATTCTGGAACAGATCCGTGAGATTAAGGAAAATTTGTGCAAGGCTGCCATCCTGCGTGACATCAGGCCAGGATGCGTCCACTGGGTGGCCAAGCTGTCCAGGTGAGCCTGGGGTGCTTCTTCCCTGTACCCCCGGAAGGGAAGAGAAGGGCCGGGGGGACATGCAGCGGGGCGAACTGGGGTCATTCCTATACTGTAATTGTTTTCATGGGAACCATTAGGTTTTTTTCATTCTTGCACCCCTACATTTAGAAAGTCCTAGGAAAAATAATAATCAGAATGCATCAAAACCTATCAGAAAAAAAACAGTTTATCCCTGGTAAATAATGTGAGAAGACACATAGGCAATATGGTATTATTCCAGTGTTTGCCCATACTCACCCCTCGCAACCAAAATTGGCTAGGGGTCCTTTGGGACTGCTGGGAATGCAGCTGTAAACATGAAATGCATCGCAAACACAGTTTTTGAGTTATGGGGGGTTTAAAAATACCCTAAATGTAAGGAAATTTCTTACATCTACCTAAATGTAGGGAAATTCCATACATTCAGGGATTTTTTTTTACCATGTATGGAAACCATGCAATTTTACCCTCTCCTAAGCAGAGAGGGGGGGGGTCGAGGGGGGTGCCCCCCATTAGAAGGTTATGTAAAGTTAGGTTGAAGTAGTACGGAAATGTTAGATTAGGTACTTTATGCTTTCCCCTACATGTACATATTAGTGTTGCTACATTGGGCAAAGATCATAGCGTATTGGGCTATTTTTCGAGGCTGCATGCGACTTTTTGGGCTACTTCCCATTAATTTGCCCTGCTTGTTTAACATGATTTGCCCACCTTGTCTTGAAAGTCACTATTAAGGTACTTATGAAGCTTCTAGATGGTAAGTAATTTTCATCAATGGTAAAGGTCCAGTATAACTCCAGCGCCTTAATTTTGGTCTATTTTCTTTCAAACCTTCACAAAACCCTTTGTATACATATAATACATTAGTAAAAAGTGATGGACAAATGCCACCTACCCTCTACCCCCAACAAGCAGGATTGTCACTTCTATTGTAGATGAAAACAGTTTGTCATAGGAAGGATGAAATACAAACAGTGGAAGTTGTTAGGAGTTTACAAGTGAAAAGGATGAAAGAATTAAGTTATTGGTTAGCTCTTGGATTAGGAAAATGGGCAGCATAGCCATGAGTTTGTGCAGAGAATTTTGTGTAGCAAGGTCATGTAAGGAGGAAGGAAAAATTCTGTTTTGACCTGAACTCAAAGGTAAAGTACATTATAATATAGATAAACTTGAGAGTTTGTAAAATCAACTCATATCTGTAGCTATATCTGTGATGCACCTTAACTTAAACAGTAAAATGGTGTTTAATATATATTCCTTTCAAAAGTAATGAACTTGATGTGGTTTTCACAAACAAATAACTTCACTGTTGCTGAAAATTATAGAATTTACATTCAGAAAATTGTTTTATGTGATAATCCTGAAGTTAATCATCAGAGGTAAGATCTGTTCATTGGTAATTCTTTTTCAGATTTGTGAAACTTTATGGAATATGTTTCTCCAAAGAGGACCATGTGAAGCTGGTGAAGTTGCTATACGAGTTGGCTGTCACTCTGAACCAGGAATTCTGGGTCATGGCAAAATTTGCTCAAATGCTGACAATCCTTCTCAAGTAAGAATTATGCTATTCATTGCATATATTTAATCAATATTTTCTCTCTAACTGCTCTTCTGAACCTGCTTACTGCATGCATCCACCCCTCTCATGGCCCTGCTGCACATAATTTTCTACTAAAGCTCATCCCACTGCAATCTAAATCCCTTATGCAAAAATTAACCGGCATCATTTTTTCATCCCTTTTGCTGATAAACGATGGAACAACCTTCATCTTTTTCCTCCTGCCTACAACTTGGAAACTTTCAAAAAGGGGGGTATCAAAATACCTTTCCAACCATTTAGGAATTTTGTATTTGTATCTTCTTCCATGTTTTGCTTTTGGATGTGATATAGCAGGCTTCTTGTATATTTTTTGAGGGCCTTTGAGCTGCCTCCTTTTTTTATTTTTTTATTTATTTATTTATTATTTTTTTTTTGTTCCACCTATGGCACTGGTAGACTTTCTTGGTGAGGCCTGATGGTCGGGCCCAACCTGTTACGGTGCAGGCAAATGTTTACAGTGGTGCCTTCTTGCCTGGCTCATGCTGCTCCCCAGTAATGATAGTGATCAAAAAGCTAAAGAGAGGCTGCAGTAATACAACTCGAGTCAGAATGGGTTGGAGAACATTAGAAAAATACTTATACCAATTTGTAGTATAATACCGTAGATTTTTACAGCAACCATCAAGTCAAATAAAAAATGAAATAATGATTCTCTTACAGAAAGTTGTCTTGATTACTATGGTTCAAAATTTATGCAAAGTTTTGCAAAGCCGTGGTAGAAAAAATTCTTTTGGAAAGATTTTTAAACAGACGGACTTGTATTTTTGCATGGCGTGTTGTACCACTTCTTCCCTTGTCTAATGTACTGCAGTTCTCCCGGTGGCTGAGTCGTCAAAGTAACGGCCTCGTGTTCAGGAGGACGCGAGTTCAATCCCCGCCCGGTGCCACCAAGCTGGGATTTTTCAGCCGCCAGTGGGACTCTAGATTCTAGGATCAAAGATGAGCTCTGGGAGGCAGCATGAGCCAATGCAAGATGGCGCCACTATAAACACTCCCATGCCCCAGGCGGGCTGGGCCGACCATCAGGACCGCCGGAATGAAGCCTGACCGACCATCAGAGACCATCTCCCTTCAAGAAGCGCATTGATCGCCACTTTGCTGCAACAGGAGTGATAATGAGCCAACAGGCTTTCTGCTGCCTGCTAGTCCATGTTTCATCAACGACCATCATCTTCCATTTGTAACGTCTAGTGGTTACAGTGCATGGCAAAATGTAGGTAATGAATGCTTTTTGGTTTATGATGAGTCAAGTGCCTGATCATGGATGTTTATTAGAGGATATATACATTCGTCCCTCAAATAGTACAGTTTCCAATAGTTCAGTTTCAGTTTTATGTGGATTTTCATAGAAGATTTTTTTAGAATTTTCAAATTTCTCGACGATCTATGACAATCCGTATGAAACCGAAACCGAACTATTGGAAACAGTACTGTTTGAGGGATGATTGTATATGAAAATTTGTGAAATTTTTTTTTTTTTAACATTTCCTTAACTTTCACTGGCAATTCCATGGTAATTTTTATTTATGTGCATATTTTACTGACATACCCAATTTAGAAGGGTGTTGCAAACAAAACAAAGATATGTTGATTTTGTCAAACTATACAGTCAGCCCACCTTATCTGTAGGTTTAACATCTACGGTGTTAATTGTGGTTGAAAAAAAAAAAAATTCCAGAATATTCTCAAAAAAGAAAAATTGAAATACAATCAGTCTTCAAAATCACAGCACACCCAACCAAGTCTAGTAAGTTCTCAGTCTGCTGTGTTAGTGGACACTAGTTTAGTCATTCCATGGACTACCACTGTCCCATATGCACCAATAACTTCCTTTCAGTAAAGAAATGAAAAAAATAGAAAGAATCTTAAGCATTATTGTTGAAAACATTAATTTGGAAATCATCATTGGTGAGATCCTACATGTGGAAGCAGAGTTGATAGTAAATTATAACTGTGAATCTTCTTGTGCTTTTAGGAAGAAAGAGCTGCTGAGCCCGGATGACCTGGTGCTGGAGTGGCGTCCTCTATATGACTTGTATAACAGTCTCTTCTACAATTCCTATAATACCATTGGGATGCTGATGCTGCCATCGTAAGTAATTTACTCTGTTTTTCATTTGAACATTGAAGGTTTGTTTATGTTTATGATACTTGGCATCTTTCTGTGTGGTGCTATACACTGATTGTGGAACACTTTAGATTGGAGAACTGGTAGGAATGTTTTTCTATAGTTTTGATAATAACTGGCATTGCCAATTTCATCATCGGTCACCCCAAGTAGAATTAGGGGCCCCACACTTGAGAAACAGATATTCAAATTAATGGAGAAAGGACAAAAATAAATTTAATGGGCCACGTAACTTTTCACTCATGCAACACAAAACACACACACGCACACACACACACACACACACACACACACACACACACACACACAGAGCATCACCAGAGGCAGATGTGTGGCGCGGACAGCCCTCACCCAACTACCTGTGCTGAAATCAGCTGATTCGTTGGCTACCTGTTGTTGTGTTTTGCGGGCCTGGGTGATGTTTACTGGGTTGGGCCCATCTCCTATTTTGACCGGTTTGTAGGATGAGTGGGAGGGATGATGATTTGGAGTGGATAACACCAGGAAGATGAGGAAATGGAGCATGAAGGAAGGGACGACGGCCAGATGAGTGGATTAGCGACGAGAGTGGAGATGAAAGATACGACCCTAGTTTCTCGGGATTTGCCAGTAAGGAATCGGCTATAAACAAAAGAATTCTGCTTATGGAAAGGAAACTAGACAAATGGATTGGAATAGTGAAGAGCAGAGACGAGGAGGACTTGCAAGATAGGGAACCACTAAGGGATCTCCGGTCACGAGTACGTAATTTAGAAGGCTGAAAGAGAAGTTGGCAATATATGAATAAAACAGTGCAGGAAGGCCTAGGAGTAGCAAGAAAGGAAAATGAAGACCTGAAAGCAATAGTGAGCAAAGAGGAGCAGAGAGTCGGAGAGGAAGTGTTGGGTGAAGTGAAGACCTGGAAAGTTGAACATGAAAAAGCTAATGTAATCCTCAAGGAAGTAATTGAAAAGCAACTGAAAGAAGAGAAGGAAAATGTGGAGAAAGGTGGTCAAGGCTTTAAAAAAACAGTTAGTAAGATAAGAAGTTAGTAAGATAAGAAGTTAGTAAGATAAGAAGTTAGTAAGATAAGAAGTTAGGCAGATAAGAAGTTGGGCAGATAAGAAGTTAGGCAGATAAGAAGTTAGGCAGATAAGAAGTTAGGCAGATAAGAAGTTAGGCAGATAAGTTAGGCAGATAAGAAGTTGGGCAGATAAGAAGTTGGGCAGATAAGAAGTTGGGCAGATAAGAAGTTGGGCAGATAAGAAGTTAGGCAGATAAGAAGTTAGGCAGATAAGAAGTTGAGCAGATAAGAAGTTGGGCAGATAAGAAGTTAGGCAGATAAGAAGTTGGGCAGATAAGAAGTTAGGCAGATAAGAAGTTAGGCAGATAAGAAGTTAGGCAGATAAGAAGTTGGGCAGATAAGAAGTTGGGCAGATAAGAAGTTAGGCAGATAAGAAGTTAGGCAGATAAGAAGTTAGGCAGATAAGAAGTTAGGCAGATAAGAAGTTAGGCAGATAAGAAGTTGGGCAGATAAGAAGTTGGGCAGATAAGAAGTTGGGCAGATAAGAAGTTGGGCAGATAAGAAGTTGGGCAGATAAGAAGTTGGGCAGATAAGAAGTTGGGCAGATAAGAAGTTAGGCAGATAAGAAGTTAGGCAGATAAGAAGTTAGGCAGATAAGAAGAAGTGTTATATTTGGAATGAAGGAGAAGAATATAACGTATAAACCAAAAAGGGAAAAGAAAGAACTGAAATTAGAGAAGGACTTACTTAAGAAATTGTATGATGAAGAATTACAAAACCTTGAGGAGAAGGTAGAAGAGATCGTTAGGCTGGGTCCTTATATAGAAGAGAAAACGAGACCAATGAAATTAAGACTAAAATCCTAGCAGGTAACAGAGAAAATATTGTATAGAACAACTTAACAAAAAGAAGTAGATGATGTAAGGAAATATATATATAAAGAAGAATAGAAATGAGGAAGAAAGGAAAAAATGGAATGAATTGCAAGCAGCGGTAAAGGAGAAGAATAGTGCAAGAACAGAAGAGTGGTTAGCGTGCCGGCGCCGCGTCTAGGAGGATGCAGGTTTGAGTCCTGTCTGCTGCCACAAGTAGGATTTTTCAGTCACCGTCAAGTGGCCTAAGACTATCCACATGCTGTCCTGAAGACCACCTATCAACCTGAACTCTTGATTCTCTCTAAAGAGAGGCTCAAAGATGAGCTCTTGGGGGGCAGCATGAGCCAAGCAAGATGGCTCCACTATAAACACTTGCCTGTGCCATAACAGGCTGGGGCCAACCATCAGGCTCCACCAAGAAAGCCCACTGACGTCATGGGCCGAAACGTTAAAAAATAAAAAATAACTTTAATTTTGTAATTTGTATACACCTGAATGTAAGAAAAACTGAGATGCTTGTATTTTGCTGCTCCCGACTGTAACACCTGCTTACCCATCTGAATAGCAACAAATAGGTTTCATGTTAAGCAAATGCAGCAGAGGGTTGTGGATAACTCTCTGAGCAGCTTGGATAGTATCATGCAGCTTTATGATTGGCTTCTATTGTCATTTGTCCCTTGATCAGGTTGGTTGGTAAAATAAGGTTATAAAAGGTCATAGGGTATCTGCAACAGAAGACTTTGAATGTATATGACAAAAAAAAATTTGCTCGGTGTTGACATGCTTTTACTTTACCACAAAGGGGCATCCATATGCAACATGTTTGCTGCTCATTTCCTTAGGTTCATCCATACGGTATATATTCTTTTATATGTGCTTTGTTTGGACTTCATTATGCATTAGACAACACCTTTCATTCTTTGCCAAATTAATGTTTTATTCATTATGAATCATTTATTTGATTCAGATTTGACCATTGAATCTTGTTCACAAGTTTTTGTGTCATGGATCATTATGTTCTTCAGTATTCTCAGAAACAACTTGGTGTTGTGAAGAATATAGCTGTTTTCCTAGTAAGCTCTGCAGTTTTTATAATACCCTGTTGACACAGGTGTAAGAAATATTAAGTTCAAAGGTACTGACTTTGGTTTGTGGTTCATCAACATTTTTTTTTTACTTCTCTGTTCATATAGGATTAGTTCATCTCTAGTGCTCATACAACAAAAATACAAAAATAGTTTTTAATGAGTTTTACCTAATGTATATCTCAGTTAATTTTGTGGGAGTTACTGTTACTGTGCATATTATGTTATCACTTGTAGAAGTCACACACATTTTCACTATAACATGTGATCTTAGTTTGAAGAAATTGTATAATCATTTATGAAAAATTAAATTAGGATTTTTCTTCAACCAATCATTGCTGGGAGGGAAATGATCAGTGATAGATCTTCTTTGAAATTATGCAATTTGGGTTTAGTTGTGCATCTTGCATTTTGTGTGAATAATAATACTAGATGAACTTGTTGTCCTTCAACATTTAGTTACCATCTGTTGTATGGGGACATGCAGCTTTAGTTCTTGTGTTTCAGTGGAGTACAATTATGAAATAATGTAGGGAAATAATAATGGGTAAATAATTTACAAAGAGAATGGCTGCTGGTGCAGTTGTCTCTTAATTGATTGTTTAAGAAAATATCACATGGCAAGGTAAACCTATAATCGTGAACCCTATGGAAGGTCAACTATTTCATTTGAATAAGCAAGTTGAAATCATTGCAGTATGGGTAAGTGATATGCTGATAACATGCTGAGTTAATCTGCATGCCTACAGTACCCAGCTCCTACATAATAAAGTGCCCACCTAATTTGGTGACTAAGTCACAGAAGTTTTTTTTTTTTTTTTCTGTACATTTGCTTTCATCCCCCACTAGTGCTGAGTTGCTGCTGTAAATATCCTCCAGTTGCTTCTGCTGCAGTTTTCTTCCTCCTTACTTTGATATACTTACATGATTACTTTTTGTGTTGCAAGTCCCATCTTTGCCTGATGACTAGTTGACTACCTCTGCTTTGGGTTTTGTCCTGAGTCAGAATTTTCAAATAAGTGATCTGTCCCATCCTCAAGCCATTATTGTTATAGTATTATGAATTTTTATTGTTAGTGTGTAATATATCTACCATTATTATGCAATATACTCTTATTTTCATATTATTTATATATATGATTTAAATTATGTTGTTTAAGCAAATTTCTTTGGTGATGGATATGATTGAATTTAATTTATTTTTCAAAATTTAAAAAATTAAGCCATGATCTCTGCTTTAAGTTTCTTTAAAAGTTCAGAACAAGAGATGTTTTATTTTTAGGTTCCAATAATGGCTTGCTTGAAAAGTAGTTCATGACAGTGATTTAAATAATACAAATGATTACTTTTAAATAAAAATGTTAAAGTTCACTACTGGCAGTGATGGAGCAAGATGAATCACTTGCCACTTGTTATCCATCCGACCAAGGTTAAGTGCAGACAGTATTTATGTGTGAGATGAGATGCGCTCCTTCCCTTAGAGCCACCGTCATGACTCCTTTCAGGCGCACCCGGAGGGACACCAGTCGTATGTTTAGCCGTAGGAGGGGATTTACATCGTAAGTTAAGCTCAACAGTCTTACTTACGTTGTTTTTAATATGCCTCTAGGCTCTTAATCTCACCCTTAGTTGACTCACAGTAATTGATTCTGTTCTGTATATATTTCTCTCTTATTCACATTAGCTTTATAAATTTCTCTCTCTCTCTCTCTCTCTCTCTCTCTCTCTCTCTCTCTCTCTCTCTCTCTCTCTCTCTCTCTCTCTCTCTCTCTCTCTCAGCTTTTTAAATACTAGTACTGTTTCTACTAAATCAAGTCTGATCAGATAAATATTTTTGAGGATTTACTTCCATGCATCATGTAGGACATGTTAACATATTTTGCTCTTTTCAGTATAACACCATTCTCATTTTATCTATGTTTTAGGTGATCTACATGCTAAATCTTTACTCTTCAATAGACACACTTTGTATTTTTCAGATTTTCTTAGGGTTTTAGAGTTTTAATTTTAGTTATTGCAGTGTGTAGTTTTTTTGTAGTCAATCCATTGTTGCTCATAAATAAATGGCATTTTGCCTGTGCATTAATTTTTAAAAATTTACTGATTGGTAATTTTGTGCTGCTAATCATATTTGCTTACCTACAATTGATATCTCTTTATAAGAAAATGGAAACAAATCGGTTTGTAAATTTGGAAATATAATTTTGAAGTAATTTTGGTCACACGTTACCAGTTCCTTTCTGTTTACATTAAATTAATTATTTACAGTATTATCTACTGAAGGAAATAGGGATGAAATAGTTCACCTTGGAGCTATAATGCATTTCTCTCTCAGAAAAGAAAATTGCTTCATCTAAGTGGGAAAATTTAAGACTTTATAGCCGTTACCTCTCTGAATGTTGCCATCTCCGCCATATTTGTTTAGATCTCAAAGCAGTACCCTCGAATCTATAAGAAGGACCAATTCTGGTAGGTACCAGCAAATATTAAGGGCTTTAAATGTAAAGTATTGGGATTTGATAATGATCTGAATACATGTGAAACTTTAATAATGACCTAATAGAGGGGAGTGCTACGAATGTCGGGCGAAAAATTTTCACCTGATACTCGTGTTTCAGACCTGTTCATTATATTTTTTTTCAAATGCCTGCCGAAATTGGGGACGTGTCTTAAAAGCCCATTGGTCTTATAAGCCATCAAATACGGTATTTGCCATCATTTGTAATTACTCTTTACTTTAAGTATGAAGAAAGACTCCTAGTTCTCATAAAAGCTTTCCCTTAGCATATAAAGTCAAGTGGGTAATCATTATCATAACTTGTTTATTTTGGCGTTTCTTCAGAACTCTTTAAAGTGGGTGGCCACAAGATATATATTTTCTTTTATGCTCCAGTTCTCCTCCCTCCAGTCTTCTCTAAGAAATATTATACAACTGTCCTTCCAGTTTACAGTGGACTATAATCTCATACCCATATTATTCACTCCACTGCTAGACACATTCTTAGTCATCTCATTTTGTTGCATTTTCTTCATCTCATGTTTAGTTACAATCATTTTCTTTGCAGTGTCAGAATTTTTAGAAGCATTGGTCTTACCATTCATTTTGCCATCATCACAGCACACGTTAAAAACATGTCTCCACATTGAATCATTATCCTTTGCTTCCTGTTCCACATCAGTGCCTCCGGTGAATACATCAGTATTGGTTGTACTGCGGTAAAATTCCTACACTGAATGATGAAGGAAGCAAGAGAGCAAGGAGTCAAACTAATTGCGCTTTGCTCCCTTCATCTTTAAACGTATGGATTCTACTAATTTACTCTTTACCCACAGTTCCACGTTTCAATGGATCAAACCAAGAAACTCATTCATCCTGGCCACAAACTAATTACCCCATACCCTATTTTTGTTCTTAATCCTACTGGTAATCAATGTTTTGAAGAGATTCCTCCCAGACTGCAAATTTTGGTAATTTTTCAACTCCTTCAGATGTTAAAAGTTTTATTCCCAAGTTTTAGATCTTTAATTTACACTTGGTGTACCTCAAATCAGATCATTCTAGATCAAATAGTTCCTGAATTATGGCCCATCAATATTGAAAAAAGACAGTGGAGGTGAGAGATTACCCTCATTGCCTGGGTATGGGCCGAGATCTTCCCTCTAGCCAATCTAGCACTTAAATCTAACAGGTTGGAAGGAACCTGTGTCACTCTCAGGAAGGAGCATGTGGCCACCAGTTTTTAGTAGGATGTTTGTGACCATTGTTCCGTGCGATTGTAACTAATCCTGAAACGTCAAAGACTGTCATGATGCCACTGTTATGGTGTAATAGTTTTGGAAGTTATTAACATGATTAAGGAACTACGTGGAAGATGTGTAAATGAGTCGATAGAATTGCCAGAACTAACAAGCTTATCGACAACAGGAAAGTTAGTGATATCAGCTTTGAAAGGGATGAGTAGGGATGAAGCAGATGACCTAATGATAATCTAATCAGAGATCCATGTGATTCATACTGAAAAATACTAGCCCAAAGAAAAACAGTGTTTGCATTATCGCAGTCACTAGAGCCTGAAACGATGCCATTATCATATTGATTCATAAAAAAGCAACATAATACCAACTAATTGCTCACCCCATGGAACAGACAAAATAAATGCATCACTAGACTCCAACCAGTCAAGAGAACAAGCTGCAGTTTGTAGTGAATACTCAACAACTGATCACACTTCTGTCGTTATCCAAATCGTTGAAAAGTCTCTCGAGTACAATAAAATAGTAGTATGCAAAATGTCTAGAGATATTTATGATCTGCTTAGAGAAGTATTTAAGAAATTAGAGCAAGATAACATTATTGAAAGACGGTGAATACCTTAACAACCTTTGATTCACAGGTTACATAGTCTTACTAAGTGAGTCTGAGGAAAACTTAGAAAATTATCAAGGAACTTCACAGTGAGTGTGAACGTAGTTGTGAAGATGAATATGAATGAACCAAAGGTAATGTTTAATGATCAGTTGGCAGGACAACAAATAATGATCAGAACAAAGCACGTAGGAGAGTACAAAGGACAAAAATTACTGCAATCTCAGCTCACGATAACGAAATCGGGGAGAAAATAGGAATGGGGTAGATCATTTTGATAAAAGCAGTAATATCACGAATAGCAACCTGCCACTCCTGGAAGAGGAAGGTGTGCACAATCAGTGTATTCTGCTCGTCTTAACATGCGTATGAAAATCTTGGTGCCTCAAAAGATTTAGAAATCTAAGAAGTGCACAAAGAGAAATGGAGAGAAAAATGCTGAGTATAACATGGAGAGACAGGGAGTAACCATAATGGATTAGTGGAAAGATTGAAGGTATTTTAATGACTATCAACAATTATAAATGGACTTGGGCGCCTCTCCCATTAGTCTGGAAAGTTGAGGGTCTCAGTGTACGTATTGTATGTGCGGCCACCTAGCAGGTTGCAGACATTGACCGAGGGATGGAATCTAATGTATGGCCAGACTTTTGTAACAATACTCAGACTTGGCCAGGTATATGTCTGGCATCCACCAGACATGGCCAGTCCACAGGTATTTGACTTGAACTTCTATTTTGATTCCCAGACTTGACTGGCATATGTCCAGCAATTGCCAGACCCCAGATTTGGACCAGAAAATCCATTATCCAGGAAATAGAGGGTTGAGTGTAATTATAATCATATACCAGAACATGCAAGTAGACTTGGAGTGAAGTATATAAAGAATAAAAAATTATTTGGAAAATTTTTTGGGGGGCAGCAAAATTATGTACCACAGAATGTCTGTGGTCAACCATCAGTGACCCTGAGTATAGCCTACCAGCACAAGGGGCCTGCACATAGTTAAAGAGTTAAAGAAAAGTCATAGGTGCTTGGCATGGCATTTGTGGGGACTGCTTGTTTAATCTAGATTGAATTTATTTAATAATAAAATTAAACTAGCATTAAACCACCTCTATCTGGACATATTTGTCTTTGTACTACTGTGGGCTGGTGCAGGCTAATCATTTGAACCAGTGTTGACGGTTGTGGAAATAGTATGTGATCAGTATATTTTGTTTATCACATTTTTTACCTTAATTATGGTATGTAAATTAGGAGTGCTGCAAAGGGTTGGAGAGCATGGTATTGATCACTACATAGAGCAACAAAGGGCATTGAAAATTTGGGTATGGTTTGGATACAACCAACAAAATGTGTACTGGTAGATTGATGATTACATATTAATAGAAAGGAAAACACAGAAAAATGGGGAAACTATATAAAAATAGCAGCACTGAAGAGAAATACAGAAAGGCAAAAAAATTACTTTCCACATTAGTTTTAAGGTTTCGCCTTTAACATTCCTTTGATAGAAATGCGGAAGGAGCCGTGGAAAACATGATTCGAGTCTGCCGCTTCTACTTTCCACCAAATGCTACAAAGGAGATTTTAGAAGAGGTGCGGCCATTGCTGTGCCCCTTTGACATGATCATGCAGCGTGCCATGGTCTACTTGGAGCTCTTCCTGCCTACTGCCCTCAACCCAGACCAAGAAGATATTGGCTGGAGACTTTGGAAGGATGAGATGCTGGGTGAGCATATCCAATACTATTACAAATATTTACTTCCTGCTTTAGATGATGAATGTTACACTCAACTTAAAAGCATTTTTTTGGCATTACAAGAATAAAACATCCATTGCTTTATCATAACCATAAATGATAATATATTGGATTAATATGGAGTGCGAGTATATAACTTTCATATAACTTTCATATAACTTTGGTTTGAAAAATGCACCTAAGCTTCTGTCACCACTGTCCCTGGTGTGAATCAAGGCTTTAACTGTGCTGAAAAATACTGCTTTGTTTTGTCCTTTCAGTATATAAAACTTAAAAACTTAGAACTAATGAAACTGACTACTTAGAGTACAATTTTTCTGTATTGAATTTCAGAAGGTCAAAAAGTACAGTAGTGTCTCTTAATATGTGAGAATATGAGCGATAGAAATCCTCACATAAAAAAAATCATATTAGGTTCCATTGAAGCCAATGTTATAATCGATATATGGTTGGACTCCTGCAGTTCAACGCAAAGTTAAACATGCACATGGCATACTTCTAGCCTATATAAACATAATACAGTACAAAAAATTAGCAAACTACAAGAAATCGATAAATAAATTAACTCAAATAAGCTGTTTACCTTCAGTAATTTGGAGGATGTACATTCGGGGGATGAGAAAGGGGGTTTTGAGGCTCATGGCAAGGCTACAGGCTCAGGGAAATTCAAGCCAATCACAGCTCATGCTTGACGATGATTCAGTTAGAGGTAGATGGAGCTCAACTTTCAGCGCACACATGGGCTACACAGACATGCGTACACACACACACACACACACACACAACTGATGGGATCTCACTGCTACATGGTCTTGAAATAATCTTTAATAATATGTAACAAACTTATGCAGACATACATCAGTTTCCTTACTAAATATTACTTCCTTAGTTTTATTTATTTATTTATTTATTTTTTGCATTTATTTATGGTTTCCTTATTGTTCATATATAATATTTGCCGGTGTTAAAGACTTACTGTTGTCATAGATGCACCTTTCTCAAGTGATGTATTTGGTGAAAATAACAACTAATACTAATATCCTGACCTTTAAACAATTTTTCTGCTATGTTTTGCTGGTTGTTTCTTGACTTTAGTTCAGGTCTACCATATGCTACTGGAGCAGCATCCTGTTGTAATTATATACCGTACAACACACATGTATACCATACTGTATTAACAACACCATGAGGAAAGTGGTCTGTTCACTCGGAAAGTGTGTTTATCACTGGCATGTCTTCATATGACTAGCAGTGCCCAGCCAATGAGCAAGACGGTAGAGGGAGTGTGTGGTTAAACTTCATAGTACAATTGGAATGTACTTTATGGATTACTGGTTTACTGCAGTAGACTCTCCCTTAAGTGAATTTCCTTTTAGGATTTCCTTCTAATACAAGACCTAACTTTAGAACACATTTTTCCATATAGCATGGTTTCACTTCATATAGTGCAAATTAAATTAGGGACATAATAATGGAAAACACTATGGTTGTGAAGCCAGTCAGTTAAACAAACCAAAAAATAGAGAAACAAGCAATGAAAATTTATTATAAATACAATAATATCTGGAAGGCCAGTGACAAGTATGTGTCAGGCAGGAGAGTAGAGACCGAGTTCCTCTTGAACCCTTGTTGGTAAAGGGCAAGAGGAACGCGGCCGCTCACAGGACACAGGAAATCGTTAAATTAGTTTTTAAATTCAACAATAGTTTATATTTGTGTGCACAAGATGTACCTTGTAATTTTTCACATGAAACTAGTTTTTTTGAGACACATGGCTCTGTCACCACCTCAGTCTTGCTGCTCTGTTGCACAAGACTACTCCAAAGTCATATAGGTTCATATTTATATGGCTCTGCTTTACTTCAGCTTCCCTGTGGTGTATTGAACTTTCATGCAAATATTGATCAGAATTGGTGGTAAACTCTGGACAGCCTTGCTTCATCTGTTTCTCTTTCAGCCAATGATATGTATGCTGTCAGGGGAGTATGTTGACACTTAAATGAAACTGACATTCTTTTTCTGCTATTTTTACTGTCTTCTGCTTGTAGGAATAGCACTATTGCAGTATATTTCTGAATCTTTAATTTCCCCACTAAAAAAAGATTGACTAGATAAAATGTCCCTTCAGCCCCAAATTGATAAATCCCATTGAAACATTTCCATTTAGCGCCAATTTCATTTAATACCTTGATGGTATATGAATAAATGTTTTTTTACAAATTGATTGATTCAACAGTTTTCAGATTGCTGTGCTTGCTACACAGGAAAGCACTTGAAGCAATTGAGTATCTAATTAGAATTTTCTGTTATGGTTTAAAGAAAGTAACAAGCAGTGAGTCATGGATGCTTAAAATTAGAACACATTTAGTTAGGGAGGGGCACCTGATAACACATGTATTTATTTTTTTCAGGCATCTGGAATGCTTGCCACAATGGCAACTCATTGTTTTGGGAGAACACAATGTTTTGGCTGTTCTCAAGACTAGCATGGCACAACATAGGCTACATTGATTGGGAGGAGCATCTACCCATGGTGTTTACAAAGGTAAACATCATACTACTCTACTCTTGCCAGATGGCCTAAGATTTTTAATTAAGACTTTAAAGCAGAACTTGAATATTTATAGCAGAATAATGAAATGCAATACACCTGTCGCTAATATATTGCGCCTGATTGGGGCCGTGAAACCCCTGTGATTTAGAAAATTGCAATAGCTAAACAATATCAAGATCAATGGGATTTATTCTAATGGGTTCGTAGACCTCCCCAGTTTACCACATCTTCCCCATTCTTCCCCCTTTTCTCTCACTTTTAGATGCAATAGTAACATACAAGCAGCTAAACATTTAAATAATAAAACAGCATACAGTAAAACCTCAACCCTTCAGAAGCCCCAAGTCTCTGACAAAAATCTGGCTGGCCAAAGATTGAAATTTTAGTGAGGATTCTTATGGTATCCTTAAAATCCTCATACGCATATTAGTTCCCGAGTTACACCAAGAAAACTGTATTTTTTTCCTCTCCCGTCAGAGTAGGGTAACAACTAAAAAGCGCTCCGTGCTCCTCATCTACGCTCCTTAGAAAGGTTGGCACATGTTACCATTAAGAAACTTATCCCAACAAATGACGCTCGCAAATTTTACGCACTTTCACTGAAAACTGAATTTTTAATCAATTTGTGTCATCGTGTGTGAGAGGGTTAAGAGCAGCATGATCCATAGGTTGTACACCTTTCTCTTCAGGGAGAGTGGCAGTTGCTATTCATGACATAACCATGTTTACCAAAATCACTCCATCATAATCCTATTCTCTTCTTGATTTCTTTTTCATGGTCTGAGTCTACTCTACTTTTTTTGTCTCCAATATATGTATTTCTTTACTTTCATGTGTTTTGTATATGAGATTTGAAAATTTATCATGTTTTCTCTTATTTGTGCAGGTATTACGCTCATTCCGCCTCCCAGTATCTTACAAGAAAACCCATGTTGGCAAAGGAGATGGCCTCTCACAGTTTGCCTCAGCTATGTTCATTGTTGCAAATTTGGTAGGTATTTGTTTTCTTCAGTAATAATAGAGTGAAGATAACTTCTAAGCTGTACAATCTTGTTATGTAAAATTCTCTTTTTTAATAGTTATTTGATTGATTAAACTATATTTGCTTTCATGTTAATATGTGAAGTAGTAATTATTATATGGTGACTAAATATACTTGTAGATTTTCCAGAATTTTTTTCATTCTTTTATTATCCAAAGTGGTCATGTGATTCTCTTCCCAGGGTGGAAACAGCAAGACTCAGGAGAATCTGAGTCGTCTCTTCAAGTCTCTGGAGTCGTATTATCATCCTTCCAACTCAGGCCAATGGAGCAGACACCTGCATGACTTCCTCAACAAACTCTCCCTCCTCTTTATTAGGAGATTACATCGGTAAGATGTTGGCATTCTTCCTTTTATTTTGTAACATGTAAATTTTCAGCTGAAAGGCTACCAAGCTCTAAGTATATAAGGCTGAATAAGTTCAGTATACCAAAAGACCATTCATCTGAATATCAAAACCTATGAAATGAACCATTCTTGTGATTTTTATTAAATAGACTATACTGAAAACTTAAAGCACTTTCTTGCAATTCACTCACCCTGACAGTGAAATAATTAACATTTGGTGTGTCTTCTAAAGGGAAAGATATAAGAAGCCATCATGGGAAGTAGAAGTGCCAGCTCACAAGAAGCTGACTGAGGAAGACATCACAGCCTTTGTGCAGTGTGTTCAAACACCCACAATGCTCACTATGTACTCACACACTGGCACCCATGATGCTGGCATAGTCTTCCACAGGTTGTCTCTCCTTCGACCAGAATTGGTTATACCACCTCTTCTTGAGCAGTAAGTATATTTTTTTTATGTAAATGATAAGAGCAAAAAAATCAGTATTTTTTTTTCTTTTTTTTTCTTCAAAATTGTTAACAGTGGGATCATATAACAGTGGCTTACACCATGAAATTACTAATTGTGCCATTCGTGTTTTTCCTCATCATGTCTACCCTCACTCTTCTATTAAATAAATTAAGCATTAGCGACCAATGAAATTCAGCATCACTGTGATCACAAGGTTTTCCTGAAGTGTACTAACAGTGTATATTTTTAGGTCTTGATACCTCACTCCATCTTGCATTGAGGATATAATAATATAATTATGATATAGATGGAACTTGTTATTACTTGTCTTGTTTTGTTTTCTATTCAATTTACATTAGAAGCTAAAAATTATATTGCAGATAACCAAAAGCTCATGAGCTCTCATCCTCCATTTTCCCTGTGCAGTGTTATTCTTATTATAGGAAAGGGTATCAGGTCAGAAATAATTGGACTATCAGTACCAAGAATATTAGGGTGTTTTAACATAGCTTCTGTAGTTTCATGTCTTAGGAAATAAAATGCATAAAGCTTTCTAGATTTTTTAAAGTAATCATTACAGTCCTAAAATTGTCACTCTACAACATTTAAGGAGTCCTATGGTGTAGTAAGGACACTATAAAATGTGAGCATCAATTGAGCATTTGTGTGACTTGTTTAGTACAGAAAGCAGAGGCAGTAGCTTTTTGTGTAATGAATTGCACACTCCTCTAAACTTGCTTTCTTGCAGGTCTGTAGGTATGTAATTTTTTTTTCATGCTCCTAGTTTTTTTCCTTATGTACTGAAATACTTGGCTTCTTTTGTGTAGGCTCTATTCATCTCTAGAAACCACCACTGAGCCTCACCGTTTGACTGCCTCCCTTGAGTGTGTGGTGTGTGTGGCACGAGCCCTTGTACGTGGAGGGAAGCACTACCCAGAGGGACAGAGTCATGTTATTCCTCTACTCATCCAAACACTCCCAGGCATTGACCCTAATGATATAAAGAAATGCATGGTAAGAATCTGTGCCTTGCACTCATTTTTTCACATTGTCACTGTTGCTTTTCTTATTAGAGCAGTTTTGTGTCTTGGATACTCAACTGTAAATTATTACAGATAAGTGCCAAGGGTTAGACTCAGGCAAGATATTACATGTTAAGAAATTTGTGGTTATCCAGAGTAACATGCTATTTGCCAGAAACAGAAGAGTAAAGGGACAGCTCGTGGAAGGGAAAGTGCTGAACACTGTCATGATTAAGTATCAAATATTTGTGTAAAGAAATCTGAAATAAAGAAAGTAATAAAAATATTTGTTTCAGGTAACATTCCAGTTCATCTATACTCTGGTAACACTTGTGCCTTTTGTTGACTGTTCGTCAGCAGCAGAAGAATTTACTGACCTGACAGAGGTATGCATTGAGGGAGCTCACACTACTTATATATTTCAGTAGTCCTGCACACAATTTTTGTGATAAACAGGGCATGGTAGCTGAATGTTTATGGTTCTGGTATTTCATAGATCTGTGGTCAGGTCTTGCTAGTGCCTAGATGTTTTACACAAGGCATTAGGTGGTGCAATGTGCTATTTGTTGGCCATCAGTACTGCCTTAGATTGCAAGTGAGAGCTGGAGGTGTGTGGTCCTTGAAAGGGCAAACATACCATCAGGCCACACCATTGGTGCACACATTAATGTGAAGTAATACCATAAGTCTACTGTTAACTAATATTATGGAATGTATAGTTGAGACGACTTAGTAATTAAAGTTGTCAAGAGCCCAACACTTGCTTCACACCAAAGCCTCTGGTTCTTTTCTGTCTCAGTTGGCAGTGAGGCACCTTATAAAATGTCAGAGGGGGCTTCTCATGTGTCATTGTGATGCATTTACATATTGTGACAGAATGATTTTAATCCAAGCTCACCAATACTTGAAATACCTAAGTAGAGCAAAAAAGGGTAAAAAATAATGGGGGAATAAGCTTTAAAGATACATTAACATAACTCTATGAGCACTGGAATAACAAAGAATAAATGTTCAAGAGGGAAACCAATGCTAAATAAAAACAAGCCTCAGGTCATTTCGGATACATTCTTGAACAAGCCTGAGCTCATGAGGAAAGGGTAGATCTAAATGATTGGAGCTTTGGATCAAATGGAACTCCACAGGTGGAGAGGCATAGGCAGGAAGAGACTTGCTAAAGTAACCAAACAGCTGAGTAGGATGAAAACAAACATACAAAAGCTACGTGAAACAAGAACTCGATAGTCTACTGTGAAAAATATGCAATATCTCTGATAAAAAGTGTCCTCCAGTCACACAAACCAAGGAATCAATAAGGCATGGCACACAAAAAAGTAGACAAAGTAGAAACTTGAGGTTAGGCAAAGGCTGGCAGACGAACACATGAAAAAATAAATTATATACTATAAGTTATGTACTAGCTTAGGTATTAAAACTCCACCACAGGACCTAAATCTAGCCTAGAGGCACTTACCTATGTACAGGTGTTTAGCTACTAATTAGGTCAGGGAAGGCCATGACAATTTATGTGCAAAAAAGGTGGGGGGGAGGCATTGGCACCTCAGGGTGCACTGAATTCACCTTCCTTACCCTTGAATTGCACACAAGGCAAGGGTTGCAACACAGTGGGGGGATGTGGTAGGTATCTCATTAAGTGACTCCTGTGCAAACAGGTGGTGACAGACAAGAAATCTTTTCTTACAGTTTGGTTACTTCAGCAGTCAAATGGTTTATAGCATATATGATTTTAAGGAAGTCTTCACTTCTATGAATATAAATAAAAAATAGTGACATCAGTAGACACCACACAAATACATACACATAAACTTTGCACACAATACATAAAGAGAGAAACTTGTCACCTATACATAAAATATATGAAACACAAACATAAATTGCTTATAAGGCACAATAAAAAATAAGATGATTGAAATATATGTTTACATCACAGTACTTTTAAGTTTGATGCAGGCACAGCATTCTGTTATGGAAGTGAGAAATTTATTTTATACACAAACTGAGATACAACATTCTTTAATAGATAGTCACAGACTTTGATGTAAAAAAATTATCCTAATCCATTTATATCCTCAAATAAATGTATTTGTTTACAGTTGGAGCAAGAAGTGTGCCTGCAGACTGCAAGTTTTGAAGATTTTGTTCTGCAATTTATGGACCGATGCTTTGCTCTCATAGAGAATTCAACCCTTGAGCAAATCACTCAACAAGACAGGGAAACTGAAAAGATGAATAGGGAGGAAAACATGCTAGAAATGGGCCTCTCATCCACATTTTCTGCTATTATAACTCAGGCCCATCCAAAGATTTATGACGTAAGTTATCCAAAATCTATCGAAGTTTATTTTAATCTTGCCTCTTTTAGAATACAGTTTCAGTGCTAAATGCTTTGTGAATTTTGAAATTATTAGTTTACAAATTGTTGCTCAAGTTGGTGAAGATGTTATACATTTTGTAAATTTTTGTTTTATTTTGATGAACAACTATAAACATTCAGGATAATTTTTTGAGGTACATCAAGTAGTGAATAATGAAGTTTCAAGTAATTATGTAAATTAATTTGATGTGTACATGGATGACTCCCTTACTGTGAAATTAAATAAGCCTTGAAGATGATGTATAACCTTGGGTTTTGTTTCTAATCCTTTTAATATTCTTTCAGGCTGCCTTGCAACGATTACAGACATTTATTAAGGGCAAAATGATAGAAATTCATGTTGCTGGGAAGTTTGCAGCCAACATGTGTCGGTCTGCAGTCAAGGTAATTTCTGATGAAGAGGTTTAACTAAATTAATCTTTAGTTTATTCAACCAGAGGGGTTACGTGGTACTGGATGAGGAAGAGATAAGCCTCCCTGTCAATCAACTGTATCTATTATCATCATTATCACTATTATTGTTATTAATATTGTTATTATTATTATTATTATTATTATTATTATTATTATTATTATTATTATTATTATTATTTTCATCATAATTTGTGAAAAATTATTGTTTTCACAGTACGATAATTATGAATTGGTTAGATATTGTAAGTAATGACACGCAGAGAAACAGAGTAAAGATTGCTGTCAGTAGCTGCCGAGACCTGTGTTTCGGTAAGGAAGAGAAAGTGAGGTTTAGAGGAGGAGAGATGATGCTCCACAGAATGGAATTTGGAACGAAGATTGTGAATGTTGCAGAAGTTGACAAGAAAAAGGTCTGAGGAGTTATCAAGACACCTCTCAAGTCGGCAGTGAAAAGGGGAGTCCTCCCTGGGTGAATTTGTGGTTCCCTCCCAGGTGGGGACTCCAAGGCAATGCTATGTTTACCCATTTTGAATTTGTAAAATTTTGGGAAATGGTGTTTATGTTGTGTGAATGTAGTGTGGTGTGGAAGGAGAGAGGATTTGTCTTTAGAGAGCATGCTGAACTACTCTCTGGTGTTGATGAGACAATAGGGAAATGGACAGTGATGACATGGGAAGGGTCTTTGGAGGGGTTCAGCATCCTCCTCGCTTCCCATATATACCTCACTGGGAGTGGCTTACGCCCGTTTTGGTAGGTGTCTTCCTACCTACTCCCTGGTATTATTATTATTATTATTATTATTATTATTATTATTATGTTATTGTGTTTATTTATCATTATTGTTATAGGTAAATCCTCATGAGGCACTGAAGGTGTTTGTCCCTGGAGTCTGCCGACTGCTGCTGACACTCACAGACAATGAAGAAGTGCAAAATGAAGAACACTTGGATGATGAGCTTCTTTTCAATCTCCTGCTCCTGTCAGAGGTGATCTTATTCATTTTGTGTATGGTTTATAGATCCATTTCTTGTCAGTTTCTTAGTTTTCATATCTCACTTAAATGGATTTAAGCTGAAGCATAGATATTTATTAGTGTTTGAGTGTAGTGGAATTTAGTTATGGGATTGTTTTCATATCCTTATTGAGGGTATTTATGGGTCCTATTTTGAATGAGAACAAAACTGTTGCTGTTTTTCAATGTCATTATCGTTTATGGTGCTGTTTAGATATAATAATCCATTGTGACCACCACATTCCAGCACCCTATTGGCCCAAAAACCATTGCATCAAAATTAGAGCTTCCTTCAGATTTGCTTTCTCTATGTTTAATCAAAGGGTATCACTCACAGTATCAGGTCAACATCAACCAACATACATACTAACCTTTAAGCCCTCACTCCACATCATCCCAACAATAGTTCATCAAAAAAGTCCATCAAAGGTTAATTCTTAATAGCTGTTTATATAGCAGCAGCTCATTTTGCTATTAATTCAGCAGCACCTGGTTTGACAACTTTTATCAAGTTCTCAGTAGGGGTTGGTTAGAAATCAAAAACATTTTATTATGAATATGACATAGTTGTCAGTTTTTTTGAGCCTGCTGTCTTGATGAAATTCAGTGAGGGAATTTGAGATAGTTATGAATTGATATATTTTCTTTCTTTCAGTTGGTAAGATGCAGTGGTTGCCATCTGCTGCAGTACATACCACAGATAACACAAGTATTATCTCAAACGCTGCACCTCAAGAGTCGAGAAGGTTACCACCTAGCAGGATCTGTGCTGCGGTACCTGCTCAAATATTTAAGCATATCAATGCCCTCAGAATACCGTTCATTGCCCTACAGTTGGGATGAACCATTCTCCACCTGTTTGCCTATAAGAGTAAGTTGTAGTAATTAACTGTGATCAGATTTCACTTTCTAGCTGATGACAATTGTAGGCATGACAGCTTGGTGGACTGTTATGAGTAAATTGTATTCAGCCAATATATTAGATCACCATAAATTGAAATATAGATTTAGTACTAATCCTTGCCTGTCTTCATATGCTTGAACACAGCACTGGGGAGAGGCTGGGGATGTGCATAACTTGGGGCTGACCTGGGTGGAGCCAACAGAAGCTGAGGAAGCAGCTATGCAAGCATTAGTACGCACCTTCCTCACACCAGAACTCATGCTACTGCATAAAGTTGCCACTGGAGAAAAGGAGGTGTCCAGGTTAATATCTATTTGATATCTGCATGTGTTAATAGCACATATTCAGCCCTTCGTGTGTATTTATCTGTCTTCCCTTTCTGCTGGAAATATGCTCACATACATGTGCCTTAGAAGGATGTCTGCTGTAACTCATAAAGTACTGCCTGGAGCTTTACTTACTTGTCCTAAAGCTTTTTAAAACAATCCTTAAGAAGAAATTTCTGAAGTATTCACCAGCATGGTTTTCACTTCTATGGATTTTCTTCCCTTCTCTGTACTTTCATCTCGAGTTTCCTTTCAGGCTGATGTATTTCCTATGTGGTAGATGGTCATGGTTCTTTCCATGAACCTATAAACAGTGGTGTTCTGCAGGGCTGTGTTTTATCTCCCACTTTTTATTGTTCGTTAATTATCATTTAAAAAAATAACGGTTCTAATAATTTTATTCAATTTTGCATTACTCCACATTTTTTAACAGATCATCATCTCAGTAGGAGTTCTACAACTCTGGTTGGCTAGATGCTGCAGAATGCTAAACTTCTGACCTTGCTATTATTTCAGACTGGGACCAAAGGAACTTTGTGTGCTTCAATGCCTCAAAAACTCAATTCTCCTAATAACACAACCTTTGAGACTTTTATCCCGTATTCTTTGAAAACACACAGCTGTCCCCTTCTACTTGAAATGTTCACAGTGCTACTCAAAATTTCATCTGAAAATTTCTTATCTTATCTCTTCCTGATTCAGCTTCCTTGAGGTCAGGCATTTTGCATGTATAAACCAGGGCCTTCACTTCAAAGAGGCTGCTTGCTTCATGCAACATTCTCATTGCTACTTTAACTCAAAATTTCAACTGAAAATTTCTTCTTCCTGAATCAGCTTCCTCAAGGTCGGGAATTCTGTACACATAAACCAATGTCTTCACTTCCAAGAAGCTGGCTCCTACCTTTTACTCCAAAATTATGACTTTGAATTCTTCTTTTTGTTATAAGAAAAATTTCGACATACCTTATCTAAGAAATATAACAAAATCATATCTATTGAATAGGAAGTAACTGTGAATAATAATTTCAGGGAGCACCTTCAGCAGAGCTTGAGTATCACCCTTGACATCCTGCTTGGTGCTGGTGCTGCTCTGCCTCACTGGGAGGAAGAACCCATTTCGTTGTAAGTACTGTATATTCCGGCCTATGAGGCGAGTAGCATTAGACTACCCCAAATGTTTCTGTTGAAAATATGGACTTCAGAGCAATGTTCATTTTATAAGACAGCAACCCCCCAAATCTGGAGTCATTGTAAGCTTGCTGCTCTAGTATCCCCAACCCTTTAACACTTTTCCCACTGATCAGAAAATTGGTGTAATTAACACCTTGCTAAATAACACAGTCATTGGTAAAGTTTTCATTCATCCTCTGTTGTAGGCTTCATGGGCAGTAATTGTGTTGTCACCCCCTTTTTCCTTTGTCTCATACTGATATATACCATGCTAAAATCTCACACTGATTTATAAAAGAACACAATGAGTTAAGTTCCTAGAATATAGCTACCAGCAGTTGGTCAGCTGATATTAGTAAACAAAAGGAGATAGATTTGGGTAGTAGTGATGCAGTGGCTGCTGTTTTCATTCTCAATATATCATACTATTGCAAATTACTTACTAATTAATGGTTTTCCATATAGAAATAGGGTAATGAAAATATCAAACCAGTAATGAAAACTCAGACATAACTATTAGCAGTTGGTCAACTGGTATTAGTAAACAAAGGATTCATGCTTCTTCTATTTTCTTCTATGATAGCCTGACTATGATGGCTTTCCTGTCTGTGTTAAGATACCTCTTCAAAGTTTGTGACATGTCTGTATATGCTCTCTTCTGATTCTGCTATAATTGTCTCATCATCTTTTTAGATTAGAGCTTCATTTAACTCCCCTCCTTAACTCTAATACCTCTCTTTTAGTTACTTCTTAAAACACATGTTGGAATAAGGAGACATACATTCTTTATCCCTGTGTATCAGTAGTTGACAGTAATGATTGACTTGCCTTGAAAATGAGGTTAAGATTTGTAGCAATTGGTAAAAGTTATATAAATTTATGCTCCAAGATGATACACTAGAATTGATCTACAATAAGGTAGTGGATGATAGGGATGGGAGATGGTAAATAATAAGTCTTAAGGGGCTATCTTATGTAGGGTGATGGTCATTTTACATACTCATGTTTATGTAATCATGATGATTTAGGTTGCTTTACACGCCTTGGGAGCTCCATCAAATCACCAAACTCAAACCATTGTAACCTAAGTTTGTTTTGTACTGTTTTCACATGAAAATCGGTTCATTCCTAATTATTGACATATATTGTATAAAGTTGTATTTTTTTTCTATGCCTTCAGGGTTGACATGGCAGTAAAGAAAGATACTTCCAAGTTCATTGTCAGAAATCGAGAATTATGTGCCACTCTTGACTCTGAACACTTCCCAACAAATGTGCGCAAAGCTGCTTCCGATGTCATTCTGGAACTGGTGGACCGACTGCTCACTCAGGGATCTGATGATGCAAAGTCTCTTTGCAGAGCTGTCAATGTCAGTATTGAATATTTCTGTTAAAACAAGTGAAACTTTTTGTTTAGTCTTAAATATGATGGGTAGGTGTAGTCAGTTCACATAAAGGGAGACTGACATCACAAATTTGTATATATAGATATAATTTTATCATGATCTGGGTCATTCACTAAGTTCATATTTATTGTAACAAAGTATGACAAAATGAAAGTTTAAATTACTTTTACTGGTGTGTTCTTATGCAGAATGGAACATTTTACATACTAGGGGCTGTACGCTAATGGTATAATACATTTCTTATTTCTACAGATTTATCATGGGCTGATATTCTTTCATGGAGTTTCAAAAGATGACTTTGATGCAAGATGGAAGAGCTTCCAGTTCATCAAAGATGCATTGGCCAACAAACTCACAAGAAACAAGCAGCACATAAGGTCTCTACTTATTGAGAGGACAGTCCTTCACCAAGAGAGTCGTATCTTGGAGAACAGTGTCACTCACCTAACACCAACTCACAGTGCCATTATGACCAGTCTTCTACAACTCTCAACTAGTCAATATAGTGAAGTGAGTAGTACCTTTAAGGACTATTTTTTGTTATATTGAATGAAAAAGGAAAGTTGATTACAGGTGCTTCCGGCGGTACCTCAATTTTTATGAAATTCCGGTTCTGGCTGGAACTATCATCAAATAACCAGCTGCAACCAGAATTTTCATTTCACATCAAAGCAGTTATTGTACTGCTTATATTTCTTAACTATAACTTCTTGCATTCAGTTTTAACCTTGATATTTCTTAACTCTTCATTTATATTATTCTATTAACCCCTTCTTTACCAAGCGCCACCGCGCATGTAAACATTGCATTCCCCCGACATTCCGACGTGACAGCTACACTTCCCACGGTGTGGGGGGTTGTGTATATTTTATTGTAGCGACCAAACTATTTGCTCCTTACGATCTTTTTATATACTGTGGGGTTCTCTCTAAAAAAACATGGTGCACGAGTGTTTGTCCATGCACACAGCGAGTTCACTACATCCCTTGTAATAAACAACTGAAAACAGTCAGTGCAGTCATTGGATGTGGTCCATGATGTGGGGGAGAACAGTAGAAGCGGAAGTAAAAGAATCATATAAATTGTAAAAGGGAAACGGCTTTCTACTGGGGAAAACTTTTGATGAAAAGTAGGGTTACCAATTATTATTATCATCAATATATAAAGAAAAGGGATCTTGATTGAGCTAAACTGTGAAATGCAATGAAAATTAAAGAATCAATAAGTGATAGTTTTGCTCTGCTATCCAATTGATGATATTATTTTTATTTCCAGGTCAGAAGTAAGAGCCAGCAAACTCTCAACCAAGTTTTCCAGTCATTTCCTTACTCCTACAAGTTGATCCTGCCAGACCTCATCACCTGCCTTCAAGTTAATCCAACAGAACAACATGAGCAGTTCAAAGGTAAATTGAAAGTGGCTCATGTGTTTAATGATAAACTCATAACCAATACTTAACAGTTAATTCTGAGCTGATCCATTTAATCACACTGTGTATATGTTTTCTAAGATTTAAAAGTAGAGTGTCCATGAATAATTATTTCAGTGTGTTGCCACCTTTCATAAAACACTGCACTGCTACCTGGAGGTTGTAGCCGAGGTTGCAAATTATGTGTACTAGGTCATGCAACCCTTCCTTGCCTCGTTAACTGGCACGTTGACTCAAAACACTGCAAGGCATAAGCAAGACAACCCTGAACATCAGCATGTCGGAGAAGCTTGAGCTTGGAGCTGCAGCAGCTACTGCTGCTACAAAACTAACAAGTAACTCCATTTTGCCTCAATTTTTGTCTCCATCAATCACCTTTTGGCATGAAAACAACTGCTGCTTGGAAGACTTACATGGCCAGAGTTGTAAACAGTAAATATACCATGAAATGGAAATTTATTTTACAAAACAAGTGGCAGTCATAGGTGACATATCTGTGGTGTCAGCTGACATGAAGGTTCCTACATTGCAACTGCAGCTGCATGCTGCCTGAACTAAGGAGACAATATGAAAGTAGATTGACTCAGACAATGCACTGCAACTCCTCTAAACTTGACATTGACTCCAATGGCAAGATATTGAGTCTAGTGTTCAGTGGAAGTATATTTAGTATGGGAACTCATTGATATCAGTGTTATGAGAAAAATTTATATCTTTAATAGATATTGTGTACAAGATAAAAACTTCCATCAATTCAGCAAAAAACAAAGCTTATATACACACTCCCTTGACCTTGGTCCATTAACGTAAATAGCTTTTTTTTGTTTGTTTTGACTGGTGAGATCATCCATCGACTAAGTGGAGACTGTGCTTCAGTCACCTAGGAAAAGTCTACCTTCTCACTTAAAATACAATTATTATTACCATATTATTCCCCATCTATTGTGAGATATCATCAGCAAGATTTAAAAGCAGCGTCCAGAGAAAATATAGATGCATGAATGTTTAAATCCTACCTAATCCAAGTTTTGATTATAAATGAACATCAAATTTACAGGAAGCCTCTACCTGTTGTTGGGAAGACAAGGGAAGTCTCTCATGGTGCGGCGAGACTGGGAGTCCCTGAATATGGTATGGCCAGCGCTGATTTCATCCCAGCACTCTGAAAAGCCTTCCATAATCAGGCTCATGAATGCTTTATCTGATGCTGTCTACTACTACATGGAACTCATCGCAATATACCATCACGTATGTTAAAAGATATTTTGTATATTCTTAGGAACCTAGTGTCATAAAAGATGTTTAATAATAATAGCAATGTCATGGCATGCACAAGCAATGTTTGAGTAACTCCTTGAAAAAACAATTGCTCCAATGATAGGGAGTCAGTTGTTACTTGCGAAATACAGTATTTGTAAACAACCATGACTTAGCTTTCACTATATTTTTAGATTAAAAGTTAAAGTAAGAAAGGTAGGATTAATGTTGAACATCAGGAATAAGACACATTTCCTCATCTTTCTACCACTCCTTAATCCTGAGAACCCTACACCCATCTCATCGATCTTTAAAGCTGAACTTTTCTCTCAAACATTCTCTGAATATTCCACTTGATAATTGAGAATATGTTCAATCTATCATCCCTCTCAGACAAACTCTTTCATCTCTGCTGGAAGTACACTTACATAAAGCATGTGCCTAAAAAGGGTGACCACTCTATCCCTTCAAACTAGTACTGTTCTATAGCTTTACTTTCTTTACTTTTTTGTATGTGTCAAAGCTTTTGAAACAATCCTTAACAGGAAATTTCTTGAGCATCTATTTATTAACTTCCAACCTTCTTTCCGATTGGCAGTACAAATTCCGTAAGGGGGGTTCTAGTGGTGATCTTGTTGCTTTTCTAAATCTTATTGAGGTATAGAGGATATGATCTTGATAGATTAGATTCATGGACAGGTAAATACCACAGTGGCTATGAGAGGGTGGGTTTAGGCTGTATCTGGTCACATGGTTGTGGTGTGCATGTTGTGGCATTTCATACTTATGCCACAAAAGGAAGTTTAGAAATAAAAATAGCAACACCTACACTAGATCATTAGCTATTGAACCTCACAAATTAGATCACTGCTTTGCTTTTAGAATGGCATATAATATCCTTTAGAGACTTTTTTAAATGATTAGTGTTTCAACTTTTAATGTTTTCAGTTTTGAAATTTATCTTGATTTCTATCATCCCGGGTAAGAGAAATGGAAGTGATAATGTTGATAGTAATGATCATGGCAATGATGATATCATCATCATCTATTTAATGTCCGATTTTCCCATAATTTCACAAGATGATAATGATGTTGAAAATGATGTGATATATTTCCAGACACCAGATGAGATTGTAAGGGCAGCAGAAGCCCTCCTGCAAACTGATAACCCAAAGGTGAAGGATAATGTTGTTACTGAGGCTGTTGTGTCTTCTGCTTGTGAAAATGTTTTGAAAAAAGGCAGAACCAATCATGAACTCTACACCAAACTGGTCATGAGCCTGGTGGAGCATCTTGAATCCGGGGCATTGTAAGTTGTGATGATGTTTTAGCTTTGGTATCTCTTGTCTTTCAGCTTGCCTATGAAAGTTATTGTAAACATGCTTGTCAATTTTATGTCTTGGTTCTGCAGGTTGAAGATTAGTTTTATTTATTTTGCTTTTGATGTGTATATTAGTAAGAATAACTTAGGACATTTGCTTCCCAGAACCTGACAAAATCTTAGTTCAATGTAGTTTCCATGTTGTAAGAGTCATGTCTTAACCCCTTTGTTTCCAAATTTCTGAAATGTTGTACTTGAGTACAACACGACTGAATGTCTGCTGTGGGACCACTGTTGTACAAACATACAACATAATTATAATAGGGTGTATGGAGCCTTTCTGAAAGTTGGTTTGGTATGTATTGGTGAGCACCCAGTTTGTACCTTATGGCATCTGTGCAGTGACGACATGCCACCCTCTATGGCACTGTTAGAAGGCATGAATATATGCCAAGTACTTACATTCGTTTTTTATGGCCATAATAACTTTTGTTATTTTCTACATACATGCTTTGATCTGTATCATATATCATCGAGGAAATATTGCCACTCATGCCCTGATGTTGGTTTTTGTTCTGAGGAACACTTCCGGGCCTGGCACACCCAGTAGCACCCTAGTGTACGCCGGTGCACCTGCCTCGGAGTGCACCACCCTTGGATGTACACCACCCAAATATGGAAGGAAGTCAACACAGCTTACAAGGAAAATAAAACTATTTTCATAGTATAATTTTTCGGTTTCCTCTCTTACTATTACATTTACATGTATAATGAACATTGAGTAAAATATTTGATTATGGATATAAGATGGCTTCAAATGTTATGTGTAGGAACTCCTATATCATCCATGAAATCAGACACACTGTGTGACTGTAGGTTGCCAGGGCACAATAATACACGCCTCAGACTTGGGTGAACCGACTATAGTAATACAGTGAACTAGTAACCTTAACACATAATTTTCTTCAGGCACTGGCGGACACACAACATGGCACTCAACCTTCTTGGCTGTTTAGTTCGTCCTGATGTGGTATTCCCAGCTCCAGGGGTCAGGGCCTTCACCTCCAATCTGATCCATGATAATATACGCATTCGGGAGGTAAGGAAGTTGTGTAATCTGTTGTTAGTTTTATAATGATCAAGTGGCTGTATGGGGAAATGTTTAAATTGTAATGTCACTAATTATTTTTATGAATATTAGCTTATGGCTGAGATTATCCTATGTCAGCTGCATCTTGATTTTACCGAACTGGATTTGCATGCACATTGTAGAATGATGCAAATTCATTGGAATCAGCAGGGAAAATTATGCTATACATGGCTTGGAAAAAACATTGTTATTTTCATTCCGTAAAAAGATGATGGGTTTGCATTGAAGAGGCTTAAGTTTTTCAGTAGATAAAGTAATATAAACTGAGCACCATATCTGGATACATAGAGGTTACTTTTTTTCTGTATTCCTCTGTGTTATATTAAATAAAGTTATGCAGCTCCTGCACTACATTATGCTGCCATGAGTTTGGCCAAACCATTTCTAAAACTAGCCACATGTTTGTGTTTCCCATACTTTATCTATAGGAAATAAGTTCCTCAATAATAATGATGGTTCTAGAGACAGTTTGTAATGTGAAAAGAAAAATAAGGTTCATGGCAATAAATATACTTTAGATAACATTCGGTTCATAAAGAAGGTAGGACCGAATTGATTCAGAAACAGGTTAATAAATTACTTAAAGAGCCCAGGAAACCACTTAGTATGTGTGAGTACAATAGAATGACTCAACTGAAGATACACTTCCTCACTGAACACCACTCTTTTGAGCTTTAAACATGATTGGGTCAGTCACCGCCGAGTGGCTTAAAACTACCCACATGCTGTCCTGAAGACCACCCATCAACCCGGACTCTAGAGGAAGCCGTCCAAGTGAATCAAGAACGAGTTCCGGGGGGCAGCATGAGCCAATGCAAGATGGCGCCACTATAAACACTCGCCTGCGCCAGAACGGGCTGGGCCGACCATCAGGCCCCACCAGGAAGATGCCTACCGGCGCAACAGGCAGCGACGTAAAAAAAAAAAAAAAAAAAAAAAAAAAAAAAAAATTGTTTAGGAGAAAAGAACTGGGGAGTATCTCAGTAACACTATCATACTGCATGTTGCTGTGGTAGTGAAAAAAAAAATAAATAAATAAATAAATAAATAAATCATTATGCCCTGTGAAAACATTTTGGTCTTATATGGCTTAAATTTACAGACATCAGTCTTCTACATGCCATGGATTTTGAAAAATCAAAAGAGAAAGCACAAGAAAGTTGAGATTGACCCTTACTCAGTGTGTGGCAAACATGATGTTCCTGCAAGTACATCTCCTGGAGACCACAGACCTGATAATCAGTGAGTATCTTATCTTCAGTTTTTGCAAGTATTTGCATTCCTTATACTTGTGATTAACTACATCAAACTTCCAACTTGTTCATGCACCTATTTTACTCATCTGAGAAAGGACGCAGTCAATATTTTAACTTCTAATTTCTCTGGTAATATAGTGTAGGGACTTCCATTAATAGAATTATTTATCTGATAGGATCACAAGTTTACCACTTACTCTTGAGATTGGAAAATTTCTTTCCTTTAAGATTTATGTAGACTTTTGAATGTGCATTTATAGGACCTACAAGGGTGTTGCAGTGGAACCTCGCATCTGGCAAATACGTTGGTCTGAAAATATCATGCCAAATGCGAAATCGTCAGATCTGGGGCAAACTTTAAATGGGGAAAAATTAACGAGAGACTTTTATCACCCGAAAGTTACTGTAATTTTCCCATATTTCCGTACTCTTTTCCCAAGGAAGTTAATTATAACTACACAAAGCATCAACATAAGTAAAGGGGTTTATTTCGCGAGATAGTACCGCATCTAGCGATCGCTCTGTGCGCATCCAGCTTCTCATTTGGCGGTGGCCATTTTTAATTGGTACCATTGTGTACACTGCAGTGCCACCATACACAGCCAACACCACAGCCCATGTATCTGTAATCTTATTCCAAGGAAGTTAATCATAACTACACAAAGCATCAACATAAGTAAAGGGGTATATTTCGTGAGATAGTATTGTATCTAGTATGTGAGACCTTGGAAAGGTTATTATTCTCATGGGGGCAATATTGGCGGCGCGTAGTGACACTCCATATTTACCCAAAGTAAATGGAGAAGGATTATGATTTACAAGGGAGATTAGATTTACAAGTAGAGATTCTGCAGAGATGTATGATCATACTGAAAGAATTGAGAGTGGGGCAGCAAGAGTATCAGTAATGTTGGCAGGGATAGGAGAGAGGGGTAACCTAAAAGATGTTTCAGTAGCAGGAAGAACAGGGAATGATGGTTAGTATATACCGAGAGGGGAGGGGCAGAGAGGGAGGAGGGAGGCAGAGAGGAGGGAAGAGGAGGAGGAGGAGGGGAGGGGGAGGAGGGAGGCAAGGGAGGGAGGAGGAGGAGGGAGGAGGGAGGGAGAGGAGGAGGGAGGAGGAGAGAGGAGGGAGGGAGAGGGAGGCAGAGAGGAGGGGGGAGGAGAGGAGGAGGAGGGAGGGAGGGAGAGAGAGGGAGGGGAGGGGTGGGAGAGGAGGAGGGAGAGAGGGAGGGAGGAGGAGGAGGGGGGAGGGAGAGAGGAGGAGGAGGGAGGAGAGGAGAGGAGGAGGTTTTCATTCTAAGAAAGGGAGAAGGCTTTATGAAATGTTAAAAAAAAATGTGTTGAGCATATCAAAATATAGGCATGTATACTTCATGTTAGTTTTGTTTTACAGGTGGATGCAGTACAGTAGTAATAAAAGAATTACTTCTGAAGAAGAATGGGAACAGCTCAAATATGTTGAGAAAACATACTATGGGTGGTATACCTGGCCAAAGTAAGTTATAATATTTATTTGTTTCATAAAATCCTTATCGTCAACTGTCCAGTAAATATGTGAACAGTGAGTGCAAAACATTAAGTGAAGAAGGAAATTGTATAAGTATAATATATCATGATATATACAAAGTGGGTGAAAGTCTGGGGGTAGCAGCCTTGCAGGGCCAGCTAATCCTTTAGATATGTATTTCAGTGTCACACAAATAATGTTATTTTCAATCATGGCATTTTTCTAGTACCAATGAGACATTATTGGCAAGATCCTATCTTACATATATGAGGTTTAATAAGTGTGTAGCAATGAAGAGTGGATTATTTAGTGGGTCATGAGTGCAGTGAGGTGCTGGGAGAAAAGTGATGTGTGGTGCTTTGAGATGGTTTCGACATATGATGAGAATGAATGAGGATGACTTTATGAAAAGAGCATATGAGGGCAGGACTGAGGTAGAGAGTGTCATTGAGAGACCACCAGTAAAATATACCAGTACAGTGGACGAGGATTAAAGTGAGTTGGTAGACAAGAGGTTGAGTGCATTGTGAGGAAGTTCCAGAACATGGAATGTTGGAGACGCTTCTGCCATGGTCACTCTCTCAAGGGAATATGGCTTTGGAGATATAGATAGATAGATAGATAGATGAATATATTTTTTGCCATCCCATCCTGTCTATTGTTTACCATCCTTTAGCCATAGCAAAGATTTATCAGGCTTAGATCATTGGCTAGTGAGAGATATATTTTACCAGTTTTCATGGATATAATCAGCCTTTTTCACTTAGCATAGAATAGGATGTTAGTCAGGTTGTTACCTCACTTATCAGCAGAATGTAGTACATTGTTATTAATTGAAATCTGTTTGCTGGAAGATAATGATCCAGGCCTCATGAAGTACTCTGCAGGTACACAACTCATGTAACCACATCTCTTGAAATTTGTCTATATGCTCCTCCAGGACTGTACATATATGCCTCTTGAAAAGGACTGAGTGCTCATTGATATTTTTTTCTATTATAAACATATTTCATTTGCAGTAACTTAATTTTGTTGTTAATTTGGGTTTGCAGAACTATGATGGTGTATGCTCCTCCATCACAGCAGCCAACACTTGATAGAACAAGAGAGATGCTAAAAGAAGAAGAGCGTGAATTGTATGACTTTTTTATAGTTCAAGAAAATGTTGACAAGCTGGTATCATTCTTGTCACTTGAAGAAAATAAAGAGAGGGACAGCTTCAACACGCGCCGGTTCTGGATGATAAAGGTTAATATGTTCTTCACTTTGGCTGTATAGAATGCATATTTTGTTGTTTTCATACAATGCATTGTAAAATTTCATTCTATAAAGGGACATTTACTATTTTTAAATGTTTTATAGTGCTGTTGTACAGTTACAATGTTCAGGCTCTGACCAGCTTATTGTGTGATTTGTAAAACCTAAGAATGGCGTCCTTCACTGAGCTCAACCTGCCATCTGGTGGCCCTCTTATAACCTCTGCCAGATCCAAACCTGCTGACTTCTGGAGTCCAGCAAGGCTTAAGTGGCATTTTGCTGTACCAAACTAATAACATATCAGAGTTGTAATGGTCACTATTGTGTTTACACCAAAAAATCTGAGTGCTGTACATTATTCCATTATAATGAACGTTGTTGGCAAAATACAAGCATTCAATAATATATCCTACAACATTCCATCCAGTGATTCATAGGAATGCAGACTCATGGGTAAGTATTTTCTTCTTGCAAGAAAAGAGAAGGCAAACAAGTCAGACAATGGTGTCATGCTTTCAATTTCTTACAAGTATTGGTGGAAGGTGTTGAAAATTTCGCCACTCGGCATTCCTGCGGCTGGTATGCCGCTGCCTCATGCACAATGCATTCCTCTATCTCTTTAATCAGGAGCTCATGAGCTTGTTTACACTGCTGCTAAATATATTGTATGCTCTCAACAGCAAGTGTTAACTTATTTCATATTTCTAACTTAAATCATAATACATACATCTTTAGCATCTTATAATATTACATTCACCATACTGAACTTCAACATATAGCATCTGACGATTGTTTCCGTGGAAAAAAATATATATATTGTAATTCTTTTTCTTCTGTATCCCATTTCTTAAATACTACTTCTAAGTCAAGTGTATATATTGTAACTATGAGAAAAATGTGATTTCTAAATACTAATGATAAACTTGTAAGAAAAATTAATTGACAAAGTCCGCATGCATAATTTTTGTTGTTCCAAGACAGCCACAAGATGGCAGGTTGAGCTCAGTGAAAGACCCCAGTGCAAACAGTGCCATAAAAGGTGTGTGTGTGTGTGTGTGTGTGTGTGTGTGTGTGTGTGTGTGTGTGTGTGTGTGTTTCATCTCAGCCTGACCACTAGGACTTACAATTGCTGGCAACTACCCTCATGATTTAAGCAAGGCTCTTTAGTCGATCTCCGGGTACTTGCCGTTGCTCAAGGGGGTACAGTAACTGCTGCTCCTCAGCAGGAAAATCCCGGCCTAAGCTGGATTTGAACTGTTGCCTTACGCGCTGCGCAGCCTGGCGGTGCAGTGTTTTTACTAACTGAGCTATCAGAGTGGTGTGTGTGTGCTTATGTGTGTGTGTACACAAGTATATATAGATTATTCACTTTATAGAATAACTGCTTTAAGTATGAGATAATATGTTCTTTTTCTAATGAAGCTTATATAATTACTTTCCAGGGTCTTTTCCGGAACTTTGGTGACACATTTTTTCCCATGTTTTCTGGTCATCTGGAGAGACTTGTTAAAGAAACTCAGAAAAGCAGTCAAAGATGTGCTGCAGAAATTATTACTGGTAAGCTTGTCTTTTTCAAATGTTATGAATATTTCCAACAACTACTTGGTACTCTGGTACACAAACATATGTTGCATCATTAAGTGCCTGGTTCCCAACATTAGTTGTCATTTCACATCATATATTTTGGTATATGTAATAAATGCTTTGCACAGTCTCTTTATTCAAAAGTTACCTATGTTGTTGAACAGTTCATGCTTCATCCTCCTTACAGGTATTATCAGGGGAAGCAAGCACTGGACTTTTTCAAAACACGAAGCCCTGTGGGAGAAACTGAAGCCTATTTTGAAAACTGGAATGGCAAGAGTTACTGTTGAAACAGTTGAAGACTGGGGCACCTGCATGGCCACTGCCAGTGCTGACAGAGATCCCAACAGGCTGTGTCCACTAATGGAAGTCTTGATGGATGACCCACTGCGAGCAAGTGAAGGAGCTTTTAATGGATCAAGGTATTACGTATAGCATTTAGAAATACACACACACACACACACACACACACACACACACACACACACACACACACACACACACACACACACATGAACGAGAGAGAAACGAGAGGACATGGAAAGAAATTGATGGCGACCACGTGTAGGAGAGATGTGAAAAAGTTTAGCTTCCCAAACAGAAGCACTGAGCTATGGAATAGACTGGAGGAGGAGGTGGTTTGTGCGAGAAACATTCATGATTTTAAGGAAAAATTGGATAAGAGTGCATATGGAGATGGGACAGCGTGAGCGTAGCTCTTTTCCTGTATGTCACAACTAGGTAAACACACATACACACAGATACATACATTAAAGCCTCATTATGTCAATGCAATTGGGGGAGGCCTTGCTGACTCAACTAAATTGCAGATTTGTGAGAATGCCTCCCCCCCCTGTAAAAAAAGAAAAAGGAAAAAAGGCTGCATACAGGAATAAATTGCAGTCCAAGCACAGGGCAGGCCTTTTGGTGGGATATAAGGGCATTACTGTTGTACAGCACTTATTGAGTTGACATGGTGACACAATCTTCACTTGAAAAGTTAGCAACACATATAACAACCAAGTGCAACTGAAGGTTTATTTGCTTTAAGTAACCTAATCAAACACTGAATAGTATCCTCAATCATCGTCTGTGTGTGTGTGTGTGTGTGTGTGTGTGTGTGTGTGTGTGTGTGTGTGTGTGTAGAGAGAGAGAGAGAGAGAGAGAGAGAGAGAGAGAGAGAGTATGTCTGTGTGTGTGTGTTGTCTAATGTCTTGGAAGCCAGTATGTGTGAGTAACGAACTGAAACTTTTGCAGCCGCTTGTACATGTTGATGGGAGGGTTGGGCCAACAGCAGTGGAGAGTATCAGAACTGAGTCATCAGCTTCTGGAGTACCTGAGGCCTTCAATCTCTCATGCATATAAGAGCATCAGGGACAGGATGGGAAGGTAAGAGATATTGTCTATTTTAATTTGCAAAGTATTGGCCTTATGACTCATTACTCATAAACAAGAATTTCATAGCTATTTATCTACTATTTAATTTGTTGTCTGTATTTAAAGTAAAACTATTCTTTCAGTTATCGTAAATTACCTGTTTCTCTGGGATTTGTAACAAGTACACTTCAATACAATAAGTGATACTATTATACACATATATGTAGTTGTGTTTATAAACAAAGGAAATGTCATAGTTATATGTGTAGTCAGTGTCACTTCTGCTGCATCTTCTTACCTTCTACAAATGTTTTGTTCAACTATGATTGTTGTTTCTGGGAAATGGTCACCTGTAAGAGCTGCTGCTGGAATATTGGGACAAACAGCCAGTGGGTGACTATATCCCTCTCTTGCTAGACTACTGGGCACCAACTATGGAACTGTGTAGCATACAGGAGTTATTTCTTATGTATTCTTGTATGATATATTCAGTAATGCCTTGGATATGTAATCCTTATCAGTAATGTTCTCAACCCTTTCATTGCTAATCGGTCGCAATGAGACTATCCCCCAGGCGCACTCAGGCAGCCCAGCAGGGGGAGGGGGGGGGTCTCTTTTAACTGCTGTATCTCAAAAACTATTCATCACAGCTAAAAATACAAAAACACCATTGGAAAGAGGAGGCCATGATCTCTAAGACTCGGTTATGTAGGCCTCCCCTGCAAACGTACAGGCACGGTCAGGGGGTGTTGCCTGTGATTGCGATTGGCATTTGCAGTGAGCTTTTACCACCACCAGGAAGTGACGCTAGTGCTCGCTCTTTTAACCTCTGTATTTCAAAAACTATTCATCACCACTAAAAACAAAAACACCATTGGAAAGAGGAGGCCAAGATCTATAAGATTCAGTTATGTAAGCCTCTCCTGCGAACGTGCCTGTGACACTAGTGCTCGCTGTTTTAACCGCTGTATCTCAAAAACTTTTCATCACAGCTAAAAAACCAAAAACACCATTGGAAAGAGGAGGCCAAGATCTATAAGATTCGGTTATATAAGCCTCTCCTGTGCACGTTCAGCAAGTGACGCTTAAATCATTCACTGCATATACATGGGTGGAAGTGATTTTGGAAATTAAGAATTGTGGTGAGATTGCGTCAGGGATTTTACACCACATCATATGTATCTGTTTTATTTTCAGTGTGCTCACTGGGATCTTCATGTATGACCTGATCCTCCCAGGAGGTGGAAATTCACAATACCCTGTCTGCTCAAAATTCATTGAGGAAATACTTCCTCAGTTAGCACCACTTATACAGGAACCCAATTTAAGTGCAGCAAATGACTCGGACTCAGACAGTACCAAATATGGTCCATCAGTGTCATTTGCTCATGAAGAAAGTTCCCTCTCTCACTCGGAGAACAAGTTGTTTAGTGATGGTGTAATTCCCTCTATGAGGGACATAGAGGCACTCTCAGAGACACTCTCAGAGAGTGGTAGCTTTACCAAAGTTTTAGACAATGTCCATTCAGTAAATTCTGATGTACCAATGATTAGTCCATTAGTAAGTCATGTATCTGGTCTTGAGGCAGGGAGTTTACTTGCTGGAAGAGACAGCAAAGACTTGATCAGACTTGGAAAAATCAAAGTTAAAGAAAATTGTGACTTATCCTCAGATGTATTATACAGTTCTGTAAGTGTAATGCGATCAGATGTTGTTAATTTTGAAAAGAACAGTATTCATGAAAATCATGAAAAGAATCAGGTTAATGGATATATTGGAGCCAGTGAAGAAAGAAAAACGGCCGTGCGCCTCATGAACACTGTGTGTCGGTGGCTTGTGGGTCAGATTGGACGCTGCTACAATGGTGTCACTCCAGAAATATACAGGTTAGTAATTTAATACTGTTACTTTTATTCCAGTTGATAATTCTTTTTGACAGTTGTTCAGCAGTCAAATATTTATTGGTTGCTAGGTACTGTCATGGACAGAAGTGAAGAGATTTCAGAACAGCTCAGTCAGCTTTAGAGAACGGGCAAGTGACAACTGGGACAGACACTGTATAGCTACATTTCGTTCAACCTCATGAGAGATAGATAGATAAATAGATAGACAAACATTTGTTTATTTTTAATATATATATATATATATATATATATATATATATATATATATAGATATATATATATATATATATATATATATATATATATATATATATATATATATATATATATATATATATATATATATATACAGTTGTCCCTCAAATAGTACGGGGGTTAGGGACCCAGGACCCCCGTACTATTAAAAAATCTGTATAAAATTAGTGCCCCCCTAGAAACTCCTTGCCACTCCTACGGTATCTGGGTCCTGCCTGGCTCAGCTGTTACCCGCGGGCCCAAGTTGCCAGATATGCATTTTCTGCTGCAGTCACAGTGCAGTGTCTATATAATATGGAGGCGTAAAGTCGTATTTTTGAGGCGCGCAGTCAATCTCAACAATTACTGTTTCTTATCTTATTTCAAGTATGATTTAGAGAGCACTAGAAACTGTGGTAGAGAGTAAGAGAGAGTGTGAGTGTATGACATGGCTTGCTCGCTAACCCCTGCAACAATAAACTAGCAATCAATCAGGGAGTTCTGCCAGGATGGTTTGAAGTTTGAAAAGCATTATATTTGACCACCTCTCATTAGAATTAGATGATCAATATTCTATTACTCAGTATTGATATGTTTTTATTTTTTTCAGGTTTCTTCCTTATTTGTGTCAGTTGGAAAGTGTTGACAATGACCCTGAGCTGCGGGGAAATTGTGTGGCAACACTGGCAGTGCTCAGTCAGGCCTTGGTTCTTCCATCCCGCATTCCAGCTCTCATAACCACCATTGCTCAGATAGCACAGAGCAGGTAAGTGAAGATTTTAGTGAAACATTTATCAATGTTTTTTGTTTATGGGTAGCCACACCATGACTAGAGGAAGAAAGGGGAAAAGGGTTGTCAGATGATGATTCACTTGTTGCCCATACTGCTTAGAATCATACTAAAATTGGTGGAAATAGCCGTAAAAGGAGATGAGGCTCCCCTATATGCTAATAAATTTGCCTACAGTGGCAATAATTTTTAGTGAGACATGTTTGAACATTGTACAGCCTGATCTGCTGATGTATTACCAAAATAGTTGCCAGCACAACGTTTCCACTGTAGTTCTACAGCTTATTTTGGCAGATGAGCTTGCAGGTGACTGTTGGAAATGGTCGCAATTAAAATTGAATGAGAGGCTGTTCTTTACCTTTATCTCCAGTTTCCTTTCTGGCCTTTCTATCTCTGATGTGGTAGATGGTCTTTGTTCTTCCCCTAAACCTATTAACCCTATTGCTGCGCATGGCGAGGAAGCGACTTATTCCCTCAGGCACACACTGGCAGCCCAGTGGGGGGAAGGAGCTCTTTTAACCTATGCATCTCAAAAACTATTCATCACAGCTAAAAACCAAAAACACCATTGGAAAGAGGAGGCCAAGATCTATAGGATTCGGTTATGTATGCCTCTCCTGTGAATGTACATGCACATTCAGGGGGTGTTACCTGTGAACACTTACGTCAGTGTGTCCACAACGGTCAGCCATATTGAGGCAACTGCAGACATCTCTAGTGGAGGGGAGACCAGTCCCATTAACAGGCAATTTGGTTGTCAATAAGGTCTCCTCCCCAATGGTACTGACTTAGAGAGGTTTTACTGTACATAGGCAGATATTAAAAAGGATCCTTCCATTCCCATGTTTGAAATAGGCTTGCTCATAAATAAATTTTTGAACAAACATATGATGTTTGGCAAGTGATAACAGAGTCCATGTATTGTACTGGGCATGAATGTATTTGTTTGTGAAAAAAATCATTCTTTATAGTTGGTGGCGTGCTCGAGCAGCTGTGTTATCTCTGCTCCAAGTGGCTGTGTTCACCAACATGTTCACCATTCTGAGTGACGAGAGAGCACCTCAGCAAGTACAAGACCTTGTGGTGGGATTGCTTTCTGACTCAAGACTAGAAGTGCAACAGATGGCATCTACGGTGCTCAGTGGACTTGTTCACTGTAAATTTATCCAGGCAGAAGATAAGCTTTTGGTAAGACATCATTTTTGTATTGATAATGTTTATTTTATTTTTATTTATTTATTTATTTATTTATTTTTTACATCTAAGGAGACAGTTCAAGGGCTCAAAAAAAAAAAAAAAAAAAAAAAAAAAAAAAAAACCAGCTACTCACTGCTCCCGAACAGAGGTCAAAGGAGTGTCCAAAAAGAGAGGTCAATTTTGGGAGGAGAGGTGTCCTAATTGAATTTCATGCTCTCCTACTCCCATGCTAGGATGATGACAGAATCCTAATTTAAAACAAAATATTTAGTGAGGTGTGCAGCAGTGTTGATGGGTAAAGACAGCAGTACAAGTCATGCAGTAACCTGGCTAAAATTACAGTCATCCCTCAAATAGTACGGTTTCCAATAGTTCGGTTTCGTTTTTATGTGGATTTTCATAGAAGATTTTTTTAGGATTTTTGAATTTCCTGACGAGCAGGAAATTTAAAAATCCTAAAAAGATCTTCTATGACAATCCATATAAAACTGAAACCGAACTGTTGGAAACCGTACTATTTGAGGGATGACTGTACCTCCTTATTTTTCCACTGTAGGTTATATCTGATTTCCCTGAAGTGACATGTAACTGCTCATCATTTTCTTCTTTAATGACCTTATTTTTTGTAATATTGCTATATTTTATTATTATCTTGGGTTTTCATAGGCAGTGACATGTCATATCTTTCATTTGTAATGTAATTACCTATTCTCTCTCTCTCTCTCTCTCTCTCTCTCTCTCTCTCTCTCTCTCTCTCTCTCTCTCTCTCTCTCTCTCTCTCTCTCTCTCTCTCTCTCTCTCTCTCTCTCTCTCTCTCTCTCTCTCTCTCTCTCTCTCTCTCTCTCTCTCTCTCTCTCTCTCTCTCTCTCTCTCTCTCTCTCTCTCTCTCTCTCTCTCTCTCTCTCTCTCTCTCTCTCTCTCTCTCTCTCTCTCTCTCTCTCTCTCTCTCTCTCTCTCTCTCTCTCTCTCTCTCTCTCTCTCTCTCTCTCTCTCTCTCTCTCTCTCTCTCTCTCTCTCTCTCTCTCTCTCTCTCTCTCTCTCTCTCTCTCTCTCTCTCTCTCTCTCTCTCTCTCTCTCTCTCTCTCTCTCTCTCTCTCTCTCTCTCTCTCTCTCTCTCTCTCTCTCTCTCTCTCTCTCTCTCTCTCTCTCTCTCTCTCTCTCTCTCTCTCTCTCTCTCTCTCTCTCTCTCTTTTTTCCCCCCCCCTCCCCAGAATGAGTTTACGGGCAAGCTCCAGAAGAGTCATGACCAGAATAGAAGAAAAAAGAAACCATTGCAGCCACATGAAGTAACTGAACTGCATGCCAGTGTGTTGGGGCTTTGTGCTTATGTCAGTGCCTTCCCTTATGATGTACCCGACATGCTGCCCCAGGTGTTGGTCACCCTTAGTGATCACCTCAACGATCCTCATCCCATACCAGTAAGTGATATGAATTTAGGTAGTAAAATTAGTGACGTTGTTACTGAAATGGATTTGCAATGTAATGTTTATTATTAGGATTACTTTCAGTTACATTTCATTTAACAATTTTTTTTTTTTTCAATTTCCTCATTTCAGTAAGTAAAACTGTTATTTAAATTATATCATCAGCCTACACATACAGATTTCATTATAAAATAATATCAAACTATTACAATTTCATCTTTTTTTATCCTAAATTTTTAGGGGTACACGGGAACCTATAAAAATGCCCAAGGGGTACAGAGGAACAAAAAGGTTGGGAACCCTTGTGTAGACTATAGCCTAGCACTTTGTAGTATAGTAGGAAAAGTAGGGAAAAAAAGTCCAGCCTAAACAGGCCTTCAAAATATCAAGCTTGCCTCTTCAGTTCCTGGATATTGTCCATCCACGTGCAGTTCCAACCTACTTATTTTTATTATGAATGTCATTCAGATGTATTTCAATAATTTGACATTACATAATAAGGATGTCATTGAATTAATTGTTATCAATATAATCTGATATCTTAGAACTCTATAACGGTTTTGCTAGTAATACAAAGTCAGTTAACCGCACTTTAGAACAAGTTAACAACAGGCCAATGAGCACGTGAGACCATCACCCGAGCAATGATGCCAAGTCCGCAAGTCCCTCCCTAAAAGATTTTCCGTGCCAGGTAACATGACACTAACTATAGTCACCTCTTCACTGACATTGTCTGTTCTTTCTAAAATGGATATTATTTTCCCTTCAGGCCACAATCAAGAAAACACTAAGCAACTTCCGGCGCACCCACCATGACAACTGGCGCGACCACAAGCAGAAGTTCACTGAGGACCAGCTAGTAGTGCTCACTGACCTTCTACTCTCCCCATCATACTATGCTTAATTTTTATGCTTTTAGAGTTTTTAATAAATATATTTACATATAGAAAATACAGGTATTGTAGGTGAAAAAGGCAGACTATGCTGTCATGATATTTTTACAAATATTTCAAATATTCTCATAAATGAGAGTTTCTTTTGGTCTTTCTTGACCTCCTATGGTACTGTATTATTTAAGATAAGCAAGTCTATGGGCTTCTGATAATGATTTTTTGGAGTTATTTATGTACATAGTTTTCTAATTGAAATACCAACATTTTTTATTATGCATTTCTTAGTCAATGATTTTCAAAGGCTTTCTCCTTAATTTTTCTTAAATGTTGTGGAGTCATCAGTTATAGCAAAATGTATTAGTAAATTATTTTTATTTCTACTTTCCAATAGGGGATGTAATATTTTTCAAATATGCAACCATTGTATATTTTGTAATGTGCTACAATTTAGGTATTTCATATAATTACATAATATATCAAAATAAAGTAACTTATCTTTTTAATTTCAAGTATTTAATAAATCAAACTAGTTTTACATGCAAAGATTGATTCTTACAAATGAAGCATGCTAAAGGATTGAGTTTTCACAGGGAGAGCAAAGATACAAGCAGCTGGTGTCATAGCAAGTCCTCCTTGGTAAAAAAAATGCAGATTATTAATTCCAGCAATTTTTAATATGGCTTGTATTTTTTTTTTCAACTTAAGGAGGAAGCTGTTAATATACTGTGTGATGAATATATTATGATGAATTTAAACATTTTCATTTAATGATAAACAGAGTGTGAAGTGAAGTCTATGGACTACTGAGTGGTGGGTACACATATATAACTTAGTTGATAGCAAGCTTGGCATGCTTCCCTCCTTCCAACAAAATAGATGCAACCCTGAATTATATATATATATATATATATATATATATATATATATATATATATATATATATATATATATATATATATATATATATATATATATATATATATATATATATATATATATATATATATATATATATATATATATATATATATATATATATATATATATATATATATATATATATATATATATATATATATATATATGATATATATATATGATATATATATTATATATATATATATATATATATATATATATATATATATATATATATATATATATATATATATAGATATATCTATATATATATATATATATATATATATATATATATATATATATATTATACCAAAGTAATTTACAAAGAAATATACTTTCTGAGAGTTGTCCTGCACTTTGTTTTTTGCAATTTATACAAACTTGTAGCTGTTTGTAACTATGCATCCCTCCTGACAAGAGAATGAAAGAAATATAAAGGTAAGGAATTGTAACATCTTAGCTGTACCAAAATTTATCACAGTCTTTGGGTATTGTATTTTCACTGCAAATTTGTCTCAACTATGACAGCTATGAATCAGTGCATTAAAATATGCAATCTGAACTTCATTTTCCATAGCCATTTATATATCCTAAAATGATGTCAGTCTAGATAAGGCTTGTCACTTTCAGTTAGTGATCATCCAGTCAAATTCAGCTTTCCCACGGGAGCCGCTGTTAACAGTTGCAGTTGATGTGTTTTGTCTAAATATGTTGGACAGTTTGAATAATGTTTCACTCTTCCTGTCATGACTTTCCTATATTAGTAATCTTTCGTTTTCGCTCAAACGCTGGAGAGTATTCCTTCCCTCCTCCCCTTCGCTCCCCCATATCCCTGCAGCTGCACCACCCTTCCTTCCTTCCTTCCCCACACTTCCTCCTCTCTCACATGACGCTGATCTCCTCCTGCCCCTTCCCTGTCCCCTCCCTCCTCCCTTGGAAAGCTGCATTTCCTTCCCTTCCCTCTTCTCCTTCCCGTCCTCTACTCCTCCTCACTTACCTCTCTCTCTCCCTCCCCCAGTCCTCCTTTATTTTTTTTTGTATCAAGTTATTATAGTCATGGATAGCCAGGATAGGCATTGAAATATTTTTTTTTTATATTGACTAGTGACTATCGCTACCGCAGTACCGCACTGGGAAAGAAAAAAAAAAAAAAAAAAACTGGGACCGCACTACCGCAACCGCACTACGGAAAAAAGTAGCTACCGCACTACCACAACCGCACTACCGATTTTACAGTACCGCGCCCACCTCTGATAATAATAACAATAGTATTAATTATTATTGTTATGATAATAACAAAAGCATGCGACGAAGATGTTTCCATGGCGAGCTTGTTATGTTTCCGTCACGCACTTCGGCGTCTCCTCTCTCACCTACCTACGATACCGTTCAGCGAGATTCATGCTACAACAAACATTTACATTCAAGTTTTTAACATCACATGATAAAGTACAGTTCTTTAGCTTCAACATTATGCAAATATATTTTCTTTATAGTAAATAACATCTCTGCTACAAGCAAAGCAATTCATCTGCTACAGTCATATGAAACACAAGGCGCCGTCACTCGCGTGGCTGGAGCTGGGTAATCAAAACTCCATCATTATCCACAGCGGCATTAGCCTATATATGCCGGCATGGCTGGAGATATGGGGGGCGGGGGCCCGGGGGTCTTGTCTCCTTGTGGGGTTCCCCTCACACGTCTACAAATGAGTATGGCAACAAATGGGGGCTCCCAAATGGACCGTTTGGGGGGATATGACCCCAACACGCCAGGACAACAAATCAACGTCCCCCCCCCAAGGAGGAGATCGGTCACCTTCCTGCTGACCTGCAGACGCTCGCTCACCGGCACGCAGTGAGGGCTGCGTAGACCCGGGAGTTTGTGTGCTGACCTGCCTCTGTCCCGAGTGAAATGAATGGTGTCTTAAGCAGCCAACAGAAGAGCAAGGTGAGTGATGTCAGAATGATCCAGTGTAACAGATAGCAGCCATGGAGACATCATAAGTGGTATATACAAAAATATGGGCCAATACTGCTCTCTCTCTCTCTCTCTCTCTCTCTCTCTCTCTCTCTCTCTCTCTCTCTCTCTCTCCTGGATGAAAATAATTTAATTGTCACGAGTGTCATAAACAAAAATATAGTTCAGCTTTATCAGTGTAGGCCGGACTCTTCGCGCTTGATTGTGGAGAAAGCAATCACATGATAAAACAAGATAAATATTTTAACGACCTCATTTTGCACACTAATAGTAAATCCACACCCGAGTGGCGTCGCTGGGTCACCATGGCAACGTGACGTGACCGCCCCCAGCAAGGCCGCGGCGCCGCCCTGCCATGGACTCACCGCCACTGATCGGGACCGTGTAATAAGCTTGTGAATCCCAGGGCCATATTTTTAAACATTTCAGCGCCCCAAGAACACGTAATTTACTAGCCTTTCGTGGGAGGTTAGGGCATTTCCAGGGGTACTTTTATGACCCTGGTGGTAGTCTGAGCCTTTTTCTGTACCGTGAACCTAAAAGAACACTCATTAGAACTCGATTAACCTCCTTTTTGGCCTCTGGAAATAGTTGGTGTGAGGGGCGGGAGCTGACAATACCAACCCCAGCCTCGGAGCTCAGCCATGACCAAGCTTTTGTCGAGGTACGTGAGTTCAGCCGTGGAAATAGCAGTCCAGTAGTGTGCATAGAACTGGAATAGCCTACGGTACCTTATGCCAGTGCTTTGAGGAGGTTATAATAATATACGTTGATCATGCACGGTGCTGCGTTTTGGTCTTTCGTCAGTAGTCTCATATTGGGCCGTATTACTAAACATTTCGTCTCCAAAGTTCACCTATTTGACAAGGCTTTCCTAGGAGTTTGGGGCATTTCCAGAAGTAGTTTTATGATCCTGGTGGTAGTCTGACCCTTCCTCTGTACCGTGAACCTAAAGAAACACACATTTGACAAGGCTTTCCTAGGAGTTTGGGGCATTTCCAGAAGTAGTTTTATGATCCTGGTGGTAGTCTGACCCTTCTTCTGTACCGTGAACCTAAAGAACCACTCACTAGAACCCGACTGATTCCCTCTTTGACCTTTAGAAGTAGTTGCTGCGAGTAGCCAAAGTGTCTTAAAATACCGACCATTTTGTTTCGTCCACATTCATCACCTACCAGTATATGTCGAGCACTGCATAACGAAGGGGTAATAAATAGGCTAACTGTGCTTTGATATACTCGAAAAAAAGAAAAATAGGTGGTCATCTCGTTAAACGGACTATTATATTATGGGCTGTCGGCTCGAGTTCTGCTAAAACCAATACACAGCACTTACACATTTGGCGGTTCATACTGTAAAGTCACCTTATAAATGATCATGGAACATTGCAAGCCAAGGCGTGCTTCAGAAACGGGGACCGGAGCCCAGCGAGGGGTGTCAGTGGCCGATAGGGGGGGGGGGGGGAAGCACAAAAATCTATAATGGCGGCGCCGAAATATAACTAGAATATTTTCTCAGAATCCTCCAAGTTCGGGATAGATAGCCACTCAGAGAACGCGACAGAGAAATATGTCAGGATGGTCAATATTATGCATTACGAAGGACCAACCGGCTAGATCGAATTAGTGTTGGATTAATTAATGGAATGTATATATAGTAGCAACCAATTGGAGTTCCTTTACATCAGGGATCTTTCTTTTAAACCCATATATTTTTATCCTATTTTAGAAGTAATTAATTATTGTGCAGTGGGTGTTTGGTAGCATAGGCGGATCCAGGGGGGGGGGCCACGGGGCCATGGCCCCCCCCAAACGCTCTGAGAGTATGTTTTGGCCCCCCCCAAAGAAATTCGTTACAGATACTGTCAGCCTCCCTCAATCATATACATATTTATGAAGTCTGGCTCTGGCACTCGCCGAGCGCAGCTGAAGTGATAGACTACTGTGTCATCTGGACTGGACAACGACATTTGGCTCTTGCGAGAGTAGGTCCGATTTTTCAAAGAGGCACAACTGCATAAACATCGTGTTTTTGTCTTTTATACGCTCGTACATGTATGACATTTAGACGTGGGGATTTCAGTTATGATGATAGAAATAGGCCTATAAGCCATACTACGAGCAAAGCAAACACGAGCAAACATAATTGCATCTGAGCATTTCATTATTATTTATTATATCGCATGACAAGTGTATATGGTAAAGGTCAAAATTTACATATGGAGGCAAGAAGACGGGGTTGTCAAGATTAAAAAAGGTCAAGGCTGATGAAAGCAATGTTTTTAAATATTACGATGTGATTATTGTGATTCTTATATGTTATATATTAATATATGCTTAATAAAGACCAAAAGTATTCTGGATCTCATTCTTGAGTTATGCCCCTGAAAAACACAATGCAATCCGATGTGACTTAATTCCATGTGTACAGTCCGTCGTCGATGAACAGTTGGCCCCCCCCAAAACTCAAGGCTGGATCCGCCCTTGTTTGGTAGTATTACAACTTTATTCTTGAATGAATTATGAAAAGTTTCTGTTAACCTGTTAGCTGCTACGCGCCTCCAAGGGGACATTTTTTTTTTTTTTTTTTTTTTTTTTGGTACTTCGTTGGGGATATACCCCAATGGAGGAAGGCGCTGCATGCCGCGTAACCCCCCAGACGGCTGGTAGAGAGATACCCAATTCTTTTAAGGAGGAGGCCCAACAACGGGGCTGAGGGTGTCGGAAAGAGCCCACTTTTCCACCTCCATGGCACGGGATCCAAGGTGGACATTAAAAATTTTAAGCACATGCGCGATGCATCCCCGAGAGCCCCAAGGACCCTTCTATAAAGAAGTCCAAAATTAAGTTCGCTTTATTTGCTGCATTAGTGAGTGTGTGTGTGTGTGTGTGTGTGTGTGTGAGAGAGAGAGAGAGAGAGAGAGAGAGAGAGAGAGAGAGAGAGAGAGAGAGAGAGAGAGAGAGAGAGAGAGAGAGAGAGAGAGAGAGAGAGAGAGAGAGAGAGATTTACATAGATAGATATACATAGAAAATCAGACCACACAGACCCCATGGTCCAGACTTGGTGGTCTGTCCTTAAACCTAAGTGATTTTACATTAATCAGAAGACTCCAAAACGTTGCATTTCTACTCTAGTTGATATTAAGTTGAAGGAAGTGACGGTCGAGCTTATTTTTGAAGGAGTCAATCGTGTTACACTGGACCACTGATGGTGGAAGCTTATTCCATTCTCGCACTACAACGTTGGTGAAGAAAAATTTGGTGCAGTCTGAATTTACTTGTCTACATCTGAGTTTTACGCCATTGTTCCTCGTGCGCAAAGTGTCATCGATCATAAACAATGTTGATCTGTCTACATTCGTGAAACCATTAAGTATTTTAAAACATTCGATCAGTTTTCCTCGGAGGCGACGTTTCTCAAGAGAGAACATGTTAAGGGTAGAAAGCCTTTCTTCGTAGGATTTGTCGCGCAAGGAAGGGATCATTTTCGTTGCCCGACGCTGAACACCTTCTAATTTAGCAATATCCTTTGCATGGTGGGGAGACCAAAACTGTACCGCATATTCCAAGTGGGGTCTGACTAAACTGTTGTAGAGCGGGAGTATTACATCTTTATTCTTGAATACAAAGTTTCTTTTAATGAAGCCCAACATTCTGTTCGCTTTATTTGCTGCATCGATGCATTGCTGTGAGAATTTGAGGTTTGACGCGATTTTGACCCCCAAGTCTTTGACGCATTGAACGCTTTTGAGTTTAACGCCGCGCATTTCATATTCGAACTTCTTATTCCTCGTTCCAACTTGAAGGACCTGGCACTTGTCTACGTTAAAGGGCATCTCCCATCTATCCGACCAAGCTGAAATTTTGTGCAAATCCTCTTGGAGGCTTTGCCTGTCTTCGTCAGTGAGAACCGAGTTACCAATCTTTGTGTCGTCTGCAAATTTACTAATGCGGTTATTGAGTCCAACATCCACGTCGTTGATGTAAATAATGAAGAGCACTGGGCCAAGGACCGAGCCCTGAGGGACGCCACTAGTGACCGGTGCCCACTCTGAGTTAAATCCGTCAATCACTACTCTTTGTTGTCTGTTGCTCAACCAATTCGCGATCCATTGGTTTACTTGACCGTCAATACCTATTTGCTTTAATTTGTAAAGTAATTTATGATGCGGGACTTTATCAAACGCTTTCTGGAAATCAAGATAGACTACGTCCAGTGATTTGGTTACGTCATAAACAGTGAAGAGGTCGTTATAAAAGGTTAATAGGTTTGATAGGCAGGATCTTTTGTTTCGGAAGCCATGTTGTGAGTCCCCAATCAATGAGTGGCTTTCAAGGAGAGAGAGAGAATTTAATTAATAAGGCATCATGCACTTCTATCCTACCACCAGGGAACGCTAAAGGACTCTGGGGGTTATGGCCGGGGTGGATGGAGACCGTGAGAACTGGGACCTGTTGGGGGAGTACACGAACAAGACGCTGAGGCTGAAGGCTGACCGATGGGGCAAGGCCGTGCAGAACGAGGAGAACCGATCCACCATCCTCAACTTCCTGGATGCGGACGCCGAGCTGGTAAGGAGAGAGAGAGAGAGAGAGAGAGAGAGAGAGAGAGAGAGAGAGAGAGAGAGAGAGAGAGACTTTAATAACGCAGCATGCACGATCTATTCTGCCATGCCGTTTCCTGGTGCTACTTACACATGTATCCTTAGTTGTATAATCACACTCTGTACTGCCTGGGGGTTGGGATGGTATACCACGCCACGCCTCCTACGCCCACGCCCACCAAGACCACGTAGAGATGAGGAACCCACGCCCACACTCACGCCAGCCTTTATGCTCCTCCCTTCTCCTTTGTTGTTTACTTGCAACAATAAACTATCAATCCAGCTATCCCGAATAACAATTAAGGAGCTTTAGATGAAGTTCGAAAGAGCGTGGCCTGGTGCTCGTTGGCTAGCCATTGATACGGTCATAGGGAAGGGCGAGATCGTGGCTTACTTTCGAAGCTATAGTTTGAAAAGAACATATTTAAGCTTATGTGATGCAAGTTCATGCCTCGCTCACGGGTGTCTACTCCAGTTCAATCCTATGCTGTCCAACGCACAAACTATAAACTGTTATCTTCATTCTTTCATCCCTTTTACTGGTATGAATTCTGAAACCGCCTTCCACCCTCGGTATTTTTCTTCCCCTACAACAACCTGTCTCAAGAAGGAAGTATCAATACCTTCTCCTTTGTTGTTTACTTGGAACAATAAACTATCAATCAATCATCAATACTCTTCTCAAACCAGAATTGATCTTTATCTATCCTTCTGCCTTTTTTTTGTGGAAGCAGCGTGATGAGTTCACTTTTTAATTTTGTTTTGCAACTAATTTTGCTTTACCCGTAGCCTGACTCCTCTGCCGTAAAAGATAAAAAAATAGTTATACCTTTCATGTAGGTTGTGGTGAGTCTAAACCACTCCAACCAACTGGTGGCGACGACCGAGGTCCCTGCTGGCCTGCGTTCCAAGGGCGTGTACTACCTGAAGGCCAGCGACGTGCCCCTGGTGCGGGAGGAGGAGAAGAGTAACGTGCGTGAACATGTAATCTTCGGGGACATATCACCCCAGCCTCTCGACCAGCTCTCCACGCTCATCGAAGAGGTAATACAGGGCCATATTCTTCAACATTTCTGCTCCCAAGAACACCTAATTTACTAGTCTTTCGTTGGAGTTTAGGGCATTTCCAGGGGTACTTTTATGACCCTGGTGGTAGTGTGAGCCTTCTTCTGTACACTGCTGGAGGCAAGAATAGAGGTCATTGCTTCATCTAATGTTCCACAGGTGGTAGGTGTTTCACTCATATCATCTCTTCTTCGTTTCCTTCTTGGTTCTCCATCTTCCTCTTCTAGAATAGTCGTCTGACGAAGCTCCTCACATACTCTGGCAAGTGATGATTTTACTTGATCAGTGACGTGAGATGAAGAAAAAAATTTACTCTTGTATCTTGGGTCAATATATGTTGCAATTCTGTAAAGATCTTCATTTTCAATCCAAGAAAATCTTTTCTCAACATCAGCTTGCATTGCTTCTTTCATGAAGTTTACTGCCTGTGTTGCTTGTCTGTCTTCATTTAACTCAATCACTGATCCTGAGCCTGGTTCATCTTCAGAGCTTGTATCTGAAGTATGAGTTTCTTCAACAGGGTTAGAAACTACTGATGTGGTATGCTGAAGAGTGTGTTTTAAGGACTTTACAAGTGGAATCACTTCAGCTGCTGTTGATGTGGAGTCACTAAGTTTTTTTGTGATATCTTCATAAGGTTGTAAGGCTTGTACACATTTATGCATAATCAACCACTCAGTATTGCTGAGCTGTTTGATTTTGGAGTTGGTAGCAGCATACACACACACAGATTCCTTTATTTCTAGTGTTCTTCTTAGCATGTGTAAGGTGCTATTCCATCTTGTGGGTGTATCATGCATAACAGAGAGTTTAGGTACTTGCAGCCTGTCCTGAATCTTTTTAAGTTCATCTTGTGCCATAGTTGAGTGATGAAAGTGCGTAGCAATACTACGAGTTTTTTTTATCATGTTTTCTATATCACAATGTGATGATAACCCAGTTTTAGCAATCAGCTGTATTTTATGCACAGTAAAATCCAAATTATTTACACCTGAGAGAAACAGAGCTTTTTTCATATTTGCCCCAGCATCACGCAGAACACAGTGCACATTTGTACGAGATATGTCCCACTTCATCAGCATATCATCCAACATTTTGGAAATATACTCTCCTGTATGTCGTTCTTCCAGTGGTTCAGCACCTAGCACAAAGTTTGTTCTTTCAAATTCCTTATTTATGGTATGTGCAGTTAAACTCAGCAATGAGACACCTGCTGAGGTATCTGACCACACATCAGTTGTGAAGGAAAGTTTGTTGTCTTGCTTCACTTCATCAATTATTTCTTTTACTTTCTTGAAAACAGACTCATACATATCACTACATATCATTGATGAATAGAAATTTCGCTGCTTTAGACTGTATAGTGGAGCAGCTTCAGTCATCAGTCTCATGAATCCTATGTCCTCAACATGACTGAAAGGCAGATCATCCATGACTAACATTTCTGCAATGCATTTATCCAGTTTCTTTGCCTTAGGGTTAGAAGCATCCCATAATTTTGCACTCTGAAAATACTCAGCAACATTCCTTTGCCTAGCATCTGTCTTTGCTTTTTGCAAAGGTGTTTTTTTCTATATTTATTTTTTCTTCCAACTTCTTTATATCTTTTGCCATTAACTCTTCAAACTGTTCTTTATGCACTGATTTCAAGTGGTTTTTCAAAGATGTAGTTCCACGTCCCTTTCGTGAATAATCTTTCTTGCACAACAGACACTGTGCTGGGTCACTTGACTTGCTCATAAAATATTTTCACACTTCACTGCTATGTGACGCCATTTTTCAGCTGCTGTAGCAGTCAGCACAGAACAATAAGGCTTTGTAAACTTGATTATAATATCCTTTTAAACCATCACTGGCAAACTGTATTATCAGCGAGGAGCAAAGCAAGGAAGAAGCAGTACTTCTTCCTTCGAAGGCAAACTCTTACCAAACTGATGACCTAGCTGCCAGTGTACTGTGTAGGACTTATGCTCAGAATGCCAGTTTACAACTTATGGATCAGTATTATAAATTTTCGAGATGCTTAGCAAATGTGAAAAGAAAATTACTTTATTCTAATGCTTCATTGCATTAAATTCTAGTAAGAAATACATCGAAAAGCCCTCTATAACAGTAATAATGATAATAATAATAAAACAATAGCTAATATTACCCTTCCTCTGTGAAAATCTTTTCATCGGCAACTCACTGTATCAGGTGAAACATGCGACACCAGGAAAACTCGTGATAAGAAGAGCTCAGCGCTGCCGGTTCATATCTTTTTTAATATTATTATTTGTATAATTATGGAAACATTCGCATTAAAAGTATTTAAGGAAGAAGCACTGAATTCTACCGTGTGAAGTGGGAATAAGGTCTAGGACTGCAATGTACGACATTACTCAGCCACACGACACACACATTACAGTCTCTCTCTCTCTCTCTCTCTCTCTCTCTCTCTCTCTCTCTCTCTCTCTCCAGCAGTAAGGCATCGGGGTGAAGGTGACAAGCAAGGGTGATAAGCCTCGTCTCTATCTCCCTCTTCACCCTCCTCACACACACACACACACACAGTGACTCACTCATCTGTCGTTACTAAGTATCTAACATTCCACCATTCACAGTTTGCAGTTTATTTACTATGTATTTGTACTTCATAGTCCCTAAGTAAAATTCGCCCCCTCCTCCTGACCTTCCCCTAAATTCTAGACACATTACGTTGTGTAAGTTTGAAAGGAAATGAATCCGTGATATTATTTGCTTTAGTTTTACTAGATAATTAATTCATTAGACACACATCAATAAATTTACTCCACATTTCTAAGCTCTGTCTGAACTCTAAGTCTGTAAGCACCAGGCAGTACTCTACTACTCTGCTAGTCTGTAACTGCGTGTCTATATATTACTCTATAATCTATAGGTTGTGCAATACACAAAACACATCCGCATCCACACATCCTCTGTAGAATGCGGATGCGGATGCGGATGTATATTTCACCACAAATGCGGATGCGGAGGCGGAGGCGGATGTTCAGTTTATCACAACTACGGATGCGGATGCGGATGCGGATGTGAAAAATATGCGGATGTTCCGCGGATGCGGATGCGGATGCGGATATCCGATACATCTCTAGCCTGTATTAACCCGTCCGCTGCGATTGGCACGGATTTGGCTGTCAGTGGTAGCCTGGCAACTTACACTCCCAAGCCTTTCTCTGCCTCTGTGGTGGATAGTGTAGTGTTTCCCATGTGGTATTGGTGTGCTGGATATTTCCTCTCAAGCTGCAGGACTTTACATTTTTCTTCATTGAATTCTAGCAGCCTCTTTTTGATCCATTCCTGTATCTTGGGAATGTCGTCTTGTAGGAAATACGCATCCAAGTGGTTAATTGTTCACAGCAGGTTCAAGGGTCAATGGGACAGAGATGAGCACCGAGGCCACGCGCAGCTATGGCGTATGCTTCAATTTAATTTTTTTAATAATAGAATCATGGTAAAAATGGGCTTGCACCAACATGATAATATTGCCTGATCAAAGTCACCAACAGTTTTCAAGCTGGGGTGCACGATAAGGAATAACAACTCACTAAACTTGAACACACACACTCTCTCTCTCTCTCTCTCTCTCTCTCTCTCTCTCTCTCTCTCACACACACACACACACACACACACACACATAGAGCTAAGACCAAAATCAATAGTCATGACATGCAACTCGTCCCGGGAGCGGGTAATTTGATGCAAGACGGTTCGTGTCAGTTGGTCATCCATGCACTGATCAAGGCGTTATCTTTCCTCCCAAGGTGATTATACCCATGCTGGAGAACCCTGCCAACCGAGGCGGGTGGCCGGAGATGGTGTGCGAGGATGTGTCCCATCAGCTGTACGCCCTCAGGGGCACCGTCTATCGGATGTGGGGACAGCTTCGAGGACAAACCCTGCTTCCCCTACCCTTCGGAATGGACACCTTAGAGAAGGCCGAAAGACACGCTCTCGACACGTATGTGAACCTCAACGAAGCTGAGCAACTAATGCCATATTTTTTTTATCGTGGAATTCTTTTAACCGTTTGGTTTCCTCGCTTATAAGAGGCAGTCCTAAATATTCAGGATAGGGTAATATAAATTAAATAGCAGCAGAGATTTTTCCAGTGAACCATCAAATATCTTATATTACTGTTCAATGATTAGTTATATTTCATGATTGAGAAAAAAATCTTACAAATCTGACATATATTTGCAGTATTGCGCCAGTGAATCGGTTGTTATTGACGACAATGAAGCTATATTATACTGAATAAATACTAATTTAGTATAATCATTCTAAACAGTTATGTATTGCAAAGGTTGTTTAGAACTTTCTTTGTTTTGGTACACCAACAACCGTAATCAGTACTTTAATGTTTCATTACACGATGCTCGGTATTTATGATAACGAAGAGCAATGGCCACCATATTACTGCCTGTGAAGCTGCTCACTACGCCAGAAAATCGTCAGGTATATTAACTAATTGTTCATAATTAGTATTCAAAGGACTCGTTAATTTGCTGATTATTTATGGGAGCGGGTTTAAGAAGGATATCCACTGTGCGAAGTAAATTGTAAATTACTTCATCATAGACAAATTTTATATTATCTTTTGCAACCAAAATAATGATTACACTCATTAACTTCTCAGAGCATTTAATTTAATTTGAGGAAGCAAAAATGTAAAGCATTTTTGGGCAAGTATTTTTCCTCAGTAGTGGAAAGCCAGTTTTAGCGCAGTGAATGTGAGTGATTTGATTTGATTTCATAGGAGTGTGAGAAGACGGGAACAAAACATCTGATAAGGGTAATGTGTAATGTAAATACTTTGATGGATATGCATGTTTCTATGTAACGGTTGCTAACACCACATTCCCGCCTCGATCGTCCTCACAGCGGGGAGATGACGGACTCGCAGCTGAAGAGTGCCATCGAGGGCGTGGTGATCAAGTGGGTGCACCAGGTGGAGGAGGTGCTGGTGCAGGACACGGACTCCCTGGCCTCCAGCCAACACTGTCCGAAGCCTCTGGAGGAGATCACGTTTTGGAAGAAGCGCCGAGAAAACCTCGCCCACATAGCAAGCCAACTCAAAGACAAAAAGGTGCTAAAGCTACATCGGACATGGAATATCATAATTTCTAATGCATAAAGGCCCAAGGTCGAATTCCTGGCTGATTGTTGGGGGAAAAATCTCAGGACTGACCATGTGTAGGCCGCCTATCCTCACGTAGTCTTCTTAGATCCTTTTGTATCCTGAATATAGCTATCAATATCTCTTGTGCTTCGAGGAGTAGAGATACCTGTTTTGTATAGGTAGGCTATTCTTTAAAGTTTAAACATATAAGATTATACAGCACTAAGTCTGGGAAACTGTATGAAAACTTTATTACATAGTACAGATTTTTTATTTTTACTGTACTCCGTCCTGATCCTAAAGAGCTCATGTCAGCTTTGTTTCTTTGTTCAGGTTATGATGATGTCAAACATCTTAGAGGTGACTGAGTCTGCCTACTTTCCCGCCTTCGTCAAAATGAGTGCTGACGTATCAATGGGTAAGTAGCGATCAGAGAATTACAACAGTTCTTCAAAACCACCTTTCTTGTTTTGATATTCATCTGAAAACTGATTTTAGCATTGCCTTCATGGTCAGCAGTCTGAGAGGTTAACTTTTTGCAGCTGTCGAGGAAGCTAGGGATATCATGGTTCATCTCACGCCCCTGAAGCCACTACTGGAAGGACTTGAGAGTGGGGAGTTTCAGGATGCACCTCCCATCCTACCGCCTCTTGTGCACTGCATTTGCCTGCTGTGGGCTGCCTGTCCCGCCTACAGGAAGCCAGACCGTATCGTGACCCTATTCAAAGAGATTACAAACCTACTTATTAGCATGGTAAGTTTTTCTTATGCCTGAATAACTTTGATGTAGTGGATATAGGAGATTAAAGATAGATTCACAGATTGAAAATAACCACATTTTTTTTTTATTATTTAGATTTTTTGTTGCATGTCTTCTTTATAAATCTACGCACCACCATCGCCTCATTCTGTTCCATCTCCACTGGTAGTTAAAAATGTGTACAGTTCTTCTCCATTGTATTCAACCAACTTAGGAATTGAATAAGCACAATGGAGAAAACCTGTATATGAATAAAAAAATAATGATAACACCATATCCATTTTTTTTTTATAGTCAATCGATTCGGATGGACCGGTGTAAATACAAGCTCTAAAACTAGGGCATAAAACTTTACTGCTGTTAGAGTTGAAAAAATGATCATGATTTGCGGTCTGGGAGGATCTCTTGTCAAAACATTGCGTTCTTGAGGAAATATGGAAGAATTGGCGAAAAGTGGTTAAAAAACATTGCAAAAATGAAAAAATAGCTCTATAAGTTTTAGATAGTGAGATAAACTAATAGAAAAGAGAAATAGGAAAAGAAACTAAAATAAAAATAAAACAGGAAGTACCGTTACAAAGGCGAACAACTGAACTTCGACGCCATTTTCTTAGTTTGTAAGCCACAGCCACCGGGCCACGCTAGATGTTACCCAGGCTGTTTCCTGTTCTTGTCTCGCTCTCGCCAAGTTGCCCACTTTATAAGCACGCAGTTTCACACGTACTATCACAGCTTCACAGGCAACACTCAAAGCCAATAAAATGAAAGCCAGGCAGCCACGTGAGGTGAGAACATGGAGGGTTGCAGGGAGGGGCGCCATTGACTGTGTGTATGTGTGTGTGTGTGTACCTAGTTGTAGTGGCCAAGGCCTGAGCTACACTCGTGTGGTCTTGTTACCTCCACCCAGAATCAACAGAGTTTATTTTGCCTCCATCAAATCTTTCCATGCATTTATATTTTTATGGGGGAAACCGTACTTTGTGTGTGTGTGTGTGTGTGTGTCCTTTGAGCTTACGCCATTATGCCTCTTCCATTTACGTAAACTAAACTGTGATCCAGATTTATCTATTTTTGGAGAACTTCATGCCAGGATATCACATAAATATGAAGTACATGGTCAAATATTTGTTCTCAGGGTCGGGCGTTCATTGGCACGGTTGGGTTCCAGGCGGAAACAACAGAACCACTGCAAAAAATCAACACATGTGCTTCTGTCCTCAAAAAGTTTAGGTGAGTATCAAAAGCATCCCATGATATAAGGTATCTTCACTTTTGATGTTTTATGTACGTACATAATCCACATATTGATATCAAGTAATTGGTAGGTACAATCTACAGTATATAGTCTTCAAGTTTGGTTCTGTCTGTTAATGATTATTGGCTAAGAACTTACTGTTTTTTACATCTTTACCAGACTTTTGATGCTGAACTTTACTTTCAAGGTGAGATGGCATTGACATATTAAGTACTGTAGCCACCTGGACATTAATCTGATGTTTCTTTCTGTTATTTACTCTAAATCTATTTTGTGTATGTGTATGCAGTTATCTCATACACAATATGTGGCCATTCATGTTCACATCCATAACACAGGTTATCTTGATTGTTGGTTTGGTGGTAGTCCCCATCCTCTGCTGGCAGAGGCAAATATTCATGATGATGTTACTTTTTGGCTCATGCTGTTCCTTCAGATTTATGAGAGATTATTAAACAGAACCCCACTTGGAATATGCGGTACAGTTTTGGTCTCCCCACCATGCAAAGGATATTGCTAAATTAGGTGTTCAGCGTCGGGCAACGAAAATGATCCCTTCCTTGCGCAACAAATCCTACGAAGAAAGGCTTTCTACCCTTAACATGTTCTCTCTTGAGAAACGTCCGAGGAAAAACTGATCGAATGTTTTAAAATACTTAATGGTTTCACGAATGTAGACAGATCAACATTGTTTATGATCGATGACACTTACGAGGAACAATGGCGTAAAACTCAGATGTAGACAAGTAAATTCAGACTGCACCAAATTTTTCTTCACCAACGCTAGTAGAATGGAATAAGCTCCCATCATCAGTGGTCCAGTGTAACACGATTGACTCCTTCAAAAATAAGCTCGACCGTCACTTCCTTCAACTTAATATCAACTAGAGTAGAAATGCAACGTTTTGGAGTCTTCTGATTAATGTAAATTCACTTAGGTTTAAGGACAGACCACCAAGTCTGGACCATGGGGTCTGTGTGGTCTGATTTTCTATGTAAATCTATGTAAATCTTACCAATTATGGGTCCAAGTTACAAAAACTCTTCCACCACTTCTAGAGTTCCGCCCTTTATGAAAATATCTAAGTTTATGTTTCTTGCACATGAAAAGGTGTGGAGAAAAGAGAACACGCACGCTGCCCACTCAACCACCGCCTCCCCTTTATGAAGAATAAAAGGAATGAACCAAGAAAGCACATTTATAACATGAAAACCATTGTTTTCTTTAGTGCTTGATGGACAGCAAATTGTATTTTTTGTCGATGATGATGCCTTATTCATAGGGTCTTATGGATCCTGGGAGCAGTTGGCCCATTTCATTAGGCAGCCTTTTCCTCTCAGACTGATTAGTGTTTTCTCTTTCTTGTTGCTCCTTGTAAATATATATCAAGATAAACAATGTTAACTTCTCATTTCATCTTCAGGAAATGGGGTTGATAATGTTGAAGGTTGGGGGAGACAGTTTTGCAGTGCTGTTACAGGTTTACTTTTCTCATCTCTGTTACTCTTTGACAGATTCAAGAGATTTGAAACAAGTCCAGTTATGTTGTGGATTGTTATTTTGAAATAATGTTATATTGCAAAACGTTTATCAACAGAACATGCTTTGAGGAGCACAGGGCTAAAGTGGAGACTTACTTCCCTGATGGTGAGAGACCACGGCGTTGGGAGTTCCACCCAACTCACGCCTTTGCCAGGATGGACCAGTTCCTTGAGCGTTTAGCAAACATTAAGGTGCTAAAGCAGCTCTGACCATTTCAGTTTTTATCTGTTAGCTAATGTAATTATCATCATAAAACCTTGTCACCCACAAACATTTGATACATACTGGGTTATTTCCTTGTGTCCTAGGGAGGTCTCGGCATTAATAGAGACCTAAAATTTACTATACTCTGAAATGAAAAAAATGAACAAATTAGGAAGACTAAAGGCAATAGATTAACTACTATTTACTCTTTTCAGGAAATATTTGATGTGGCAAAAGAGTTCCTGAAAATTGAGAAGGTAGAATTTGGTGGCCCCAAAGGGAAAGTCCTTGGAGCCAATATTTCTGCTGTTTACAGGTGGGTGGACTTAGGCTGGTATTATAAGACACTTTCACTTCTCACATCAACTCTTTCTAAAGGTCAAAGAAGGTGTCAGTCGGGTTCTAATGAGTGTTTCTTTAGGCTCATGCTACTGGGGAAGGGTCAAACTACCACCAGAGTCATAAAGCTACTCCAGGAAATGCCCTTAACTCATACGAAAGCCTTGTCAAATATGTGAACTTGGGCGATGAAATGTTTTAAAATACGGCCCTTAGTTTTGATGGTGTTCTGATGCTCCCTCCAGACAGTGAAACCATATCAAGGGAAAAAGAGGGAGGCAGCCTTACTATTTTTTTCTCTAGCAATAGGTTGATAATGTATGGTTACAACTACAGTCTTAACTACTGTAAAAATAGCAGCATTTTAACCCGGTAACAGCGATGGGCCAAATTTGTGGCTTTACCATGTAGCAGTGATGGGCCAAATTTGTGGCTTGACCATGTAGCTGCGACGGGGCAAATTTGTGCCATGATATAAACCCCCAAAAATAGATGATACATAATCTGATCACAAATGCTTTGATATATATTATGAAACGGTTTGTGTGAGGGGTGATTTTTTCTCATTTTTCTCGCTTGGAAGGACCATTAAGAAACATGATCCCCGCTGCTAATATTGTAATAATTTATATCAGGGTGTCAAGTCACTTTCTGCCTACTCATGAAATGTCTCTCGTGTTTCTACTAAATAGTGAATTCAATGAGGCTTACACAGCATTCTCCATCCTCACCTACGATTGTTTGGACCCTGATGAGGATGCTTTTAATGAGGCTCATCAGCAGTTCAAGAAGAAAGTGACTGAGCTTGAGCAGCGCCTCAGCCTCATCGTTAAGAATGCTTTGCAGGAGACTCAGAGTCCAGAGGCATATTTCAAGGTAAGGTAAAACACACACACACACACACACACACACACACACACACACACACACACATGCTCAAGAGACATAAAGAAATATAGCTTCCCACAAAGAAATATAGAGGTTTGAAACAGACCTAGTGAAGAAATAGTATCGGCGAAGAGTGTGCAGAGCTTCAAGGAAAAGTTGGATAATTATAGATACAGAGACGGGACCACACGAGCATAAGCCCAGGCCCTGTAAAATTACAACTAGGTAAATACAACTAGGTAAATACACACACACACACACACACACACACACACACACACACACACACACACACACACACACACACACACATACAAGATTTATGAAAGTATAATAAAAAAACAATGGGTTGAACATTTAGAAAAGGAAAACATGATAAATGAAGGACAATTTGGATTTAAAAAAGGAAAATCGTGTGTCACTAACTTACTATGTTTCTACTCAAGAGCAATAGACGTGGTGCAAGAGAGAGAAGGATGGGCTGATTTTGTATATCTTGATTTGAAACCTTTGCTTCACTGCCATTCTGATTATTAGACTTTTACTGTGTTTGTACTAAAATAGAATAAAAAAGTGAATGTAAAATAAGGAAAGGCCACATTTTCACAGCTTATCACAAAGGTCTTGATCTTGAAGTATGTGCTAATGTCACTTTTAACTTGAATCAAGGTGCTAATGTACACTTGATGATATATGACCTTAAAATTTAAACCAATTAGTGGTGTGCATCATGGTACCTCATCAGACTGCATTGTCATCACGCCCACAGGTAGTAGAGCTGCTGGGAAGCATCCTGGAGCGGCCGATTATATTAGCCGAGTACACCAACTGCCTCCCACACCTTATCCACCTCTTGAAGCAGGAAATTGAGACAGCTAAGGTAAGGCATGAAACAACCACTTACACTGTATCATGTTATTTAATCTTTAACCCGGTAGCTGCAGGGATCATGTTTCTTAATTAAAGGCCCCTCTAAGCGCATTAATGAAAAAAAAACATCACACACACACCATTCCATAATATATATCAATGCATTTGTGATTAGTTTATGCATCATATATTTTGGGGGTCTTTATCATGACAAAAAATTGGCCCATCGCTGCTACACGGTAAAGCCACAGATTTGGCCCGTCGCTGCTACCGGGTTAAAGGGAAATGATAATTTAATTTTGAGGTTCAGTTACAGTTTTCATGTGATGGTGCCTTCTGTTGATGCTAAAGGAACTTGGGTTGGGTATCAAGGTTTTCCTCAATCCTATTATGCCATGTAATTTTTATTTTATTCATTTATTTTTTTACAACAAAGGAGACAGCTCAAGGGCACAAAAAAAAGAAAGCAATAATAAAAAAAAAGCCCGCTACTCGCTGCTCCCAAAAAAGAATCAAAAGAGGTGGCCGAAAGAAAGGTCAATTACAGGAGGAGAGGTGTCTCCTGGCCACTTGCTGCCCTTGATTTTTATTCACCTCATAGCAAACGCACCTTCCTACATCACATCACACGTCCAAGCCACCTAATGTACTCTCCTTTGTAGTCTGCCATTTCTTACTGATCAATTTTTGCTTCATTTTCTCTCTTTTATTTTTTCTTCTGACAGTACATTTTTTCATGTGTAGCTCCTTTTTTTTTATTCAACTACAGTACCCTCCCTATATGTATTATGTATGCATTTATGTATGTTTGTATATGTATGTATGTATGTAGGCAGTGTATGGTTGTGTGTATGTATGTTGATCTGCTTCTCTTTGCATCTGGTAAAAATCACATCAATATTAGTTTGATATTTAGATGCACATGCATTGTTACCTTGAATATGAAGTAATAATGTTTCATTTAGACAAATTTAATCATATTGTACATATGTAAGATTCTCTTTCCCAGGAACTTTTTGAAAGATGGCAGAAGAGAGAAGGCTGTAGTCTACAGCAAATGGAAGAAAAAACAGAAGAAAATGCTGCGGAGGAAGAAGAGCATCAGAAGGAAAGTGAGGAGATAAAAGATAATGGCACTCCTCACCGCTACTTTCCTCCTGTGGTGGGCAAGTTAAAGTCTCTGAAAGAGGTGCGAGACCGTGTGGCTGGCAACATGCAGGCCTTCTCTCAGCTCAGTCACCCGTGAGTGATTTTACCCAGCATTATTTTTACATTCACAACTACACTGCTTAAGAGTGCCGTGTTTTATGTTTAGCATATTACCCATGAAGTTAACTTTGATGTGTCACTGAATTTTACATTGATTTGATAGCACTTCATAGAGTAGGTTTGCCATACCAAACAATTGTGAGGCAATATTGGTTGTGGGAGGTGGAAAAGTTTGAGTTAAGTAACCTGTTCAGAGAGCATTTTTGTTCTAAATAGAGGAAGAGAAAGAGGAAGGATGGAAAAGGAAGTGCCCATAAATTTCAAGCTATTGGCTAAGGCAGAGCTGTGAAATTGATAATGGAAAGAGAGCAGTTATTGGGAATATGTCAGAATATTGCTTCCCTCTAGCGGTTGAGAGAATAAGGTATTTTATAATGGTGTAATGAATTATTTTTCAGATTTGTAAGCAGTGAGGACGGTCTCCTTCTGCATCGCCAGTGGCAAGACGTGGCAAATCACCTGCAAGAATACGTTGAAAAAGTGGTGGTTGAGTGGCGAAGTGTAGCGGGGGCTGACTACACCCCTGCCCTCACCCAGCCCCTCCTCCACCGCCGCCACGACTCTACCATTGCAGTCAACTTTAGTGCAGAGGTATTATTATCTATTACAGTCGTCCCTCAAATAGTACGGTTTCCAATAGTTCGGTTTCAGTTTTATATGGATTGTCATGGAAGATGTTTTAGGATTTTTAAATTTCCTGCTCATTGGGATATTTAAAAATCCTTAAAAATCTTCTTAGAAAATCCACATAAACCAAAACCGAACTATTGGAAACCGTACTATTTGAGGGACGACTGTATTTGAAACGTAGGGAGCGTAGAGTGTGATGTTTATATATATGATCCCCGTACGGGTGGGGAGTGTAATAGCGCACTTATATATATATGTTTGCCGTAATCTAAGGGTTAAATCCTTTTTTTCTAAGTTTCGATGCATCCTTTTCACTCCAGTCAAGACTTCCAAAAGTACTTTCCACAGTATCAAAGCTTCCCCTACCATGGTTCTATCAGTCTTCTTGATATGCTTCATCATAGGGGCACCATTTGCCTCTCACATTAGTAGCATATGTGTATGTGTCGTGTCTGAGGGAATTTCTGTCGGACATAAAAAGTCATTTTAGCTCTGCCATAATAATAGCCACATTAAGATTATATTTTCCCATAAGACTGAAAACTCTAAACTCCATATTTTTACATTAGGAGAGTTTAATCTATTTGTATTTATATCTGTGTGGTTAATGAACAATTAATGCTTGACCCAACTTTCTTACACAGCTGGTTCGAGCACTACAGGAACTGAAGTATGTTTGGGTTGTTGGTGAAGGATTACAGGAAGGAGCTGAGTTGGCAGAGCGAAGGGAAACCTTTCGTAAATATACTGCAAACTTGCAGCTGGTCGCTGACTGGTGCGTATCACTTATTTTTATGGCTAATGACATGAAATAATTACTCACTCCAGCTCTACAGCTGGGAAATTTATTTTCTGCCTGATAAATAGATGGATGTGTGCATTGTAAACTGATGTGTGTGTATTTACCTAGATGTGATATACAGAAAAGGAGCTGTGCCTCTTTACAGGAGCAGAGCACAGGAGGCTTTTTTATCTGCTGTTATCTCGCCTTAGAGCTGTCTCATATGATGTCATCTATCTATCTGTCTATCTTCATCTCTCTCTCTCTCTCTCTCTCTCTCTCTCTCTCTCTCTCTCTCTCTCTCTCTCTCTCTCTCTCTCTCTCTCTCTCTCTCTCTCTCTCTCTCTCTCTCTCTCTCTCTCTCTCTCTCTCTCTCTCTCTCTCTCTCTCTCTCTCTCTCTCTCTCTCTCTCTCTCTCTCTCTCTCTCTCTCTCTATCTCTATCTATATATATATATATATATATATATATATATATATATATATATATATATATATATATATATATGTATATCATCATTCATCATTTCATGGATGCCTGCTCCTAGGAGCTCCCACCAGGGGATGGCCATGGCAGAAGAGCTTCCAACTTTCTCTATCCAGACACTCCCTCCTTGCCTGCAGAAAGTTTCTCAAAGATCTGTCGCTTCACTTCTTCCACCACTCCACACTTTTTTTCCCTTCACCCCCGTGACACATTCCAAAACGTTTGTACACAGATGTAGTGTGGCCCATATTATTTGGGTAACTTTCCACATCTGAACTATGTGCTTTTCTCTTTTATTTCACCTATATTTTTCTCTGGCTGTCAAATGAGAATGAGGATAATGATGATGATAATGATGGTGGTGGCAATGCTTTCCTTTGCAGGTATAATCACATAAAGACCAACACCAATGATGTGGAGTTTAATTTGATTAGAAAAGAAATGGAGGATATAGACGCAGACATCCAAAAAGCTGAAGTGGAGCTGACATGGAACTCTGAAAGTAAGATTTCAAGCGCTGGATGTTGTAGTCTATTCCAGGCTTCTCACTTTCTCTCTTGGCACCAGTTCCCTGCCTTGATCTGCTTATAATCAGGATGAAATAAAAAACATTATGTTTTCGTTTTATGCCAATTTAATTATATTCATGTTTTCCCCACAGGTGTGTGGGACTATATTGTAAAACTGCGTGATACCGTCAGCGACTTGGAAAATCGTGTTCAGAAAGCTCAGGCAAACATCAAGGTTATGGATGGAATTCTTGCCAGCTGGGTGTTGAAGCCCATTTTTGAAAGAAAGGATGGAAAGAAGGACACACTTCTGAACCTTGAAGACAGACCAGAGAAGCTAAAGAAAGTGTATGTAAAACCACTCATTTTTGGATAAGAGGTGCATGGTGTGACAAAATCAACACTCCTTATAGTATACAAATAGAAGTGTCCAAGTTTAAATAATCTATATGTACTCTACTAATACTTAACACAATTTACAAGGAGAAAGATAATAATTGATTGAGACAAAGTTCATGATAATCAAGATTTTGTTTGAAGTTAGCAGTGCATCATTAAACAATTTTTTCAGTGTATGGCTTGGCATATATAACTTTTCATGAATGTTCCATCAATTACATCACATGGATACTGAACTACCATTTTAATCTCTGTGACTCATTTAGTTACAGCCACATAGAGCGAGACGGAGGTAAACTGAAGGCAATGGTGGAAGAAAATCAGACCTTGTTGAAGGTGCCTGAAGATTCCCGCCACTGGGACAGGTACCTTCTCTTCCTTGACAACATGATCACACGAGGCCTAGTTGATGCTGTTAATTGCAGGTATGCAGAAGTTGATGTATGGCAAGCTTTTTGAAATACAAAGCTTTTATGTATCTGCTCCATCAGACGTAAGTTCTTTCCAATAATACACTTATGAGTCACACAGAGTATTATATTATAGAGTTACTGGCAGTAAATATTTCTCAAAAACTTGTTTAAGCAGCAGTTGAGCACTTAGAAATATATATGGGTGTCCCTCAATCAATGAGCAAAACAAACAAACAACAACAACAAATAAAAAAAATAAAAAAACATATGAAGCATTGTTACATGAGGCCATTGTAGTATGGGTTGAACTGAGGCATGTACTTCTAGACTGATGAATTGGCAATGGGTGACTTTGCAGAGGGAATAGTTGCTTGGTAACACATTTTACGTGATACACTTCATCTTAAGAGGACCTCTAAGACTCGCTACTGCACATCTGTAAGTGTCTGTGGCTCTTCAGTGGCCTGCAGCTCATCATCAGAAGACAAAAGTAAACAAAGATGGATTGAGAGACTGACGCAGAGAGTAAGGCTTTGCTAGGCACGCCATCATACTCGTAACAAGCTGCTGCAAATCACTACCACACCGTGAGGTAGTAAGTGGTGTGTGTAGCAGTGTGTGAGTGGCGTGGTAGTGTGTGTACCAGCAGACTAGTAGTGTGGTGGTGTGTGTAGTAGCATGGGAACAGTGTAGGTGTCTGTGTAGCCGCTTGGTTGGTGTGTGGTGACAAGTGGGAGTGTGTCAGGGGCGTGATGGTGTGTTTAGTAATGCATTACTTTTTGTGTCAGTCTCTGAATCCATCGTTGCTTATTTATGTCAGTTGATGGGGAGTGGTGAATCAATGAAGAGATGTGCCTAATTGTGCATGTACAGTACTAAACCTTAAGGATCACGACTGCCTGTGATTAGGCATGTCCTGTTTGAGTAAGTGCTTGCTGTAGCAAAACTTTGGCTCATTTAACAAGTGAAGGATAGTAATCTGTGATGCTCTCTGTAGTAAAATGTTATTAAATTAATGCTAGCTAAATGAGGTACGCATTTATTTTCATATACAAATTTGCAAATAATTTTTTTTTCAGTATATTTTACTTGCTGGACAATTGTGAGCCCCGTGTAAACCAGTTTCCACTTCTGGAGGCGCGCCTGGAGCTGAGGGAACCAAATCTCATTATCAGTCCCTCACCAGAAGAGCTGCTTGCCCTTGCAGAGTCTCTGGTTAATGATATCCTACATATCTCAACTCTTGTGCCTCGCCTTTCCACTCATGCCCATGCCACTTACCTGGTGAGCATAACACATGATATTTATTTGTAGGCTTATCATATATATGAAATATCATAACCCATAGATGCTAACTGTGAAATTCACAGTGCAAAAATTATGTACACATAGCAATGTTATAACTGTGGATATTTTTTCTTTTATTAAAATTTTGTTTATATGATTATTTCCATGGCTACTCTGATGAAAAGTTCATAAGAGAGCAGTTAAAACAACAATGGCTCTACAAGGGCTAGCAAATAATATGAAGCGGATGAATAAATTGATCAATATTTTCTCCATATGAACTTCAAAAGTGACTTTTTAATCTCAGGATTGTGGCACACCATATGATGTCAGTGAATAGAATTTCAATGTTTCCCATGAAATGCAGCCGACTTTGAATCTCTGTACGAAATTCCCGAGAAACTAGCTGTTGGGTGATTGTGTTCACGTGTGCTGGGGCTGGATTCACAGAGATGCGCACTAATGGCCAGTGGTAAAAGCTACCAACTAATGATTTAACTATCAGTGCTGGCTTCAGATTCACAAAGCTTTTGTTTCGTCATAGTTAGAGGCTGCTGATTGGATGAGCACTATTGATGATGTCATCAGACTCAGCGAATCACAAGCGTGTTTTCAGAATCATCCAATCGTAAGGCAACCACCTGACTTCAGCTGCGGCTTCAAAATGACCCTTTTTCTCTTCACATTTTCTTCCTTTTTACACAGTACGTATTTTGAGATAACAAGGGAGTAAAGTGGGAAAAAAAGTCAGCTTCTTCACGGGCCAGAACCAATAAGTGCTTTTTCAGTGTTTTCAATACCCCAAGTTTTGCGATCCATGAGTTTAGCGCTATACCTGCAGAACAAAGCAAGCGCGAAACTCGGGAGGGTACTGTAATCTATTTTAAACACCTATATGTTTATTTTTTATTTTGCTTCAGCCTGGTGTGGAGAAAGATGATGAAGTAGTGGAGTTAAAAGAAGCATTGCTTGAAAGATTTAAGGTTGCATCAGCCAAGACATCAGAACACAGAGATCAATTTCTGCAACACCAGGCACTGTGGAGAGACCGCCGGCAAGAGGTTCTTTCTAAGTTCCTCTCGTCAGGGGACGGTGGTGCCCAGCCGTCCTTGCAACAGTTCAAGCAGCAGGTGGGTTAAAGGTTATCTAACATACTACATGTCTTAGTTTATTGTTCTGACATTTTTGACACATTAGTTAGATAAAGCTGTTAACCCCTTAATGACGTTGATGCCGCTGTTGTCATATAGTTCTATCAGACACGGGGAACGAGCATGATGCCAGCGCCGGGGAGCAAGAAGCTGTCTGGAATTTGAAGGGCGTGCGTAACTAGGTCTCTGTTGATGCTAAGTGACTAACTGGCTCCTCTTTTGTCCCTTACCACCACTCTGTGCTAAAAATAGTCTACAGTTCCTGCCTACGCATCATGGCATCTGCAGAGCGATTATGTTCCCTCAGCTGTCCTGTTTTGGCGGTCTTCCTTTAGTTTCTGCTCATTGTGTGCGTGCCGAGCATAGTCTTGACACCTCCACTGATATACGTGATGTTCTCGATCAGGGGTTCTCAACCTTTTTAATCTTCTGTACCCCTTGAAGTTTTTCAGTGTTGGTCACGTACCCCTACCCCAGAAATCAGAATGCAGTACCAAGAAGGTTAACCTGGTAGCAGCGACGGGCCAAATCTGTGGCTTTACCATGTAGCAGCGACGGGCCAAATTTGTGCCATGATATAAACCCCCCAAAATAGATGATACATAATCTGATCACAAATACTTTGATATATATTATGAAATGGTTTGTGTGAGGGGTGATTTTTTCTCATTTTTCTCGCTTGGAGGGACCATTAAGAAACATGATCCTCGCTGCTACCGGGTTAAAAAGAAATGCATGGTTTATCGATTTGGTTTTTGAAGTATAAATTGTATTATACATGTGGAGTAGACAAACATTTTCAATCATTGAACCTATGAGCTAGTGCTGATAGGAACTGGTTACTATCATAAGGAAATACTATGTGATTAGCAGCTACCATTTACTAAAATAGACACATTTTTAAACCATTGTGGCAATAAACTAGCGTTGCATACAGTTATTTGCAGCTGGTAATTAGTAATGGTGATAGTTAAGTCAATGTGTGTGATTGCATATGAAAAAATACAAAAACATAACTACACGCAATTTTCCAAGCATATGAAAAAACAAACAAACATAACTACACACAATTTTCCAATAACTGAATTGGAGCCACTAATTACATCTTATAACTAGGTACTCATGGAATTCCAGCCAAACAGTCTGTCCAATTAATAATCTGATTTCACTGCTGAGTTATACAGATGATGTTCTACAACTTTTATTCAGTGAGATTCATTCCAGAATGAAAAACTACAAAAATTTTCAAAAAAACATTTTTTGAGTTTCACGGCAACTTTAGCTCTCTGTAGGCAGTAAATTTCCGGATAAAAGATTATAAACTATATTTTTCAGACTCCATCATGATAAAATGAGCAACTTTTCTTCAATAAATTTTCCTGTACGTCGCACCAGTAAAAAGTTGGAATTTTTTGGGAATCATGGAATTCCAGCCAAATGCGACAATCTAGAAAGAAACAGATTTCACAGCAGGGTGTGCCAGAAAATTTTCTATTAAACATCTTTTATGATGTTTTCTCAGTTTCAAAGTTCATTTACCGCTGACTTTTGTGTTCGAGGGAGATCTTCCGAGAAAAACTTTTGCATTCAAAGGGTGTTAAGCAGTAACTTGTACACTGATGTTTCAAGGATCAAATGAATACGTAAATATTGAAGAGCACCAGTCATTGTTTCTTAGTGGTATCTTCTCCAGTCCACTTTTGTCAATTTTCTTAACGTGATTCTTTCCATTTTTATTGCAGATTGATCGATATGAAGCCCTGTACACTGAGCTAGAGAACTTTGAAACTACTGTAGTGTTTGACAAGTGGTTCCGCTTGGATTTGAGACCTTTTAAGCACAGCCTCTTGGAGAACACAAAAAAATGGGCAAGAATGTACAAACAACACCTAGTCAATCAGGTCACGAACAGGTTAGTCAAACTTTGTCTTTGTTTAACTTTGTAAAAATATATTTTTTCATATATATATATATATTATAATGTATACACCATGAGCCAGATAAATGTATGTTGAACAGTTTCAGGTTGGTATTATAAGACACTTTCGACTCTCACATCACCAATTTCTAGAGGTCAAAGAAGGGGTCAGTCAGATTCTTATGAGTGTTTCTTCAGGTTCACGGTACAGAAGAGTCCCACCACCACCAGGGTCATACAATTACTCCTGGAAATGCCTCAAACTCTTACGAAAGCCTTGTCAAATATGTGTTGTTGGGCGGCGAAATGTCTTATAATGCGACCCTCAGTGTCCTCATTCTGATTTTTTGGTATAGTCTAACAGAACTTGACAAGTTTATCAAGGAAGCTGAGGTGGGTGTGGCACAGGATCTTGGCAATGGTGACTATGATATCCTTGTGTCAATCATGGGCCACCTTGTTGCTGTGCGAGAGAGAATTCATGCCACTGATGCCATGTTTGAGCCCCTCAAATCGACCATTGCCTTAGTGAAGCAGTATGGTGATGATCTGCCAGAAACAATGCATCTGAAGCTTCAGGTAAGGTACTGTGCTCTGGTAAGTGCATGTTTTGATAACTCCATATGGCAGGAAATTAAGTTATACATGTCTTTGTTTATGTACTGTATTATTGTTGACGCATACAAAGGGAAAATAATTATTCAGCATGTTCATAATGTGTTTGTTGTCAATTACTTTATTTACCCTCACTGTCAGAGAGAGAGAGAGAGAGAGAGAGAGAGAGAGAGAGAGAGAGAGAGAGAGAGAGAGAATGGTGGTGTGTCCCATTTCACTGAATAATCATTGGCAATAACTATCTTCATGTCTCTTCAGTATGTGTCCTCCTGAACCATGTTGATTTAGGAAGTTGGAAAATTATTGGAGGGGTGATAATATTTTTCACTATTATTATATATTTATTTTTCAGGAGCTTCCAGAGCAGTGGGAGTCCCTGAAGAAACAGTGTGACCTTGTACGGCAGCATGTTGCACCACTCAAGGCCAGTGAAGTATCGGGAATCAGAAAAAAATGCACCAAGTTTGAGACACGGCAAGCCATTTACCGTGACAAGTTTAAGAAATATTCCTTCTTTAGGTGAGTTCTTGTTTGTTTCTTAATTTCCTAACAATGTCAAGGGAGTTTCTTCGATTCGGAAAACCTTTTTTATTATTGCCAGTAGAAACTTCTCCTTTTCCAGTAGTAATGAGCAGAGTAAGAAAGTGATGTGCCATAAATTTCATTGATATCTGATTTTTTTTTACATAGATTTTTTATTTTTATTTAAACTCCTATATTATAAATATTTGCAGAACATTTTACTTAGCATTATATGAAAGGTTGGTGTCTATACAAACTTTTAATCTCATATTTTTTTTCAGTAATTGGTATAGTTTCAAAAGTATGAATAAATAAGTAAAAAGATCACTCTTTTTAAGAAAGTTTATTTTCAATAGCATTTATTTTAAACAAAATCAACAAAAACTCACATTTTATGAGATTAAAATTTTCCTTTATGTTCCACTGGATGTAAAACGTAAAGCAAGTAAGAAACAACTTAAGTGGTGATGAGAAATTTCCAATCAAATGGCAACAATTCACTGAAATTCACATTTTGAGAAAATGACGTTTAAAGGTTTACATGGGATCTTTTACATAGTAATAATAATTTTACAGTTTTTTTGCACATATAATGATTTGTTAAGAATTTTATAAGCTACAAGATGCATTCCTTGTTTTGTGTGTAAATAAAAAAATAAAGAAAATAAAGTGGAAAATGCTCATGCCTCAGAGGTCTCAAAATTTCCCTCCCCCATATCCCTTAACTTTTTCATCCCTGCAAGTTTTTGGTCTTCTTTTTCTCCTTGGAAGGGATATTTCCATAGACTTTTGTTTTCTCCCTCAATAGCTTCAGCTGTGAGTTGCCCTACTGGCGACTTGAACGAGTCAACATGAGGCTTCAGCGGTTAGAGGAGGAGATGTTCCAGTTACAAGAATCAGCTGTTTTGTTTGAAGTTGTCATTCCAGAGTTCAAACACATGAAGGCCTGCAGGAAGGAACTCCGCATGCTGAAGGTAATATTAAGTGGCTACATGTATGTCAAAATGAGAAGAAACAACATTCAAGTTGATATTTTTTTAAAATAAATTCTAATTGACTTTTTCTCCTATCTCAGCAACTATGGGACCATATTTGCCTGGTCAGGGCCTGTGTTGACTACTGGAAGACCACACCATGGAGGGAGGTTGATGTTGAAAACATGGACATTGAGTGCAAAAAGTTTGCCAAAGACATTAGATGTAAGAACTAGATCATTAGATGTAAGAACCAGATCCTAGCCTATAACTTATTTGATTTTACTACACATTAATTTCTTTAGCATTTCTGTTTGGGAAATGCTGTGTATGGTATTCAGTATATATATACACACACACACACACACACACACACACACACTTATTAATCTACTAAATTATGTAAAGAATTCTTATTACTCTGGCATATTTCTGTCACAGAATCATCTCCAATCTTGTAAAAATGTAGCACCTTCTGCCACCACTCAGTTTAAAACAAACTAACAAGTGCAAAGGTTTGTTGAACACTATACTGCAGCATAATTATATTGTCATACATTTCTATGATGATTTTACAACAATTCATTGAAGATGAACTTTATATTTTTCTCTTCTACCCTGTAGTGAAATGATGTTCTAAAATAAATCTGGGTGATATGGGAACTTACTGTATTATAATAGTTTTTACGACACTTGGTAATTTTCTTTACTTATTTTCCTAATTAGCTCTTGACAAGGAGATGCGGACATGGGACGCCTACATAAACCTGGATGCAACAGTGAAGAACATGCTGACGTCCCTTCGGGCAGTAGCAGAACTACAAAACCCATCCCTTCGAGAGAGGCACTGGGGCCAGCTTCTTATTGCCACTAAGACAGAATCTTCAACACAGTCTTTTGTGGTATGTCTCAGTTTGTAAATGGGTGACCAGTGTTCCGGTGCATAAGTCTGAGGTTTGCATTAATGCGCTCTAGCTGCCTGCTGCCACAAAGTGTGTTTTATTTAATGGATAGTATATGGGGCGTTTAGTGTAAAAGGTGCAACCAAGCCAATTAAGGCAGTATTCTGTTTTATCTGGTAGCTGAATTCATGGTGTATCTTGTGGTGAAGCGAGTTGAGGAAAAATTGACCATGAAGTGGGCAATTTGGTGATCACTCTAACCCTTTCCATCCGTGACGCAGACGTCGGCGTCACAGTATGGAAAGGGTCAAGCGGAAATGGAAGAGGATTAATCCTCTTCTGGCGATATTATTCTTTGCAGGCAAACTTTGTTGACAACCCCAAAACAACTTTGGCTGATCTCCTTGAGCTAAATCTTCATACCTACGAGGATGAGGTGAAGAACATAGTGGACAAGGCAGTGAAAGAAATGTCCATGGAAAAGATCATAAAGGTCAGTTACATTATGAAATTTTCTCACATATGGATGGCATTAATTTGAATAAAATGAAAGAGATAAACAACACAGTAGATACACCTCTACAAACATACACAGAAACTCATGGTATATTGTATTGGCATTTTGAATTGTGATTGTAACTTTGTGTAATGGTTTCTATTTTTCAAGATAGTATTCTGAATCACCATATTTCTTCTGGTACCTTGACAGAATTCAATCATTAGTTATGTATAAGTAAAATGCTCTTCAACTATTATTGTATGTACTATACATGGATAATGCATCCATACATACAAGAAGTTTGATTGCATGCATTTGGATATTAGGGACTGAAATGAATGATAATATGGATCAATGAGATGTTTGAGTAGGTTACGTAACAACAATTTTCCTTGTAGAAATATTCCTGTATATCATAACAAGTGTTAATAGCACAAAAACTGTGCTAGATCGGTGTCGCATGACCCTTCAACACATCCCAACAATTTACATTATGCAACTAGGGGTCTAAAATGGAAAATGCTGGAAAGTAAAGATGGTGCCACTATAAACACTTGCCTGCGCCACAATGGGCTGGAGCCAACCATCAGGCCCTACTATGAAGGCCTACTGGCGCCACAGGCCAAGACAAAAAAACAAAAAACAAAACTGACTATTTATAATGCCATGTTGTAGGGTTCATCAGGGCTAACAAATGTTATTATACAATGTCATGTCTACAATGCATGGGTAACCCAGGAAAATAAATTGAAGAGAACAACAACAACAAGAAGATGGACAATCTGTTGATTGGTGTCTGCGACGCCGATAAAAATGCAAAACATAATACACTGAATAAAGTGCACTTTATTGACAGGAATTGGAGACAACATGGGCTACACTGGAGTTCATGATTGATAAACACCCAAGAACTGGAGTTGCTCTCATCAGAACATCAGAAGAGATGATTGAAACACTGGAAGAGAACCAGGTTGGTGGTACTGTGCTTATAGATACAAACACACCATTAAGGCAGAGTTGATTAAATTAGAAAGAGCATTTAATTACAATAACTATGGAGTCAATGTGTAACCAAGGAAAGAGATATAATATTGTAGTTTTGCTTTTAACTCCTTAACCCCTTCACTACGGCCGGGCGAAAACAGCGCCCCGCCCCGTATCCTGGATGGCCATGCATGCCATGATAATGATTAAGATGATTGTTTGGAAACTTTGGACACTATATGTATCTTATCACATTATTTCTATTCACAGGTTCAATTGCAAAATCTGATGACCTCAAAATACATTGAACATTTCTTGGAGGAAGTCTCACTGTGGCAAAACAAGCTCTCTGTTGCAGATCAAGTCATCACTTTGTGGTAAGGATTAGGGAAAAGAGCATGCAACATGTAGATATATTTAATCTTTTATGCAAAAATTTATCGAAATCATTGGTAAACTTGCTTAGTTTGTATCACCTTCATCCTGTGACATGAATGCCAATAAGAAGGGAGTGTCTAGAATCTGACTCACATTCTCTTTTGGATACTTTTACTGTCTTCTGCTCCTCATCAGTCCCAAATCGAATAATCCCGTTGAAATAATACCTCCATATATCGCAAATTCCATTTAAAATGAATTTTTTTGGGTAACAGTCTTGCATTAAATGGGTCTGCTGTGTACCTATGTATATATGATTTCAATTGTTCCTTTTCTCCAGGTTTGAGGTTCAGCGTACATGGAGTCACCTGGAATCAATATTTATTGGTTCTGATGACATTCGTCGACAGCTTCCAGAAGATTCTGCAAGATTTGACCAAATTGATATCGACTTCAAGGTAATATCATTGATTACCATCTTTTTTGGTGTATCAGACACACTTTTGTTTAAGATGTACTTCGGATTTTGCAGCTATCATCTGGGGAAAGGTATTCTAGTTTTTATCTACGTCTTTAACATATCATAATCTTTTGATATTCTTTTGCAGGCTTCATAATGTATAAAACAGTCCATGGTGCACATTGCAGCTCAGGGCAGGGCTTTTTAGCTCAAGAAATAGAAAGAGTAAGTGGGATGTGTGGTTCCATTCCAGAGACAATCACCTCTGTAATGCAAAATTTCACACTATTTATTTACAGGAACTTGTGGGTGAGATGGTTGCCAACCCTCACGTGTTGAAAGCCACCAATCGCTCTGGGTTGTTCACCAGGTTGGAAGCGCTGCAGGCAGAACTAACATTGTGTGAGAAGACTCTAGCAGAATATCTAGAAACAAAGAGGCTTGCATTCCCAAGATTTTACTTTGTCTCAACTGCAGATCTTCTTGATATTCTTTCAAATGGAAATCAGCCATCGAAGGTTACAAGGTAAGATGGTGTCGCTTTGAATTTATTTTTATCCTTAACATTTCAAAAAATTACTGGTTGTTCTTCCCAATTGAAACATGTATAAAATAAGAAAATGACAATGTGTGAATCAGCCCCACTGCTGCCACCCCTCCCCTGTGCCAACACATCATCTACTTGATTATGGTTATCAGCTGAATAGCTAGCTGATTACAGTTATAATTTTTTATTACGTTTCATAATTTTATTACTTGATTGACCATGTTATTTTAGTCCATATGATTCTCTGTTTTTGTTTCATGTACTTACCTCAGATTTTTTTTATTCATATTCTATGATATTAGTAATTTTGTAAAAACAAGGAGTTTCATTTGAATGACTGGTGGGAATTTATAGTGAAGAATTAGCTACCTAATGCATGTATTCACTTAGGATGGGAAGGGGGCCTGCATGGACACTTACCCAGAGGAACCCCTGGGTTTGGTGTTGCAGGGTGGGTAAGGTGATGTATCCCCTTGTGCATGTCCCCATTGATTGAGTGATTGCCTAATGTATTGGTGTCATCCACATAGATGATATAAAAAAATAGATGTAAATTGAAAACACATAGTAACGTAAAGCTTTTTTTCAGGCACCTCACCAAGTTATTTGACAGCATTGCTGGTCTAAAGTTTTCTGAAGAAAATCCAAGTGAGGGCCACACTGCAGTGGGAATGATAGCCAAGGATGGGGAGTACGTTGAGTTCTGCTCCATCACTGACTGTGTTGGCCCTGTAAGTGTTGCCTCTCTTGTAACCATTCATATAAAACTCACTATCATCAAGAGAATAGTTAAACACGTTGATTGTAAGTTAGATCTATCTACGATATAATAGAATGACAGACAGGTAAAGTTGAGAGCATACACTATAGCTGTGTATTGCATCAGTGCTCATCTCTATCACATCTGCCTTTGATAGGTAAGAACTCATTTCCCTCTGACAAAGTTACCTACAGATAGTTGCATAAATACTTTCCAAAAACAAATAGATAAAAGACAAGCAGTCAGCCGTATGCTCCGGTGGCTTTCTTAATTACATAAATTTGTAGGTGTCCTGCAGAATGTTTTCATGTTTAGTTTTTGAAAAGCAGTATTTAAGTGAGACTGCTCAGTCATAAAGTCATTCAAATCCAAGTAGTTTTGGTCTTTGAGATGAATTAAACTTGTTACTGCTAAGTTCACTGGTTAAGAAGACACTTCGGCTGGTATTATAAGACACCTTCGCTTCTCACATCATCTATTTATAAAGGTCAAAGAGGGGATCAGTAGGGTTCTAATAAGTGTTTCTTCAGGTTCATGGTACAGAAGAAGGGTCAAACTACCACCAGGGTCACAAACCTACTCCTGGAAATGCCCACAACTTCTACGAAAGCCTTGTCAAATATGTGCTCTTGGGCGGCGAGATGTCCTCTAATATGACCCATCATATTTTATTGTGCTGCAGGTGGAGAAGTGGCTAATGAGTGTGCTGCAAGTGATGCGGAACACAGTGCGGGCCAGGATGACTGATGCTGTGGTGGCTTATGAGGATCGTCCACGGGATCAGTGGGTGGGAGATTATCCAGCCCAGGTGACGACTTCCTTATTATTTTTAGGTGTTTTTTCAATGTAGGAGAAGGGATATTAAAAGCTATATAATAAATGCCTTCAAAACGCTAATATCTTCAAGAGAAATAGAGATGTAAAAAAGAAATGCATTAACCCTCAGTTATGTGCATTATTTCAGCCAAGACCTTTGTGCTTAAATAGAGGTTCTGCATATTGTTGAAGGAATTTTTAGGACACTCCCTGACAAATTGAAAATCATCATTATTACCTTCATCTTTAGCTATTACTACTGCTTATTAATGATCTTTCTTAATGTTCTCTACCTCTGTCTAATGTTAGTGTACTCCATCCTGCTCCAGTAAAGTCTCTAATTTAATCTCTCCACCTGGTCCCCTGTATTCCCTGATGTCGTACAATTTCTGGGTTGTCACTTCTATTTTATTTGTTCATCTTATCAGTTCTACACATGATATGACCTGCCCATGTCCAGTTTCCTTCCTGACAGCCATTACAATACTTAACCCCTTCGCTACGGCCAGGCTGAGAGCATGTCTTGAGGCAAATCTGGGAATGCCGTGAGCACCAATTCTGAAACGTCATCACTGAATATACCTAGATTTAAATTTAAACCATAAAGCTAAACATAATCATCATGTATTATATATCAGCATAAGGGGAATTAAATGGAGCTTCTAGGAGCAGGCGTCAAAGATGAGTGAATGAATGAAAAATATAACTGTAAATTTGCTGTATTGTTATGGCATGGTTAATCAGAGCATTACCTAAATCCCTGCCATCTATTATTTCTTTTATATATACGTATGTTGTCTCTTCATTACCCAGGTGGCCCTAACAGGAACACAGATCTACTGGACGGTGGAAGTAACTGCTGCCTTTGCTCGCCTTGAAGAGGGCTATGAAAATGCATTAAGGGATTACTATCGCAAACAGGTATTAAACATATTCTGTATTTGAGCAGCGAGTAGCGGGCTTTTTTTTATTTTATTATAGTTTACTTTTTTTTATGCCCTTGAGCTGTCTCCTCTGTTGTAAAAAAAAAAAAAAAAAAAAAAAAAAAAATTGTTGCAGTAGGGCCAAGAAGGTGTTTGTAATTCCTGAGAGAGTTTTACAATTTTGGTATCTTAGATATGTCAACTTAATGCATGAGTATGCTACATGTATGGTTTTAATTTATAAATGGCAGAGTTCTTTTGTTATCTATATCAATGTGGTAAGAAATGTGAAATCTTAACGGAAGCATTGGTAATAGTATAAGCAGAAAAGCAGTTCTGAGGTATGAAAGTTTTGTTAAATAGAGAACTTTGACACAGAGGTAGTAGGGGGTCTCCATGGTGGGATTTTGGTGTATGCATTGTTTTATGAATGCAAAACACAAGCTGTGAATTGGAGTACCAGGGTCTAGGGCAGCTGAGTGAACGCGCTAAGGAATAAATACAGAGTAAATAATAAACACTGCCAGGAATAAGGTGGCCCGCATATTTTGAGGTCTATGATGTACAGAGCCTTTGGGTACAGGAATGATAATAATATCTGACATGTATTGATCCTTCAAGAATAGATGGTTATTCCTCATTTAACCATTTTACATAACATTGATGAGAAAATAATACAAAATATTGTAAAAGCTGGTTTTGTCATTGTTATTTTGCTCAGTCACAGTTTCCAGGAACCTATCAGTGATGTTAAGGATATACTATACTGAGTTTGTACAAGGTGCATGAGTCATACATATTTTCTTCACTGATGAAGGGTGGCAGAGAACAGTGAGCTTGAACATCTATCAGTGGATTCAGAGAGTTTTTGGTTTAGTGCCTGATCTCATGATAGTTTACACATGATGAAGCTTACAAAAAGATGAGTTAATACTGATTAAGTGATCATCTTTTCTTATACCTTTGTTTGTATTATAACAATAACAAAAGGAAAAAAGTTTCTCAAAAAATGATTAGCAAACTATTTTGAATAACCTTTTTTTTCTGTATTTCAGGTGCAACAGCTAAATGCTCTCATCTCTCTTTTACTTGGAGAGCTGACGCGGCAGCAGCGCCAGAAGATCATGACTATTTGTACCATTGATGTTCATGCCCGTGATGTGGTGGGGAGGCTCATCAGTGGCCGTGTGGAGAGCGCTGCAGAATTTGCCTGGCAGTCTCAGCTACGCCATCGGTAATTTGTTGTCGTTCTTTAGAGGCATGAGGCCATAGTAATAAATAAAAGTAATAAGAACATAAGAACATGAGAACATAGGGAAACTGCAAGAGGCCAAGTGGCCTACACAGGGCAGCTCCAGAATCCCCCCCACTACTCACAATGGGTGAGGTGTAGTTTCAGGGGTTACAGGTAGAGGCTTGATCCTCGTTTACCTTCGGTACGGGCGTACGCTCCAGTACCCTGTCTCCTTACTGCACCCACACCTCACTGCCACCTGTTGGGCTAAGACTGTTTTGTCTTCAAATTAGATATTCTGATAGCTATCCTTGATTGATATCTGATTGCTGATTGGGGAACAAAAATTAAATACAAAAAGTTTGTGTGGGACATTTGATATAATGAAAGATGGGTTTTAATGTTGTTAACTAATAACTTTGCTATGTATTACAACTTTTTATATATTTATGAACAGGTGGGATGAACAAGAGTCAGACTGCTTTGTAGATATTTGTGATGCAAGGATGAAGTATGACAATGAGTACCTGGGGAACACCCCTCGCCTCGTCATCACACCCCTCACCGACCGTTGCTACATTACCCTGACGCAGGTAAGCTTCTTTCTTGTAAGCTCATTGTCAATGTAAATGCTATGATTTTGCTTCATCTTTCATTTATTAAAAAAATAAAAAATGCAATTGATTGATTATTTTTATTAGCGAAATGATAAGTCAGACTGACCATCTTTTTCAGTCCTTGCATCTGGTGATGGGCGGGGCTCCCTCCGGCCCAGCTGGTACTGGCAAGACTGAGACAACAAAGGATCTAGGTCGTGCTCTTGGAATGATGGTTTACGTCTTCAATTGCTCAGAACAAATGGATTATAAAGTGAGTATGTTGACAGATACAGTTATCAGTGATAAATGCTTAACTAAATAGCAGCATTGTCTGAAGTGTGTTTGATGGGAGGGAAGCAGTATTTTCCAAATCCATTAATTCTTATTTCAGAAAGAGAGGCAGAATATGTATGAAAGGAAGTGCATATTAATGCTATTATATTTGGAATTAAATTTGGGAAGGTAAAGAAGAAACAACTTCAAAATGAGAAAATGAGAATCAATAGAGAATATAACAAGAAAAGTAAAACATCAATTGTTTATGAAAGAGATGAGAAATAATCAATGATAGGGAGCTAATGAAAATAATAGCATTTAATTCATATATTACCTCCCAATCAGAGTGAATCAACTCTAATCAAGATGCTGCAGAAGTCAAACTTTGCTCCTTCTTTATTTTGGAATGAGGCAGAAAGTACTTTGTTGTTGATTACCTCAAAACTCAGTTTCTCCACTAAACACTAAAATTCTCCTCTTTTATAGTAAATGTTTTCATCTTATGCTTCATGTTTTAACTGGAAACTGTTTTAGCTTGAAAAATCATCTTGGTGGTTGCATGTGGGAAAAAGAGAACCAAAGAATGACTATAAGGTAATATGATAAAAAACATTGTTATACAAGTTTTGTATGTCCTTTTTCATGTATTGTAACAAATAATCTTTCACAGAGTTGTGGAAATATCTACAAGGGTTTGGCTCAGACGGGTGCATGGGGCTGCTTTGATGAGTTCAACAGAATATCTGTTGAGGTGCTCTCCGTGGTGGCCGTGCAGGTGAAAAGTGTGCAGGTGAGATGGCTGTTACAAGAAAGCTAATATTTAGTGTGTAGAATTTTAAACTGCTATTTGCAAACCTTATTTTATATGAATCTTGTCAGATGCTGCTTTGTGGAATTTAATTGGCCTTTAATTTACTCCTTATGTTCTTATGTTGTAACTTTGAGAGAATCATTGTATGTACATTGAAGGAAACCTTTTTCTACCAAAAGTGATGATTTGGATGCTTTCTTATGATTGTATGCATTGCATCTTGTTTAGATTAACTGGATTTTTTGCATATGTATGGTATGTTTCAGGATGCTATAAGGAATAAAAAGAAAATGTTTGATTTTATGGGAGAGAATATACAGCTGACAACTTCCGTGGGCATTTTCATCACAATGAACCCGGGATATGCTGGCCGCACTGAGCTGCCGGAGAACCTCAAGGTGTTGTTCAGGTCAGCAGGGGGATGGTTTTATGTTTCCTCTCAGCATAGTGCCTCATTGATAAGATAGGGAATAAGCAACAATCAACACATGCATATTTTAATGATGGTATTTATATTTGTAATTTCAAATATATTAATTCTTACTATCCAGTATTCTGATCACTAGACACTTTGTGATTTTTGGATAATTTTTACATTCTGGAATACAGAGAAATGCATTTATTTTTCATTATAATTTTCTGACTAGAAAAATTAAGCTTTTCTCAGATGATAATTTCTTGCCCTTATGAATGCAGATTATTGGTATATTTGGACCTGCAAAAATTGGATAAGAGACTTGTACTGCACTTTATCCTGCTATCAAGGAAGGGGAATTCTGTGATTTTGTACTTTTCCCTCTAAGGCTTTTACATAGCATTCCCTAACCCTATTGTCTCTATTGATTGTTATCTTCATCAGCTACAATTTCATAAGAATGTATCACAGAGGGCTGTACAAAAGTAGTAAAAAGTCCTGCACCATGCTGCTCCTACAAGGAAAACAGACATTGTCTGAAGGAAATGTCAAATTTAGGGCTTGAGATGTTATGATACTCCCTCTTGAAAGAGTTGCAGTAGTAGGGAAGAGAATATGGTTGAAAGAAATATGTATAAGAGTTTATCAGTGAAATGGAGGAATGAAAGTGAAGATACTGCAAACTTTTGCTTTAGAAAGTTAATTAGACATCATTGGAATGAGCTTTAGTAGAACATTTTGTGCAGCAAGGCCATGGGAGGGATGGAGGGATGCTATCAAGTGCAGAAGAACAGTGAGCATGAAAATAGTTATAGAAGATAGGAGAAGGATCAACATTGTGATTGAATTTGAGAACCTATAGGGAGTAAATTGGTAAGTGTATATATTTTACCAAGGAAAAAATCACTTAATCTTTCGTTTAATCAATTTGCTTTTATTGCACATTATTTTCAGTTTGTTTTTGTTCCTTCAGACCCTGTGCCATGGTTGTTCCTGACTTGGAATTGATCTGTGAAATCATGCTGGTTGCTGAGGGTTTCATAGAAGCCAAGGTTCTTGCACGGAAATTCATCACACTTTACAGACTTTGTCGTGAGTTGCTCTCAAATCAGAGTCATTATGACTGGGGCCTGAGGGCCATCAAGAGTCTACTGGTGGTGGCTGGCTCCTTAAAGGTAGGTAACTTAGTGATTACCTTTTTAGGAACCTAAACTGTAATTCCTCATGATTTATATTACCCATATAATATGTACATACAGTTTTATTGGCATTTGCATATGTAGGAAAGTACAGGCTCTACAAATTTTTTCCTTTTTCCTTTTTTGTGTGTGTGTGCATGTGTGTATTTACCTTGTTGTATTTACCTAGTTGTAGTTTTACAGGGCCTGGGCTTACGCTCGTGTGGTTCCGTCTTCGTATCTGTCCAAGCTTGTGTGTGTGTGTTTATGCATGATTGTGTGTATTTACCCACTTATGCTCAAGAATAAGATTGAAAATAAAATGTCTGTAATATTGGCAGCGTGACGACCCAGAGAGGCCTGAGGATCAGGTGTTGATGCGAGCTCTGAGGGACTACAACGTACCCAAAATTGTGACAGATGATGTACCTGTCTTCATGGGACTCATTGGAGACTTGTTCCCTGCTCTGGATGTTCCCAGAAAGAAAGACCTGGATTTTGAAAAAGCTGTCAAGGAGGCAGCAGTTGACCTAAAGCTTCAGCCTGAAGACAGCTTCATTCTTAAGGTATTATTTGTTGTCATCTTCAGTGGTGACCTCCTATTCCTCAGGGTTTATTGGGTGTCCTGTATATCATATCTCAGTACTAGCACCTTACATCAGCAGTGGGTAGTTTGAAAAGATTACATATGTAGTTTTATTAACTGAAAAGCTAGATGGCTGGGTTAGATGGAAGTCAGAGAAGCATCTGGTAGGCACTTGTCATATTTTGGTAAGATGCACCTTTATGCAAGAAGCCCCCCCCTCCCTCTTTATTCAGTAATATTAACATTCCCATAGACTTATTTATCCATCCTCTCTTTACAGAAGGTTAAGTCTCTAATAGTGATAACAAGTAGCAGCTAATCTGCAATAACAATCCAGACATTAATTGTTAGTAGTAGTTCATTGCACACTGATGGGCAGATGAGCCGGGGGAGGAATATAAAGCAGATGTGTAAACTTATGGGTAGCATTAAAGATGTTTGGATAGGTGCACTGATCCTTCGTCCCCTCTCGTCCCCTCTCCTTCGTCCCTTCTCCTTCGTCCCCTCTCGTCCCCTCTCCTTTGTCCCCTCTCGTCCCCTCTCCTTCGTCCCCTCTCGTCCCCTCTCCTTTGTCCCCTCTCGTCCCCTCTCCTTCGTCCCCTCTCGTCCCTCTCCTTTGTCCCTCTCGTCCCTCTCCTTCGTCCCCTCTCCTTCGTCCCTCGTCCCCCTCCTTCGTCCCTCTCGTCCCCTCTCCTTCATCCCTTCTCGTCCCCTCTCATCCCCTCTCCTTCGTCCCCTCTCCTTCGTCCCCTCTCGTCCCCTCTCGTCCCCTCTCCTTCGTCCCTTCTCGTCCCCTCTCATCCCCTCTCCTTCGTCCCCTCTCATCCCCTCTCCTTCGTCCCCTCTCCTTCGTCCCCTCTCCTTCGTCCCCTCTCATCCCCTCTCCTTCGTCCCCTCTCCTTCGTCCCCTCTCATCCCCTCTCCTTCGTCCCCTCTCATCCCCTCTCCTTCGTCCCCTCTCGTCCCCTCTCCTTCGTCCCCTCTCGTCCCCTCTCCTTCGTCCCCTCTCCTTCGTCCTCTCTCGTCCCCTCTCCTTCGTCCCCTCTCCTTCGTCCCCTCTCCTTCGTCCCCTCTCCTTCGTCCCCTCTCCTTCGTCCTCTCTCGTCCCCTCTCCTTCGTCCCTTCGTTCCTAGGTTGAGAAATTTATCATATGAACAAAGGCTTAAAGAAGTAAATTTATTCAGTCTATCAAAACGAAGAATGCGAGGTGATCTAATAGAAGTGTTTAAAATGTTTAAAGGATTCAGTGATATTAATGCGGAAGATTACTTTACAATTGATCGATCAAATAGAACAAGAAGAAATCAAAATTTGAAGATAAGTGGTAAAAGATTCTCGTCCCACGAAGCTAAACACTTCTTCTTCAGTCAAGTTGTTAATGTTTGGAACTCTCTACCCTGTGATGTTGTTGATAGTACAACAGTTACGGACTTCAAGAATAGATTAGACAAGTGTTTTGAATCCAACCAGCAACTAAGATATTACTCATTGTCGTAATAATGTTAAGTTCTTTCGAATACTGGTGTCCTTGTCCGCTTTTATTGCCTGGTTAGTGGTAGCAGTAATGGTAGTTCTTTCCTCTTTCCTACATAATTTCCATGCAGTTTTTCCATGCTGCATGGTTCTTTTTCCTTTCCTGCCAGCTTTGGCTGGAGGGATGGGGGGGTGGGGAGGAGCCTTCGCCTTTGCTGTCCTTCATCTCCCACCTTTGATTAGATAGTTAGTGTAGCTTGCCACAAACAGCCTTGTAAGGATCAGCAGGTCTGCTGCTGTTTGTTCTTCCTTTGTGTCTCTTGTGTCCTTGTTGCTCAGACCTGTTCCTTTGTATTTTGAGCCTGTGATAGTTAATAAACCCTTGTCCTGGTACTTAACCTTGACTATGATGTCTGGATCATCTTGATTTAGCTTATTCAGCTTTCCCTCACATTGGAGGGTGAACACCTGAATTTTTTGTTTTTGTTTCTGTAGTTGAATGAAAATAAATTTGGACAAAAAGCATAGCATACTGCTCAGGAGGGCTTGCACAAAAATATAGTGTACTTAATTATGATGAAATAAAACTTAGTTCTCCATTTTTGAACATGTTTGTTGTGTTGGCAGGTGATACAGCTGAAGGAGCTGCTTGAGGTGCGCCACAGTGTGTTCATCATTGGACAGGCTGGCACTGGCAAGACTCAAGTTTGGCGAACACTTTTCAGGACAATGCATAACATGAAGAAGAAACCTACATGTTTTGATCTTAATCCAAAGGCAGTGACCACAGATGAACTGTTTGGTTATATTAACCCTTCTACCAGGGAGTGGAAAGATGGTGAGTAGATTAATGGCAATAAAAGAAACCATCATCATCACATCAACATAATCATCATATGACATATGGCTACATCACTGGGTTGAAAGGGTTGAATACCACTCATGCATATAAAGTATGGTTATCCCAATTTTGGTTGTGGTTAAGACCATTGCACAAGCATATGTACCATATTTTAGTGGACTCAGGAGGCTAGTTCATGTGCTGATTTCTTGGAGACTTCTTCCTAGAGGGAAAATTCACTAACCTCAGTTCTGATTATAACACATTTTTTAAGAATTTTTAGTCTTACTAGCTGCACTAGCAAGAAAACAAGGCAGTGTCCTTGAAGAGTGGGGCATGTGTAGTGTTTTGATCCGTGATCTTCTTAACACTGCGATGGTGAGGGTTGTGTGCTTGGCCGCCCTGATGACTTTTTTACATTTTTGTTACTCATCATTTGCCTGGGTTGTGTCTGTGGCTAGGGCTTGTCTCCTCACTACTGACCAATGAAAAAGTGTCAAGTGTAAATGAGTGATAGTGAAGGTAACTTTTTACCTAGTAAGCTCTCGATGTCTTCCTGCTGTTGCTAGAAATGGTGCTATGAAGATGATTGATAGCGGTAAGGATCTTATTATTTATTATTTATATTGATACAAATGTAAATTCTCTCCAGGACTCTTCTCAAACCTGATGCGAGACCAAGCAAACATGGTGGGTGACTCCCCTAAATGGATTATTCTGGATGGTGACATTGATCCCATGTGGATCGAATCTCTGAATACACTCATGGATGACAACAAGGTGAGCTGCTGTTATCCTCTGTAAGCTTGTCATAATTTTAAGGGGATCGGCTATACTCATATACAGTATTCAGATAAAAGAAATTACAAAATATCTGAAGAAATTCTCACATATTTGTGCATCTTTCAGCCTCCCTGTGACTCTCAGGGAGGGTACTGTCATTGCCGTCTCGACATAGAGAAGGCCTGACAGCTTGCTGCTGCCAATGTGCTCAAGGAGTAATAAATGTCCAAGAGCATTTTCTCACCCCTTTTAATTTCAACATAGGAATTTCCTGTGCTTGGGCAGCCCATATGCCATGCCACTCCAGTAAGCAGAAGCCCAGAGTGAAGGGGCTAATAGGAACAAGCATCCTGGAAAGTTTTGTGCATTCTTTAAATTTTTTAACATTTAATAATAAGTAACATTTAATCACCATTAACCACTGAAAAATCAACTCGACAGATCCTGACTTTGGCTAGTAATGAGCGCATATCACTCACACCTTGCATGCGCCTGCTCTTTGAAATCAGCCACCTGCGCACCGCCACACCTGCCACAGTGTCTCGGGCAGGAATCATATACCTCAACCAGGGGGACCTTGGCTGGAACCCGTGAGTATAAGGACCTACTAATGATTATTTTTTTCTAATAATTTTTCCTTAGATTTACACTACAGTGGGCACTCACATTTAGCAAGTTTTGGCTTCAGGAAATCGCATTTTGTGACAACATGGGATGGTGACCAAAAAATGCTCACATTTGTTGGGTGCCAGTGTGGAACTTACTGCTTAGGAAATGTTTTCATTCCTAATGGGAACAAAAGGCATCCTTGGGTCCTTAACCCTTTGGCAGGCAATCAGTACATTGTCCCCTCATCAGTACAAAGTGGTGGGATGTGTCCCAGTGTTCCCCTCACAAAGGATGCCTGTCTCTGTATCTAGTTGTATGTTTTTCTCACAGATTATTTAGTTTACATGTCACCGATTTGTATTTCGGGGACATTTTTGGTGCTGTAACTGTTAAGATGTTCAGTTGTGGTAAATTTTTGTCATATATCCAATTATTTTGTCAATAGAAATATATTAGTATAGAATTTTTCAGTCCAAATTTGGTTATGGATGAAATTTTCACAGACTTCCTTTTCCAGATATGTCACCAGCTGGATAGACCGTCGAGAGGTGCAGAGTGAGAAAGCCAACTTGATGGTGCTCTTTGACAAGTACATTCCAACACTGCAGGATATTTTAAGAGTCCGCTTTAAAAAAATCACACCTATGCCAGAGATCAGCCATCTAATGATGCTGTGCCAGCTCCTTGATTGCCTCCTCACACCAGAGAATGCCCCACCTGACAGCCAGAAGGAAGTCTATGAACAATATTTTGTTTTTGCTGCTGTTTGGGCATTTGGTTCTGCTCTCTATCAAGATGGGGTGAGTTAGTAACTTTAAATAGATTTACTTTAACCCTTTCCATTTGTGATGCAGATGTCAGCATCACAATATGGAAAGGGTCAAGAGGAAATGGAAGAGGATTAATCCTCTTCTAAACCTCTCAATCCTCCTCTAAATTCCTCTTAATCCATTTCCATTTCCTCTTAGGAGGTTAAAAAGAGGATTAAGAGGATTAAGAGGATTAAGAGGTTTAGAAGAGGACTAACCCTTTCTACACGGTGACGCCGTCAGACGCCGACGTCGGTGTCGCCGGAGTGAAGGGGTTAATAATGTGATTTATTAATTTGAAGAGAATGCATCATGATAATTAGTTTTGTCGTGAAGCAACATTGCTCCTGCACTATCCCTCCTCCTTCTCTACCAACCTCGCTCCCACATTTCCCTTCCTTTCCTCTCCCTCTCTCTATCATCCCTTCTTACTCCTCCTTCCCCACCTGTCCAACACCCACAGAGATTATTTTCTTACCCTTGCCTTACTCTTTGCCAAGCTGTGATTATCCTTTACCAATCTCTCTTTTAGAGGTAATCTCTTTCACTTCTATTGTTCTATTCACCTTTTTACCTATATTTGACAGCCCTTGATTTTTTTTACCATTGATATAAATTTTAGGTAAACGACACTGATTAGTTTTATAATTGCAAGAAAAAGTAAAAAAAAATAAATAAATAAATAAATGAAGCTAACAGGTTATGTCAGGAGCACTCAGCAGAAATCCATTGCCTAGTGGTTTGTTTACAAGACGCTTTTGTAATTTCCTGTTTATGATGCATCGTGACAGAACCCCCAAAACTTTTAAATTTTGGAGGTTTCTGTATGTAAGAATTCTGTATAAAGGATTTTGAACCTGTATAATATTTGCTGTACATATACTTTTCCTCTGTAGCACTGTGCTTAATACTCTCTTTTTCTTTCACTAATTTATACAGAACATTGACTATCGGGTGGAGTTTAGTAAATGGTTTCAGCAAGAGTTCCGCACCGTCAAGTTCCCGGCAACTGGCACAGTCTTTGACTACTACATTGAAAGGGAAAGCCTCAGATTTGCTCCATGGACAGAGAAAATCCCAAAATTTGAGTTGGACCCTGACATGCATATACCTATATATATATATATATATATATATATATATATATAGATATATATATATATATATATATATATATATATATATATATATATATATATATATTTTACATAATAAATATATATATATATATATATATATATATATATATATATATATATATATATATATATATATATATATATATATATATATATATATATATATATATATATATATATATATATATATATATATATATATATATATATATATATATATATATATATATATATATATATATATATATATATATATATATATATATATATATATATATATATATATATATATATATATATAATTTTTTTTCTTATAGTTTTTTTTATTAATGTGGTGTAGATATACTTCCATTGAAATTTGTGACTAAAGTTTAGAAGGAAGTTTTCTACACTACATACCTTGCTCTAATCTGTTTGGTCCCATTGCAGGACATGCTTCCCATTGAGTATTTTAATGCTGTAATTGGTACTGAGGGAATCATGTTTTAGAAACATCAAAGGTTGTAAAATGGTGTCTGGAATACCAATTATTTTTATTCTAAGCATAGAAGCTTTCATAATTTTGAAATAATAACAGCTCTAATTCTAGAAACTACAAAATAACACAAAATTTGGTGTTGAAAAGAGATAAATTTTAGACAGAAATACTAGTCTTATGATTAGTACATTTCATGGAGGATATATTAGCATTGCAGTTTTGTACAGACAGCTGAGTATTCGTAACTAATTAGCGATTAATGTTGCTGTACTCAAGTTGGACTGTATAGGAGATGTTGCAATGGTAACAGCTGCGACTTCTTACCTAATGATGATTGGGTGTTAAATCCCTGACTAGGATATCGCTTGTAGAAGAGAGTGCACTCATCAGTCATAAAGTATAGGCAGACCTGTGTTAGTGATGGAAAGTCATATCTATAATGTACTCAAATCATGAAGATCCTCTGATAGCTATCAATGAGGGCTGCTTCTTGAGGAAATGAATGATTTGACTTTTGGTAATATTGAACACACTATTATGGGTACAAGATTGGATGCATACATCTGGAAATTTAAGAGTCTAAGAAAAGTTTGAGGTTTTACTTTGCCTTGTGTAAAAGTTTATAATGTAGTAGGAATGAAATATGTCTTTCTAGTGAAAGTATTCACAGTAAGTGATTAGAAGTGAAGCCATTCAGCAAACAACCATTTCGCTAATAACAACATTTGGCGTGCCAACTAAGCTGTGAAACAACCAGTTCTGTGCTTCTTCAAGGGATGCCTACCAGAAACATGAATAGCACCTCTTTTTTAATACAGAGAGACTTAGGACATTATAGAGAGGTGGCTAAGGATAATAAAGTTTAAGTAGTTACTTTAATAAGGCACTATGTGGTTAAGGAGGGACATTTTTTTAGGTAATACAAACCTCCATTTGGTATACCTTGTATCATATATTTTTGTTGATTTTGGAATATGCAATACTGTAAATGCACAACCTCACAGAGTCTATGAAACTCATTAGGTTTTTAGACTTTTTCTGAGTATCATGTTGCTCATTGTGCTAACTCTGTCCAGTCCTTGCAAAGGTTAAACTAGTATCCACCATTACCATCAGACTGATGGTTGACTGAACTTTGGTACGCCCGTGTTGTTTCTTCTGCAAATTCATCAGGCAGAGCTGACTGCGGGAGTTTAAAACATCTTTTTTTTTATATATTGGACTTAATATTTTCAAACAGCAGTGTTTCAAAACAGTAGATGCCATCATTTCATCGACTCCTGCTCCTAGGAGCTCCCACCAGGGGATGGCCACGGCAGAAGAGCTTCCAACTTTCTCTATCCAGACACTCCCTCCTTGCCTGCTCAAAGTTTCTCAAAGATCTTTCCCCCCTCTCCCTAATGTACTCTTGCACCCTATCCCTCCATTTCACTGGAGGTCGTCCTCTAGCATTCCCTCCCTCTACCTCACTCACATACACCCTTCTGGTCATCTTACTCTCCTCCATTCGCTCCATGTGGCCAAACCACTTTTACCAGTAGATGCCAAACCCACATATAAGACTGGCCAGCTATAAACACACACACACACACACACACACACACACACACACACACACACAGATTTGCTCCATGGACAGAGAAAATTCCAGACTTTAAGGCCAAGTCAAGATGGTGGACGGACACAGCTGAACTCCTGACGTGTCTTCATACTATCATCAGGCTGCGCGGGAACTAAACCCTAGACATGGAAATTAAGGTGGGAGCTGTGCTAGGTGGTAATCATGCTGTCCCGAAGTATTAAAGGCCAAGAATAGTGAATAACACTGAATAATAAGTGAGGAGAAGGCGCGGGCGGCGGCACCGTGCCACCGCCGGGTTTGTTTACACCTGTAAGCGGGGGAGCCAGGACAAGGGAGATGAAAGAAATGAAGGACAGAACGGGGACGTTGGAGAGAGAAGTTGACGTCCTAAAGACGGAGAAAAATGTATGGAAAAATGCATACAATGACCTGCACTAACTGGTAATGTTGAATGAGAAGAAGGCAGAAGATACAGAGGTTAAAGTCAAGGCATTAAAGGAAATGCATAAAGTCTGGAAGGAGGAACAAGAAAAGGAGAATGTTTGCTTTAAGAAAATTGTGGAGGAGCAAGTCAAGGCGAAGGATGAAGCTATAACTGAAAAGGTGATCAAGGTGATAAAAGAAAAACTAGAAATAGTGAGGGACTCCGCTGAAAAAAAGAAGTCTAGTAGTGGTGGGCATTACTGAAGAGTTCATGCCGATCAAACATACAAGGGAAAAGAAAGAAAGGAGGCAGTGGAGCAAGTAATTGAAGCAATTCAGGAAGGAGGTCATGAGCTGGCAGGGGAGATCAAAGAAGTATTCAGGCTTGGAAAGTATGAAGAAGGAGCCCAACGACCAGTAAAAATTAGATTTAGGTCTCAAGTGGCTGCAGAAGAAGTGGTGGGAAAGTCATGGAAGTTAGCAAGAACAGAGACCTACAAAAAAGTCTGGGTAAGAAAGGACAGAAGTGTGGAGGAAAGGAACATGATAAGAGAATTGAAGAATCAAGCCAATGAAAAGAATGATGCAAGGTCAGAAGAGGAGAAAAATGAGTTTTTCTGGAGAGTGATAGACATGGACGTAAGGAAGTGGTACAGAAGGGAAGAGGAGACAGCTTGAAGGTGGCATACACTAATGTGAACAGGTTAATATCGTCACTGTTAGAAATAGGAGATTACCTGAGCAAGGAAAAACCAGATGTTATGGGGATTACGGAAACCAAATTGACTGGTAGTATAGATGCATTTAACTTAGGGGATGGTAAATATAATGTATGGATGAGAAATAGAGAAAATAAACCTCTTAAGAGGAAATGGAAGAGGATTAAGAGGAATTTAGAGGAGGATTGAGAGGTTTAGAAGAGGATTAATCCTCTTCCATTTCCTCTTGACCCTTTCCATACTGTGACGCCGACGTCTGCGTCACGGATGGAAAGGGTTAAGGAAAAACTGGACAAGTACAGATATGGAGACAGGGCCACACGAGTGTAAGCCCAGGCCCTGTAAAATTACAACTGGGTAAATACAACTAGGTAAATACACACACACACACACACACACACACACACACACACAAGACAAGAGTGGATATGGAGACGGGACAGCGCGATCGTAGCTCTTTTCCCGTATGTCACAACTAGGTAAAAATACAACTTGATAAATACACACACACACACACACACACACACACACACACACCATTTTTACTTTTGAGGTTAACTTTTATATTATATCAATATTTAAGTTTATGAATGTATATGAATTACTTTCACAGTATAATTTTGCAATAAATATACATATATTTATGAACCTCTATATCTGTGTATCTGAGTGAAGTCTTACCATTCCCGCAGGAGTCTCTCGGTCCTCGGGTATTGTCGGTGAGTTGTAGGATGTTCTGGTGCTTCTGGGGAAAGACTCTGCTATCTTGCCAAGAAATCATTATATTTTATTTTACAGTATTTATTTTCATTCTCGTTAGGCTTTGATGCCAATTAGACTGCTGTCACCTACTTATGACCGATGAATCGCAGAGAAAAAGAGAAAAGGTGGTCAAGTCATTTTATCCCCAGATGTACTTAGATCCGATGCCATGCAGATCTCTGCCTCTAACCCTTATAAACTGATTTGAGCATGAGCGTGTTTCATCTACGTGTGGCGACTAGTCTTGAGTCTCGCTAACACAGCCAAGTTACCTCACGCCAGTCTTTACTCCTGCTGTGTCACTGCTTCCCTCTCGTGTGTGTCGTCGTGTCTTCAATGTCCCTCGTCCCTCGTCTGTTTGAAAGAAGAAAAATGTTCCTCACTGCCAGTCTGAAGTTTAGGTTTATTGTTTTAACTGCCTCTGTCAAAGGCTCTGAATAATCATACATTTCATTTACCATTTGATTTGTTATAGACTTAGACCTTGCAGTGAGAGAAATTTATGTACATAGATAACTATGCCATGCATGAGACCTAAAATGCATGTCATAAATCTGTCATAAATAGTGCAATTTTTTTGGATAAAGTTTATATAACTAATCCTAATGCGCTGTGTATATATATGCCTGATTTTTTTTTTTTTTTGTAAGGGAAAACAGTTGCACATGTACATAGAGACATGTACACAAAGCCTTCATGAAAATGATAATGTGGTATGTAAATAGTACTTCCTTTGTGGGTGACTTTTATCTTATCTATGAAACTGTTCTTTACTGAGCTTTGTTTCACAGGGTTGGCAATCAAGAGTGGGTGGGAGTCCTCCACTAGATTGCCTTCTGTTATTTTTGTCTTGAAGTTTCCTGTCTTCATAAATAGGTGCTGTAAGACTGTCCATTGGAAGTTCCCCATTGACTTTTCATGTTTGTCTAGAAAAAAAAAAAATAATAGTAGATTTGCATAGTTGTGTGCATGTTGAATTTAATCATATGCAATACCTGCATATGTGGTTTTTTTTTTTGTATATATATATATATATATATATATATATATATATATATATATATATATATATATATATATATATATATATATATATTTATATATATATATATATATATATATATATATATATATATATATATATATATATATATATATATATATACACACATTCGTGTGTGTGTGTGTGTGTGTGTGTGTGTGTGTGAGAGAGAGAGAGAGAGAGAGAGAGAGAGAGAGAGTGCATGTGTGTGCACACAATAATGCACGGGGTGTGCATGTCAGACAGTAAGTTAATATTACGGTTCATTAAGAGTCAGGCACTAATGATGACATAAGAGTGTCCGGTGTCCCTAAACATATTGGCACTAAGTGCGGCTGCAGTGGTGGTTGGTATTGGAAGTTATAAGAAATGGAAATTTGTGAGGAGTCCTACTTTTTTATAGTGACATGTGTATTTTTTAGAGTTGCTTTGTATAGGCACAGTCTTCAGCTTCATAGAAGTTGCAAATGTTGCCTGAATCATGTTTCATCATGAATCATTGCTACATAAGCTCGTCACTTCAGAAGCAACACACCCTCAAAAGATCCAACATTCCCTGACGTCATCTTAACAAGCACCATAATTATTAGATATGATATATCCATGTCACTCAAAAACTTTTCATAATAAGTTCAACTTTCTACATAGTTTGACAGTCTATCCTATCTTTGTAATTTCTGTCACTATTACTACCACTATATAGCTACTACAGCTACTACTACTACAACTATACTACTACTACTACTACTACTACTACTACTACTACTACTACTACTACTACTACTACTACTACTACTACTACTACTACTACTACTACTACTACTACTATTACTACTTTTATAACTATTATTACTACTACTACTATACTACTACTTCTACTTCTGCTACTATTACTACTTCTACTACTACCATTATCTCTACAACTAATATTGGTATTACTTCTATATCACCACCACCATCACCACTACAACTAATATTGGTACTACTCCACTCAGTCACCACGACCACCACCACTGCTACAACAACCATTACGACCACCATCAGTACAGCTGCTACTGGTATTACTAATTCTTCTACATACCCTACTCCTACCACCACTACCACTTCCGGCATTATGCTACTACTACTACTACTACTACTACTACTACTACTTCTATAGTCAGTTCACCCAAGTCTGAGGTGTGCATTATCATGCGCTGGCAACCTGCTGTCACACGGCGCGTCTGATTTCTTGGATAATGTATGATAGCCTACACATAGGAAACAGTTGTCATGATCAGTAACATGCAGGCAACAAAGACAAACACCCAGTTGTGATTGATTTTGACCAAAGATTATTCGTACTGTCGCCAACAGCTGTTTTGTTAACCTGGTAGCTGCGGCGATCATGCTTCTTAATGACTCCTCTTAGCGAATTATTGAGAAAAAATAATCACTCACACGAACCATTATATTATATGTATCAATGCATTTGTGATCAAATGTGTGTATATATATATATATATATATATATATATATATATATATATATATATATATATATATATATATATATATATATAGATATATATATATATATATATATATATATATATATATATATATATATATATATATATATACACACACACACACACACACACATTTTGGGGGGTTTATGTCATGGGAATAATTTGGTTCATCACTGGTACGCGGTAAAGCCACATATTTGTCCCGTCGCTGCTGCCGGGTTAATTTACACAATCTCTGATTATTATTATTATCAACAGCCTTGGCGCTTCCCCCCACTGGGAAAATGAGCAAACTTTATATTAACAAAACAGCTGTTTGCAACAGCAATAATAATTTTTAACTCAAAATCAACTATAATTGATGGTATTTGTTATTGTTGTCTGTTGTCTGACTGAAACTAATGACCGTTTCCTACACATTGGCTGTCATGTATTATCCACACAATTGGACACGCCATGTGGCAGCAGGTTGCCAGTGCACAATAATGCACACCCCAGACCTGGGTGAACCGACTGTATTATTACTAATTACCAGTACGCTTAACTACAATTAAGACTCATATTACGACTCTTATTGCTAGCATTACCATCACTATCTCAATTACTATTACTATTATTATTCTCACTATTGCAAAAATATTCACCACAACCACAACCACCGCCACCACCACTGCCATAGTATATATCACCATTACATATAATGCCCTGGGTGGGAAACTTGTAGATAAACTACTGATATCAACACTAGCCTCACTGCTCCTCCAGTAGATCCTCCGGCACATCTCACATGGCACCCTTTGGCTCCTGATGTCTAGCCATCACCATGTTCACCCTGGACACCTAACACAGCTTACCATGAACACCCAACACAGCTTCCAGAACAGTTTGGAACAGATTCATATGTAACTAACCTACTGCTGAAACCCTCACACTCACACTAACAAGGTGTACATGGCATATGGTATACACAGCACACTCATTTCTCAGACATGTTGAAACACTTGCATCTTGTTTACCGTAGTTTCTGTTCTTATATATTTAAAACCTGCATATAGACATATATAGATACCTACGTTGATAGTTAAATAGATAGATAGATAGACCTGTAATGAATGGATAGATAGATACATAGATAGATAAATGTAACAGACATAGATAGGTGGATTTATTAGTAAATTTAAATAAATATGACTAATACCATCAAATCATTAGCTTGTTGATGAAGACACAATGGTGCATACCTACACTTTCAATTCAAAACTGAAGTGAATTATTGTGACATGAAAGGATATTCTGACAATGGCAAACTGATTGTTCAAGATATTAAGAACTGTGGAATTATGATCCTTGTAGACACTGTAGCTGGAGGACGTCATTGGCCACTTTGTGCTAAATTGAAGTCATACAAAGTGACGGCAGTGTAAGGTCGGTATTACAAGACAAATTCGCTTCTCACATCACCAATTTCTAGAGGTCAAAGAGGGGGTCAGTCAGATTCTTATGAGTGTTTCTTCAGGTTCATGGTACAGAAGAAGGGTCACACTACCACCAGGGTCAAAAACTACTCCTGGAAATGCCCACAGCTATGAAAGCCTTGTCAAATAGGTGTTCTTGGACGAGGATATGTCTTATAATACGACCCTAAATGAGTCGGTGCTTTATACTTAAACTATGCTGGAGCTGCAGATGGTTTTACCACTCATAATTATTTTTCACTTCCTTTTATTTTGTAAGAATTCATAGTTCAAAAGTTAATGATGCTTCATGTCCATTACTGCCACATGAGCATGGCAGTTCAGGTGCCATGATTTCATAATCAACTAATCATATTCATCAGTAAATACGATAATGAATTATTTTTTGCAGTAGTTTCTTCCGGAGTAATGGAAGCATCAACAGCTACCAATAACAAGGGACAAGACCCATAGAAGGTCCTGTATTTGAATATATGGTTATTTTATGTTCAGTAAAACAATAAGCAGTTAGAGCTCTTCAGCGACAGGAATTTCCTCCTGGCTAAATCAGTACATTATAAAACTGAAAATGCTATGCAACGGTCCTTTGTTGTCAGGGGTTAATTTTAGTAATACATTATTGTTTGCTTGTGTCATGCTTCCCTCTGGAACTCCTCTTGGTAACTGTTATAACTGAAGTTGAAATCAATGGCTGGCACATTAGTAATCTCATCTAGAAGACTGGTAAAAACTAGTTAGTAGTTGTATATGGGATCCCATGTTTACCAGTTCAGTCCACTGACCCCTCAGCTGTCACCTGTAAGATTGAAATGGTGAATGCAAAGAAGTCGACAAATCATTCTGAAAGAGCTTCACTCAGAATGAATGATTAGAATTGTTGTTTGAACTTAGAAAGGAGAGCCACTGCATGATGCAGACAGTTGGGCAACATAATGTTGTGTAAGCAATGCTATAAACCTTTATCCCTGAGTCTAGGCAACAGCAGTAGTTGTTGTGTAACTGCTTTGCTGATCATTTAACTTTGTAATTTTCACCATGAGAATTATTTATCTAGTTCTGTCCTGTCTCAAGGTTCTGTATTTACGAATTCAAGCTGTTTTTTCTTAGTTCATCTCAGCTTTCTTTACCAAAATAATATTACTAAGTTGCACGGCTCAGGATCTCTGAGGTAAACAATGTTAAGTAAACAATCAAACAATATATTCAGGGATCCCTAAGAATTACTCAGGTTGCCGTAGTTACATATCTCTAATGTCACAAGAATTCCATTACAAATACAGTGTACTAACAAGCACCAGTTTTTTGTCCATGTGAGACTTTGTAACCTGGAATATTGCAAAGTTTTAAAGGTTTGGGTTTTCTAGTTTGATTTTTCAGTATCCACCGTTCTGTTATAAAAATAGTTCTGTACACTTAAAAGGGTTTTTATTAAAATAGTTGACATACTTTCACTTGACAGTGACAAGCATATTTGTTTTGAATACCTTGACATTTTCACAGTTGATTTGAATTATTTACAAAAAGTCAATATGGTCTTGCATTTTAGCATTTCTGGACATTTCCTGTACCAGAGCAGCCCATCAATCACTTTCTGTCACTGACCACAGTCACTGATGGTTCACACAAGTGAAACTGTGCGGCTCAAATTCTTCATCGACTTACTGATGTCCAAATGCCACCCTGTGATGCTGGTTGGGTCCTCGGGTTGTGGAAAGTCAGCACTTCTGAATGAAAAACTTAACTCGCTGCCTGAAGAATATGCAGTCTGCAATGTTCCCTTCAACTACTACACTACCTCAGGTATTGTATAAATTTTCAAAATGGCCACAATATTTATGTATTATATTTGATAAATATCAGCCCTTTTACCATGTGCCCTTGAATGTATGGCATCTCACAAACTAGTATATTGTAGCAACATTTTTTTGCTGACACTTTTCCCCTTGATGCTTTCTTTGTAAGTTGACTTTAGAGTAGAAGCCTTTGAGTGAAAGTGTGGGTAGGAAAACAGAACAAAGAGGAAAAGTGGGAGGCATGTTGCAGCAGTGTAAGCTTGTTTACAGTTGCCATAGAGATATACACTAGAGCAAGTGCCCACTGTCTTGTTAAGTATGTTAATGAATGATTCCAGTGAGCCCGCGTGACTCGGCCACTCATTTCCCGGAATTGATGAAAAATATAAGAGGGTGCTGTAGGGTGTTCATCACGGGTGTCTGGTTCACCCAATGTGAATGCATTGAGAAAGCCTGCTGTGTGGTTGGTTCTCTACATTTCATGTAGAGGGATATGGATGGATATCCCTCTGCTCCACAAGTCCTTGGTTGTGCAAACTCTACTGAAGCAGAGTATGAGAATAAAAGCAATGTCTCAAAAAATAATACAGGAGCTTCAGCCTTGGGGCACATTTCATCACAGTTAACAGTTTGTCTTAACACCATGCTTGTTATAGCTAAATATGTCGAATACTTTTCTTTTTCATGCCAAAATTTTATGTTTATAATCATTTTTTCTCCAGAGTTACTTCAGAGAGTGTTAGAAAAGCCTCTAGAGAAGAAGGCAGGGAGAAACTATGCTCCGCCAGGCAACAAAAGATTGGTCTACTTCATTGATGATATCAACATGCCAATGGTAAGATGTTTTTAGATATTCACAAACTTGTTTACTAGTAATTTATTTAAGAAAATTAAATGGTAAATACTTAAAAATTCATCATTGACTAACATGGTAAATTTAATTATAACTATAATGCTTCTGTGTCTAGTATTGTTTCTTTCTTTGAAATGCATGAGATGATATTCAGTTATGATAGAGCGTGCAGATATAAGTATCTCAACTGACACATTTTGACTACTCAGACATCTGGATGCTGAAGGAATATACACACTTCATGGGTCTAAACACGTTGATAATTTTCATCTATCTACTACCCATCTATCTATATGTCTGACACCCTGTTTCCTCATGGGAACTTCCTTCCAGGGGGTGGCCATGGCAGAAGTGTCTCCATCTCTCCCTGTTCTGGCATCCCCTCTCAGCACACTCAATCCTGCTGCTTCTAACTCACTCGCTCCAATACTCGCTCACCCTATTGATCCACTCCAAAGGTGGTCTTCCCCTGACACCTCCCTCAATCCTTCCCTCATACTCTTAACAAATTAATTCCCATTCATTCTCATCACGTCTCCAAACCATCTCAGTGCACCACCCTTCACCCACTCTGCCACTCCACAATCCACTCCTTTTTCTGTCACACCCATACCAAACTGCTCATACATGCTTTCATTACTTCCTCCATCTCATCCTGAAACACCACATGCACCTCTTATATAACTTTCCCACTGTACGTATTCTTGATGGCTGTGCTGCATTCCATGTCCACGTCTCAGATGCATATGACAGAGTTGGCAGGATAGTGCCCTCTTTACCCCCACACTCACACTTCTTCCTCTCATAACTCTGCACCCGCCACCTGTCTGCCCTTCGCTTCTCTTTCCCTCACTTCACCTTCCATACTTCCATGCTTACATAAAACTGTCCCTAAATATTTGAACTCAGTCACCTCCTCCATCCTCTCTTCCCCCAGCCATATCCTGCTGTTGGAAATTTCTGTATATAAAAATTACCTCCCAGCAAATCATATGTCATTAGGGAGGAATAATATACTATTTGGTGTAAATTGCACATCGGGTAATTAGTAAGATATAATTCAAATAAATCTGTGACGGTAAATCTTAAATGGGAGAATTCATTACACCAACAATTCCTGGCTGGTATAATGGCTAACGTGGCAAGGAGTGACGTCACGTGTCAAAGCTTTGAAGCTTCTCTGTAACTGATGACACGTACACTTGAGGCACAAAACCTCTCACTCGAATATAAGACAGCGGCCCCCCAACAACCTGCTCCCCAAGTTAATTACTGTCTCGCCTTTCCACTACCTTTGTGGTTAACTTTTCAATTGTACACTTGCAAATAAGTACAATGGTCAATATAGCATAAATATACATTGTCCATGGCCTACAAGAGGTAGGTAACTCAATCAGACGGCTTCTATCTCCACTATGCTTCACCCATTCTAAAATCACCCGAGCTAAGTACATTGTACTGATATCCCTTGTGCTTTTTGGGAGATTAATATATCACCAAATTCCCTGTACATATAACGGATCCGTCATATAGGGAACAATATCCCAAGCGGGCAACTCGCTAGACTCACTCTGCACCTGCGCACACACACCCCATGCCTCGCAGATCATTGTCCTCAGTTATCATGTTTCTGGGAATCCGTAAACATGTCCGGCAGTCATTTGTCATCCCATTGCATCGTTGACCAGGCATGCCACCACAATGATGTGGCAACGGCTGGCAGCCCATCACTGACAGCCTAGGTGTGCCAAGTTTGAAACACCAGGCCTAGCAAGGGACCTTCAAATGCTGTTGCGGGATTTTCTGATGAATTTTGTATTGACAGCAAGGGTTTTTATACAATTATTCATGTTTTTAGGGCACTTGTGACCATTTGAAAGAAATAATATTGGTAAAAATGCATGGGATTGGGGTGTAGCAGTGTGCATTTATAGCCTGGGGTTCAATGGGTTAATAAACATAACTACAAAAATTTTCTTATGTCTTTTCAAGGTGGATATGTACGGAACTGTGCAACCTCACACTCTTATACGCCAACATCTTGACTATGGCCACTGGTATGACCGAACAAAACACACTCTGAAGGACATCCACAACGTGCAGTATGTTGGCGCCATGAACCCCACGGCTGGCTCCTTCACCATAAACCCTCGCCTTCAGCGGCATTTCAGTGTCTTTGCAGTAAGGTGAGGGTTCATTTTTATCTTTAACCAGTCCGCTGCAATTGGCACAGATTTGGCTTTTACTGGTAGCTCGGTAACATATACTCCCATGTCTTTCTCTGCCTCTGTGGTGGATAGTGGAGTGTTTCCCATGTGGTATTGGTGTGCTGGATATCCCCTCCCAAGGTGCAGGACTTTACATTTTTCTTCAGTGAATTGTATCAGCCACCTTTTGTTCCATTCCTGTAGCTTGGTGAGGTCTGACTGTAGGAAATCCACAGTCAAGGAGTTAAGCATCATCATCATCATCATCATCATGTTGTTTCTCTCATGAAGCATAAGAATAGGTGTTGTAGAATGAGAAGGGATTCCCCAGTGTGTCACATTTCCATTCATTGATCATTCAAGTAATGCTTCCTTTTGTTATCATTCAAGTAATGCCTCCTTTTATGTGATATGTCTGCAGTTTGTATGTGATGTATGCAGGATTAATATGTGACAAATACTGATTTTATATCATTAAATTTTTTCATGTCTGATGTAGAAGTCTAATATTAGCATTATTGTAATTCACAGCTTTCCGTGCATGGAGAGTCTCAACCTTATCTATTCCTCACTTCTTGACCAGCACCTCAAGAGCCCATCCATGAAATTTAATCCAGCTCTCATTAGGGTAAGGCCCAAAGATGAAAGTCAACACATTTAATTTTTATAATGAAGATATTTAGCCACAAGTATGCTCTGTTCCACTTAACTATTCAGCTTGACATATTTTATTCAGACCACCATAATGGGAGAGCCTTGGTATATGTTATTATGGAAGGTCCATTAGTCTTCTTGTTACTGGTATACATAAGTGAAGTTGTGAGCCAAAGTCATTGTGGAGCAATTTACCTGCAAACCTGCAGGTAAATATTGGAGTTATTATGACATGTCTGTTGTGTCTGGTCAGTGCAACAATTTACCATTGATCCATTACAGAGAGGTAGATGAATTGAAAACTGATAGACAGGCAGCTACATAGATATTATTTGATTAATGACTTAATTTTCTTTTTTCCAAAATATGTATTTATGCATATATTCATGTTATACATGCAACTTATTTGTTTTTGTTTGTGTGCAGATGACTGAGCCGTTGGTACAAGCTGCCCTCCAGTTGCACCAGAAAATTACTTTCACTTTCCTTCCCACTGCTACAAAATTCCACTACATCTTCAACCTCCGTGACCTCACCAACATATTTCAGGTACTTTTATGAAGTGCTTTTGCATCAACATTTTGAATGTCTTTAGTTTCATACTATGTTTATCTTGTAGACGGATTGGGTGAACGCACTGGACACTGGACTCGCACGTCATGCACTGGTACTCAGGTTTGTGTGCATCACCTGTTGCACATAGAGGGCACCATTTCCACCAGGCTGTGGCATGGTGGTGCAATGTCCTGTGCCTGCAGGTGGTGGTGGCCCTTGAAGTCCTTAGGGGGTCTGGGTGATGGGCGGTTTGCTCTGGTTAGGTGTCTGATGACCCATTAGGATGCTGGCTGCTGGCACCTGACCTTGCTCCTCCCTTACTTGGGTCATGTTTTTTTAAACTCAGTCAGTGGTGGGCATCGCTAACTGAAAAGTTAACTTCACTAACTGGTAGTCCACTAACTAAAAAGTTAGCTTCGCTTATGCTAAACTGATTAGAAATTAAGGGTAGCTAACTGCTAACCGTTAACTTTTTTATATGGATTTAGCTTCGGTTTAGTATTTTGGCTCTAAAACCTTTGAAAACAGACCTAGTGACCTGAAATTTCAATATGGTATAGCTTAGTCATAGAGCTTTCCATAAAGGTATAGCATGCCAAAATCAGATGATGATGAAGGTTTGGAACGAGAGAGAAACAAGAGGACATGGAAAGAAGTAAATGCCCATATATTATGAGTCATTACAAGTATGGTATGTCAAACAGTATAAACCTCGACCTGAGTTTATAATAAGTTGATTTTTAATTATATAACCTCAATTTTTTGGGGGGACTACATTAGACAGTTTCCTTTCTCCACTCAGGGCCTACTCTTTTGCTCGGGAGAAACAATGAAGGCTCCCATTGAGTTACTGCGGTGCTGGCTTCATGAGACTCAAAGAGTGTATGGTGACCGCTTGTTGGAGGAGAAGGATCTCGAGATGCTCAACAAACTACAGGTTGATATAACAAAGAAAATCTTCGAGGTAAGAAATGTTTCCAGATGTAGTGTTTTGACTGCTTTTAGTGTCACTCATTCACGTCAAACATTTTTAATTCATCAGATGAATGTTTTAATACTTGTATATATGTAAAAAATACACACACGACAGATAGGGAAGACCATGCTGGATCATATGAAGAAGTTACTGAGGAATATAAAAGAGGAACAAAACTAGTGAAAATTTAACATGATAGCAAAAAAGTCCTAAGGGAAGCAAAAGAAAATTTGAAAATCAAATTTAAGATAATAGAGTTCAAGGGAAAATGAATCAAATAAATAGTATACAGTACCCTCCTGAGTTTCGTGCTATCTGAGTTTCACAATCCTTGAGTTTCGCGCTTTGTCCTAAATTCTTAACATCCTGACTATTGCGCATTATTGCACTGAGTTTTGCGCTGCTTTGACATGTACGGGTCATGTCTGCCAACCGTCGGCATCACACACGCTGCCTAAGGTTGGGTACCCATTATTCCATTTTTATGGTGGTCGTCAACATTAATGATGTCAATAGCGTCCCTGTATGAGTGACGACAGTTGTAGCTGGGCACCGTTTCGTCCTCCGTTGATGGCAACATCGAACGACAAGAAATTAAATCAAGTTAATTTTTTTTTCAGTGACGGCAGTGGTGGTGACTGTCCAATGATGTTGAATATTTTAGATATCCTGTAATGAACACCACTAAGTGCCGGGGATCGAACCCGAGCCTTATGAGTAGAAGTCAGGGCAGCATACTAATTACGCCACCGATGAGCTAAAAGGTCACCGCACCAGTGGCCACCTCTGCGGCTTATACCTGATGCTCCCGCCCAGCACTGGGGACATGAAGTGAAGGTGACCCCGCCCATAGTCGTGATAGTTGGAAATGCTTTTATTCATCCCCCTTGGCACATACAGTGTATATATACAGCATTGGTCATAGGAGATTCCACCCCCCCTATAAAACCAATGAGGAATACGCGTGGCATGACAGATGTCCAATTCAACTACGATCTATGTGGCAACACTTTTGGTGGTATCTGGTAACCTCAGCGACGTTCCTCAAGTCTGTGGGGTACACAATACACGAATCAGTGGCTCCCAGGCCTTTGTATGGGGAGCTACTTTGCCGCTATTTACCACCTGCAACCCCAGATTATTGTATGTTCGCTATTTCTTGATGCAACAACACTACAAATGTCTCAGGATGGGGGCCAAGACCTGTACCAAGGAGGAGAGGGCTAGAATTTTGGCTCTGACGGAAGAAAATGTCCCAGTACAAGAAATGGCGCGCCGTCTGGGACGTGACAGATGCACCATTCAACGCATACTGGCGGCCGCTCGCCACCTGCCTTCTGGGGCCTTCCCTCCACCTAAACCACGCCTAGAGCCTGCCAGAAAAACCTCATCTAGGACAGACATAATCCTGAAGCGTGAGGTTACCAAGAACCCATTCATTTCAACCAGCCAACTGATGTCTCTACGTATGTCTGTTCTAGATGAGGTTTTTCTGGCAGGCCCTGGGTGTGGTTTAGGTGGGCAGGTGGTGAGCGGCCACCAGTATGCGTTGAATGGTGCGCCTGTCACGTCCCAGACGGCGCGCTATTTCTCATACTGGGACATTTTCTTCCTTCAGAGTCAAAATTTTGTAACATGGAGGTTTACCTCTGATTTAAGTTAATGCGGCCTCTTACGGGTTAATGAGCAAAATGTTTGCCTTCTTTTAGAAAATGCACAATGAATGTTTTCTTCATAATGATGCATGATGAAAGAATGAGTGACTAGAAGTCTGCAGTAGATTCTCCCAGCAGGAGGTACATATTAGCCTGCAGCCCTTATAGAGCAATCACACCCAAAAGTAGACAGTAACAGTTGAACCACAACCATTTTCCTTCATAGCTTTATCCTTATCTTATTTAATTTTTTTATGGTTCAGAGCGACGATGAAGAGAAAGAGACAGTTATTGAGGTATTTACCCTTTGTGATCTTGGCACTGCTTGTCCCTGTACAGATCCTCGGTGGGGCATGTGCCCCTGGGGATGTGGACCTCAGGGCTCTTATGTCCCACAGGGTTCTCTCCCCTTGAGGGTCCTTTCCTCACTGGATATATGTGTCTGCCTTGCTTGTCCTCACTGCCAAGGACAAAATAATATTTGTCAGGGGGAGAAACCATGCCGGTTATAAAACGAGTGGCATGATTAAAATGCACTGTGACAAAATGTGATAAGTTACATGTATAAAGGTACATCCATATTTTTGCAGGTTTCTATGATTATGCATAAATAAATGAATACATATATATTTACATCAGCATATATTAAAAATATATATCTATACATATATTTATGTATTAGGCATATTTTCTGAAACAAAAATGGATCATTGGGCATGAATCTTCATTAATTTTCTCATGAACAAGTAGGAATCATGTGCAAATCTGTCAGAATTTATAGACTTCTGATTGTACAAGATGGCCTAAATAATTGGGCTTCCCGTTATATTTGCGTCCATGAACCAAGCACCGACCTCCATTGTCAGGATGGAGATCATTAGATGGTAACACTATAAGAACAGAAAACATCATGGCTTGTGCCACAGTTAAGACAGAAAATGAAAGGTTCTTTACCATGCTATAAATAGAATTATAGGTTCTTGAAACAATGAGAAATTGATCAGGGAGATACCAGGGACTAAGCATAAAGCATAAAAGCATATGATTGTGCAAGTAATGCCTGAAGGTTTTCCCTTAACCTGAGTGGCTTCCTGTTTGCCTCATGTTTGTGGGGCTCTGCACTGCATGGATCTCTTTCCCCTGAGATCAATTTCTGGTGTTTCAAGTTTTGTGGTATTACATGTGGCCAAGTGTCTAGGCGTAGTGTTTTGGCATGCAGTGACCATTATATGTACTTTTCCTCACTCAGTCTATTTTTCCATTGCATTATTTATATTTTCCTCCTTTATGACTTGATGGTCACACTTCTTACCAGTGAATTCAAGAGCCTTGAAACAGTAAGAAGTTGATCTTTGAGCTGCCAAGGATTAACCCTCTGACGGAACAAACAAGGCAGTGGTGTTACTAGTTGACATGTAAGACACACCATGGCTCAGGAAACTTTTTTTCTGCCTTATGATTTTTGTCACTATAAAAGGCATGATAGTCACTCTTTTGTGTTTTCTGTATTGTAAGAACATTTCTGGAGATGGATAAAATTGAGGCAAAATGTAAAACATATTGAAAGAATGAGAACCTCTGGGTAAAGTTTGTACACCGTTCACTCCTTATTAAAATGTTTTTGTGCCCAAATTATCTAAGTTACCCAAACAGCATTCACTGAGAACAACATTACCTTCCATGCACGGCTGCATCAAGCGAGAGAGGCACAGTGAAATGGCATGAGCCTCGCCTTTCATGAAATCTACCTAAGATTCATAACATCAAATAAGAAAAAAGAATGAATAGTAAGAATTGATTGGTAATAATGACTGAAACAGTAATAATGAACCATGAATCTTTTGGTGAGATACGTTTAGTTTTTGGGAGTTTGACTTGACAAGATTTTTGTGCATATAGATGTTATGATATGAAGGGTCCATGGATCATGTATATATCACATAATTGCCTTGGCTGATATGGATGTACATTTATGCATGTACTATGCATTTCAGCGGTGGACAAACGGTGTTTTTTGCAGATATCTCCTAAACGAATCGTTGGATGAGTAGTATTATATTAATATTTTTTCCACAGATGTAAATCTGATTTTCAGATCTACAGATCTCTTAGAGATATATATGAATGAGAAAGAGGCAGGCCAGTGGTGTATCTTTATTTTCAAAATAACATGAATTTCTTTCTTTGGTGTTAAGCAGTCATTATAGTTGATTATTTTGTTTATGCATTCAACTCCTATTGGTTGTTTATTTCCACCTATATAAAAGTACTACTATGATAAATTTATCTTGCACCACTAGCCTCTTCAGTTCTCACAAGTAGTAGAAACAAAATAATAGCATCTTAAATTGTAGTAAGTTGTCATAAGAGTTTTATCCCTAAAGCAGATATGTAATGCCCTGTTTGAGCCTCAGGAATGAGCACTGAGGAGTCACCACTTGCACTTGATACTTTCATTTCCTCCACCAGTCCCCTCTCTTGATCCTGCCATCTCCACAGATTGCTCTTCACATTTTCATCACAGTCATTATTTTTTAATGTACATGTGTGTGTGTGTGTGTGTGTTTGTGTATTTACCTATTTGTAGTCTACCGGGCCCGAGCTAAGGTCTAATAGTCCCGTCTCCATATCTCCATTCATCCAGCCTTTCCTTCATTTGTTGGACACTGTTTGCCTCCACCACCTCTTCCCGCAAGCTGTTCCATGTGTTAACACTTCTTTGTGGAAAACTATACTTTTTCAAGTCACTCAAACAGGTTCCTTTATTAAGATTCTTTCCATGTCCTCTCAGCCCCTGTGTTCTCGCAGTTGAGAAGAGATCATCTCTATCCACCTCATCAAACTTATTTATCTAACTCCATGTGTGTGTGTGTGTGTGTGTGTGTGTGTGTGTGTGTGTGTGTGTGTTATTATTTGTCTCAATTTTCATACTGGTTAATGTTAAACATCATAGTTGGGATTTTATATCCTTCTCTGCCACATGCAACCACACACACATTCTTGCAATGGTCCTCCTTTGGACAAAAGGAGCTGGATGAAGGGGAGGTCATGGCCGCGCCAAATGTCTTTTGCCACTTCGCACGTGGAGTTGGGGAGCCTCGCTACCTGCCAATACAGTCGTGGGGCGACCTAAACAACACTCTGCAGGATGCCCTCACAACCTACAATGAACTCAATGCTGCCATGAATCTGGTTTTGTTTGAAGATGCAATGGCTCACATATGTCGGTAGGAGAAAAGAATTGCATGATTTAGATATATTAATTGAAACTATTAGTATTTGTCAAAGCATTAGCAAAGATCCTTAGTTACTGTCATGTGATTTAAGTATACAAGATAAAGAAGATAGAATTAACATTTTCTTCAATATATATAACTTTTTATATGACCATCATCATTCAGATTAACGATTAAATATATTTCAAGATATTTCAACAAGTAATACTTTCTTCATGAAGTATCTTCTCTTCATTAACTTGTGTTATAAAAATCTTGTTCCTTTTTATTATTGATCCAGGAAAACCAGCAGTTTCTTGTTCCTTACTTGCACTTACTCATAGGATCAACCGCATCCTGGAGTGTCCCCGAGGAAATGCATTGCTGGTGGGGGTTGGAGGCTCAGGGAAGCAGTCCCTGGCTCGACTGGCAGCCTTTATTTCTGGCCTTGAGGTGTTCCAAATCACTCTCACTAAAGATTATGGCATTCAGGAACTGAGGGTAATTATTCTGTTTAACATAAAAAGAATACAAAACATTTTGAATCACTTTTCCTCATTGAGTAGTACATCTGGTGAGGGGAGAGGGGCACGATAGATGAAGTGTGATAGAATGAGATGGTTTAAGAATGTCACAAAGATTTTTTTAAGTGTGTCAAGGGTCTACAATTTTGGAAGAGGAGTTTTGGAAGGTGGTGTTTTTTCAATCTCTTGTTATCGCTAGACACGGGCCTCACTGTATAGAGAAAGAGGTAGATAAATATGAAGGTTGCTACATAGACTGATGTGTTATATATATATTGTGTTACATGTATGGATTATTTGTAGCAGGAAGGAAGGCAGCTCATCAACAAAAATGAGAGTTATAAAAATGCCTGCTATAACTCACCAAGCTAATGTAAATTTCCTGGAGCAACAGTTTAGTAATAAATAAGTTTGTTAGAGAGAAAGGCTTTGTCATACTGAGATAATACTGAAGACAGGTTGAGTCAGCCTTTTGACCCTTTATATGCAGGCTTCCTATAAGAAGGCATCACCAAGCGACAGGAGTGAAGCAATAAGTGGCTGCTACAGTTCATTGAAGAAAAATGTAAAGTTATGCACCTTCGGAGGAGAAATCCATGATACCAATACCACATGGGAAGCACTCCAATATCCACCACAGAGGCAGAGAAAGACCTGGGAGTATATGTCACCAGGCTACCAGTGCAGGCAAAATCTGTGCCATTCGTAGCAGAGGGGTTAAAGTCTTGCTTACTCTGCTCGTATACCATCAAAGGTATACTGGGTAACCTTGGAGTCTGTGTTTGACGGTGCCACTAATTATAAAGGAATTACTTTCAACAGAGATGCAGGTTTTTGTGGGTAGTGTTTCCTGATATGGTATTTCCTTGCATTCATCACAGACAGACTTGGCAAATCTGTACCTCCGTGCTGGCCTCAAAAACCTTGGAACTGTCTTCCTCATCACTGATGCTCATATTCCTGATGAAAAATTCCTCGTCCTCATTAATGACCTTCTGGCCTCGGGAGAAATTCCAGACCTCTTCCCCGAAGATGAAGTGGAGAACATTGTTTCCTCAGTGAGGAATGAGGTGAGGCATCACACGGTTGAGGGTGAGTTATTATCTGAAATACAAATTGCAGATTAATGGTAATCAATTATGCTCATGTTCTTGGATCCATAAACTCTTGTGTAGATTTACTAATCCATTGTCTTTTATGATTTTCTTTCCTGCACTTTAAATATTTTTAATATTTCATCTAAAACATTTCTGTCAGCTTTCATGCTCTCAATGTAAATATTCCATCACTACTTTTCAGTCATCATACAGAAATGCATTACACGTTACTTGTATATTATTTACTAAATTTCACCCTTAAATATTGCCTTCAAAATAATCTCTCATTGATTCCATATCATTGCAAAGCCTGTAATGACAACTTCCTGTCAGGAAGGTAATTCACTAGCACATGTTTTGCAAAGGGTCATAACATGACATTTGTGAACATTTTCTATAGGCAGAGCTGTGTGTTTGGGGTGGACTGTACACCATTAGGACAGCCTCCTTGAAAGTGATGCTAGAACATAAAACATCTTGAAGACCTATTTGTTCTGTGTGCCCTATCCTTTAAATATTTTTATTCCCAACTTTAGCAGAACATATGTATTGTGCTAAGGAGCACAGGTAACCAACCTTTCACAGAGTCTTAGGCATCTTGGTGTTCCCTTTTATTTCTAGGTAGTTTGACCTTGTAGATGTTTTCACACAGGGACAGACATATCCTACAACAAGATAATCAGAAAAGTATGTAGATTCAGGAACCATGCTTGAAGAATTAATGTAATTAAAAGTTACAGAGTGAAGAGGAGTTGAAGCCTAATAAGTGGAAAAATAATGTTTATGGACTATTTCCATTAATCCTGCGCTAAGACCACACTTACAAATTTATACTTTTGCAATGCAGAATATTCACAAGAAGACAATGCTGGGCTCAGTTTTTCTTAATATTAAATAGTAGTGTCAGGAAATCAGGTACCTAACACTCAGCTCTGCTTCTTCAGCCTTGGAGTCATATGATGAAAGTGAATTGTTTGCATTGAAGACTTGGGACTGACTGTGACATCCGGATTACTATAGTTACCAAGTCTCCTTAGACACTCATTTCTTAGCTAACCCCTAAAACAAAATGGCTGAGCGGGTGGGCTGTGTTTTGACATGCCTTGCTATGGTCATTTTTCCAAAATTTATTTATGAAAATAAAACTTAATATTTATATGTGATATTTCAGTAACTGGTTAAAATGGCATTTGAAACGATATGGTTGAACTGCTATCATTTCATGCACTCTCATGCTCCATTGAAATTTATCATGTACATTTTTTTCATGATTTTGTTTATACATTTCTTTCTGTCTTGCATATAACAGAATTGCTGTCTTTGTGTTTCATATGTACAGGAAAGTTACCTTAGAGATGATGATTTTGAAGAATATGAAGATTGCACACATTATAAAAGTGTCAAAGCTTACCAAAACCCATAGTTGTGCTATTTTTTTCTAAATGGTGCATTAAACTTTAATGTTAATACAAGTAAATGCTCCTGATTTTGATGGCTCATTGAAATTGTCAATGACATTAAAATAGAGTGAAAATAGGTGTCAGATCATGAAAGGATACTGCAGTGTTCCCTTACCAGGGGTTGTGGGCTAGATATCTCTGCACTGGTCAAAACCATGATAACTCATATCACTTCTAAGCTTGTCCAGTATCAATATATTTTGCTGTCACTCTCAATAATTTTCTGCTTCTCTTGAACACTTCCAAGCTTTTCTATTGATATTTCTTTGATGTGGCAGAACTATATCAGGGTGCCGTGTGAAAAGCTTGTGATGAGGACCATGAAAATACTGCCGTCACTGATTACCATTCAGGTGATGCACGCCTGGGGAGTGAGGTGGTTGGGATGGCGGTGGGAGCCCCAGGTAGTGTTTGTTTACACTGCTGTCATATGCGTAGCATGAATTTCAGATTTTGCTACATATTTAAGAATATTTCACATTTACATTTTTCTGGAATAACCTGCAATTAATAAATCCTCAAACACAAAGGGAACACTGTACTGTTTTTCTCATGAAACTGATGAGTGACTAAAATAGTTATGTGCTGGCAATTTTTCTCAAGATACTGGAATGGCTGGCAACAAAAAAATGATGGGAAATTGAGCATGAAGCTGATGGTTCCCTTTTTATTCTTGGTGATAGTGAAAGTAGCAAGAGATTACTGAGAGGCATTAGTAGAGTTCTCTCTTTTGTTGAGGTTTATAGCACTTTCAGGGCATATTGAAGTGTACTGGTGGTCGGCGGTTTTTTCTTATGTGTAGTGAATCCACCTTTTTTGCTGACTTAGTCCATGCTGTGTCACATGTGCTCTGCTTGACTTGAGTCACAATTGAAGTCAGGAATGATGACTAGCATGTGGGTGACCTTAGGACACTCATCAGAAGGTCTAACATGATCAGCCATCAGCTGATGGGACTTGAGCTTGGTTTTTACCATGATGCTCAATGCCCACTGTCTTACTACAGCCTGGGAATATTTCCACATCAGTAACTGTTAACATAATGAGGTGTAATGTGCAGTGTGAAGTATGTAAATAAAGTGCAAATGATGGTGATTTCTGAGGTGAAGAAAATCATTGTTAAGATCATGAAGTGCCTAGAGGCAAAGCACAAAGACTGCCATCCTGTTGCAAAATCCTCATTTTCATCTGAACATAATCTATTCTCTTCATTCATTGTATAAGTAGTGATATAATAAATAAGGACATGCATCACGCTTCATTCATTCATATATTTTAGGTACCATGCGTGCCTCTGCTGCATGTATGACTATCTTTTTTTCTCTCCTTTTTCTTTTTCTTTTTAGTTCTGCCTTAAATCCTTTGTGTATGATAACAGACCACAGTACTGCTTTCTGCTGCACACTGACCAGTAGTTTCTCATGTTGTATTTCCTATCCAAGTGGTGGCTCAGGTTTTGATGAGGGCACAGTTTTTGAGGTGGGTACCTCTTTGAGTCCCCTCGATTTGCGCCTCAATTTTCTGCTGCAGACTGATGCATTCGGACCAATCCAATTTTTAATACATGTTTACCCACCAGTTGCTGTTCCAGTCTCTTTTGCCTACTATTTTTGGCTGATACATGGTCCTTTTGATTACTAATTTATGTATATATATATATTTGTTAGAGTCGCACCAGCACAAACTTCTGTACCAATCACTGAAGCACATTTCTTGTAGAATTAGTATTTTGCTTAAATTGTCTTATCCATAGACAGTAGTGTACAATGCAGTGTTACTTCATGTTACAATAATATATATATATATATATATATATATATATATATATATATATATATATATATATATATATATATATATATATATATATATATATATATATATATATATATATATATATATATATATATATATATATATATATATATATATATATATATATATATATATATATATATATATATATATATATATATATATATATATATATATATATATATATATATATATATTTATTTATTTATTTATTAGTTTACATAAACATTTTGCCATATAATGGTGATGAGTTCATAGTTAAATGAAGAGGTGTTTCAGAATATGGTCATCCAAAAAAAAAAAACGTTTAAGAAACAACTGTCCATTCTCGGGAGTTACTGGTATTAGACAGATTTACACATTTGTTTATGTAAAAAGCACACCAAAAACAAACGTACAGAATATAGCAATTAATAATTGGTAAATAAGGCACACTTACTACAATGTTAAGTTTGGTTCTGTCCAGATTGACTCTTCATCCAGTGCCCTAGCTGCCTACCCTGGGGCTGAGGGTTTTCACATTAGCCCACAATATGCACAGATTCATTCAATTCAAACAGTTATGTTGCTTTTAGTAAACTTGAAATGATGGTATTGACTTTGTTTACGGTTATGAAAAAGACTGATTCCAGCATTTCAAGTTTGATCTGATGCTGCTCAAAAGGCAAACTGAATAGTTTAAGGGTTAAAGATTTGCTCATAAAAAAAAAGTGTCATTTACGTTGAGTTTGCCATGTTTCCACCTGATACATTGTAAAGCAATGCCCTCTTATCAACAGTTTGTTTGCTTTGTTTATCATCAATTGCCCTGATAATCTTAACCTTGATTATCTGGAATAAACATTCACATTTTTCTTGTGATGTACGTACATCTCACACTCAGTTTTGCTTACATCTCAAACCGTTTTATGGCTTGATGGTCTTTCTCTTTACACACTGAGAAACTTTGCTTGATCAACTTCATAAAATCAGTACTTAAAAAGAACATTTCTGGAGTAGAGGAAGCCAGGCTGTGAATGGTAAAATTAGCATGTGGTTGCCCACTTCATGTTCATGCTGTTTTCAATGCATGATTTCATGTCTTGTGAAATCATGCTCTGTCCCAAATGATGTACTTCCGTTACACACTCACTCAGCACTCAGCTTAGTAAACTGTGTCTTTATTTCCTCTGTCCTTTGAAGTAGGGCACTCATGTCATCTGTCATTGTTATCTCTGCTAACTAGGGCCCTACCAGACTCGAAGGAAGTAATAAAAAACTATGAAAATAACTCAGTTTTTCACACAGGGTGCAAACACGAAAAATTCACTCAGCAGGAGGCATTGTTGTATGCATAGACTGCCAAGAAATTTATGTGGCAAGCATGCAGGACAAGCATGCAATATTCACATGAGCATGTTTTCACATTCCACTTTATGGACAAAGAAATGATGAAGAAAATAACATCAATGATAAGACCAAAGCTTGAATATGCTGCAGTTGTGTGGTCGCCTCACAAAAAGAAGGAAATCAGAAAGCTTGAAAGGATACAGAGAATTGCAACTAAAATGGTCCCAGAACTCTCGAATATGACGTATGAAGACAAATTGAAGGAGATGGACTTGACGACACTGAAACAAATATCATCAGAGAGCTTGGTGAGGTGTGGTGTCTGTGATTGTTGTGAAAAAATTTGGCATTTACTCACAGGACCATTATTTTCTTAATTAGCCTAGTCTGGATAGAGAAAGGTGGAAGCTCTTCTGCCGTGGCCATCCCCTGGTGGGAGCTTCTAGGAGCAGGTGTCGATGAAATGATGATGATGATGATTAGCCTACCCCTCAAAAAATGGCAAAGTGGAAAAAAATTATTGTGGTTGCTTGTACTCTTGAGCCAATGTGTTGAGATGGCAGAGGCAGTCTGTTAAAATGAACAGTGAGGAATTTAGGACTAATATATAGTATGAAATTTAGCTCAAGCAGCAAGGGTAGAGAATATGCCAGAAAAAAATAAGAAATGAAAATATACCACATTTAATTGCATGTAAGGTGAATGGGCATTTAAGACATTCAGTTTTGGGAGGCCTTTTCCTGAATAAAAAGTTAGCTCATATATAAGTGCTCCTTCCGGAAAACCGGCCGTAAAACACAGCAAATATACGTTCAAAATTCACCCCCCGCCCACTCCGCCTGCTCGCCCACCACTGCCCAGCCTTTCGTGGCACCACAGGCGGCAAGAAGGACGGCGAAGGGTGCTAATCCGCCAGTAACGGCCTCCTCTGCCATCAGGAACCGAGGATATCACGTTATAAAAGACTCTCCGCCTTCGTTGTCACTGTCTTCACGCCTGCCATGTTGATTCACACCACTGATGTCATGATGGTACAGGTATCAGATTATTGGTTCTAGTTTTGGAACCGTTATTGGTGTTTTGGTACTGATAATGGATTATTGGCTCTAGTTTTGGAACCATTACTAGTATTTTGGTCACTTACCATCACTTTGTGACGCATCATGTCAGCATTCAAAAACTGTAGGATTTTGGAGGTTTTCAGATTTTGGAATTTTGGATAATGGATTCTCAACCTGTATAAACAGAGATCAACATAAATTGGTCTCATATGGCACAGGGCACAAGACAGACAAACTGTAAATTGTGTATTCACAGCACCCATGGCGACTCAGCATCCAGCGGTCAATGGTGCAGAAACAATCATTGGCTCTTGTGTCATAATTCTGATTTTTTAAAGACAAATACTTGTAAATTGGTGTATGACTATATATATATATATATATATATATATATATATATATATATATATATATATATATATATATATATATCTATATATATATATATATATATATATATATTAGGTTTATTGTTGTATTATTACCATACTCAAAGTACACAATATTTATGTAGAAAGTGGTTTTCATGCTTGATACAAGTGACAGAATAAGTTTTCCTTTCCGTTCCTTGGCATGTACAGATTTGTGTTCTGTACAGCAGACGCAGTGATCATGCAGCACAGCAAGCAGTGGCACAACATAATGCATGCTGCACAACACATCCTCTGCATTGGCACTCCACAATGAGCTCTATACTTGAGATCTTGAAGTAGCAGAGCATTCAGCTCTTTGCTCCTGTCTTGCCTTGTCTTGTCTTCATGTTATAGATAAAAGTCCCCAGAGAGGTGACCATGATTAACAGTGATGTGCTTTTCTGTCCTGCGTCTTGTGGTGACCAGCGGGAGTACAAGGACGTCTGGATGGTATGTATCTCGTCGTTTTTTTCGCCTGCTCGTCTCAGGTCATCGACTTTTCTTCCCATTCTGCGCCTTGTTGAGATAGAAAAAAAAAAAAGAATTTTTCAAATACTGACAAATTTTGTAAGGAGATTTTCCTGGCTATTTTAGCTGGCTCCCCTCATGTCAGTATATAGGGCAGAACACGCCAGTCTCACAATGGGCCGCCAGCACGTAAGACACCTTTGCGTCCCTCACCCTGATGGAGGCAGCTCCCAGACAGCCATGTAGGTAATGCATCACCATATATATATATATATATATATATATATATATATATATATATATATATATATATATATATATATATATATATATATATATATATTTGCATGGTTATTTATACTACTTCCTGTATTTATATATTTACATAATTTCTTTAATCATTTATATATTTTCATATTGATTTCAGATATTTAATAAACTATGTAGAGAATTGTGCAGATGTATGGAATAATATATATATATATATATATATATATATATATATATATATATATATATATATATATATATATATATATATATATATATATATATATATATATATATATATATATATATATATATATATATATATATATATATATATATATATATATATATATATATATATATATATATATATTTATATACAAAGGTATTGATTAATTCCGGCATTATGAAGACAGACAGATTAGCCAAAGAAGTGCCTTGTGATTGGTGTATAGTTAGGCAGCAAGAGGAGGGGAAGACACTCAGGTTCCAGGAAATTTTACATAAAAATTGTGATGCAGCAGAAACAATTGAAAATAAGTCATAGAGTAGAAAGTATATCAGATTGGTATCCATCAGCTTCTGCTTAACCATATTCTGAGTAAATTTCTTACAAACAACCATAGGAGATGTGGCTCATATTAGGATAACATGATGCTTTAGAATTTCATAATTTTCATGGTAGAGGAAAGTGTCAAAGTTATTTACTGTCCTTATTTCAATGGAGCTTATTCAGTAAAATAAATATATGGTTATTAAGAATTTGTTGATAGATGTGGCATTTCTTTGTTATTCTGTCTTTCTGTCTGATAAAAGATAAATCAGTAACTTTGTGTCATTCTATACACTCAGAATTCCTGGAAGATACTGGTGCTCTTAACATTTTTCCTTTGTATGAAGGAAAGCAATAGGTGATCTCAAGAAGTCAGTTTGTTTTTATTCATGATTTATTTCTTATGAAACTGAACCAGAAGGCATTCTCTTCATACTTATTCAGCCATAAACACAAGCAGCCTCAGATTACTGCTGTGTTGGCTGTCTGGAGGCCAACTCTGTGGTGTTAGAGTAGTTTGAACTACCCACCATGGCCTTGATTGTCCCACCAGTAGCCCTCAAGACCACCGTAGCCCAAATTTGCTCCATCACAACAGCTAAGACCCGTCCACTTTCGTCTTTTGCGGTCACGTGCAGCAGAAAGCCATTTTTTGCGTAGCTTAGCTGTGTCTATTGCAGTATCTTAGAACTGGACAGAGGCAGAGGGTGGTGAGCAACAGATATTCTTTGGCAATTCACAAAATTTGATCCATGATTGCTACTTTGGCTCCATTTCCAGGTGTGTTGTTTCCTATCAAATTAGTCATGTTTTCACACTACATGCCAGCCAAGGTAAGCTTAAAGTCTGTGTCCAAACTGAAGCATTTGACATGGACTGACCTAAATGAAAATGATCACCCTCTGTTCTGCCCTACTGCATGATGATTATTAATCTTAAAGGTTCAGTATTTATAAATGAGGGATTTACATCATATGCTTTATTTTATAAGTAATTTTTAAATGCAACTCTTTAACTATATCAGGTAATGGTCCCTGATGATAATTAAAATAAACAAACTTATCTTTTATTAGAAACAAGAATCTTGTTTCCCTTAATTAGTGTTTTGATATTCTTTGCAATTTACCAGAATGGAAATTTTCAGTTTAGTTTTGTTTTATGAAAACATTAATTTTATATTTTGACATCCTTTAAAAAAATTTGTTTATGCTAAGAAGAAGCAGCAGAATGCATCACAATTTTGTATAGTTTGTTTGTCTTGCAGAATGTTCCTACTTGAACACTTGATAATCTCTCAGCGCTCATGTTATTGTATACTTTGCATTCCTTTTCTCCTTGGCTTCAACCCAAACAAATGCAGGTTAAGACCACTGGGCAGCAAGACACTCGCGACAATTGCTGGAGGTTCTTTATCGATCGTGTCAGAAAGAACCTCAAAATGGTGTTGTGTTTCTCCCCTGTTGGCTCAACTCTCAGGTGTGCTATATAACTGAATACTATTAATATATATGTATACTCTTGACTGATAATTTTATCATGCTAACTTACCTTTGTACATTTATTTATATTCACTTGTAGTACATAATCATTTATTTACCATATTCATTTATATTCATTTGAGCAGAGTAAGAGCCCGTCAGTTTCCAGCAATTATTAGTTGTACTACAATTGACTGGTTCCATGAATGGCCACAAGAGGCTCTGGTGTCTGTTTCCGAGACTTTCCTGGGTGGTATTCAGTATTTACCGGTACGTTATGTCAGCATTTCCTCTCTGTACTGTCATTTTTAAGTGGTGATAATTGGCAACATTATAAAGGTTTCTTCAGAAAAATACCGCATCTGTTGAACATGTTTATCTGTCATTGTCAATAACAAACCCTTAATGACTCATCTTACCCCCTTAGGAAGGTCTACGAGAGTCTGTATCAAAGTTCATGGCTCATGTTCATGGTTCTGTGAATGAGATGAGCCGTATTTACCTCACCAATGACAGACGCTTCAACTACACCACACCAAAGACGTTTCTGGGTTTCATTTCCCTCTACTCCAGTCTTCTCACTGCCAAGCACAAGGACCTTCAGGGTAAAATTGAACGCCTAATGAATGGCTTAGAGAAACTAAGAACAACATCAGCTCAAGTAAGTTCAGATACTGTTTGAGAAGCTGTACTCAACTATTCTATAAGTACCTAATTGTGCTTTTACAAGATTGAGTCAAACTCGTTTAGTCCCATCTGTTAAAATAATTACATATTTTTTTATTAGAACTGTGAATGTTTTTTTTCTTTGCATCACACAACTTCTTCCGGTAATATACTCCTCTGCTTCTTTTGTCTGGAAAGCTGAATTTTTCACACCTTTGTTTATTTTTTATATGATTTCTTGCTATGCCCTCATGAAGATGACAATCTAGATACTTTATATTAATTAATCTTTTTCTTTTACCTAAACACGTCTATATAGCATGATCATATTATTGCCTCTTTTTCTTATATTTTAGTTTTATTGATTTTAGCAACGGTAAAGCCACAAATTTGGCCCGTCGCTGCTACCGGGTTAACACATGCAAACATTTATGCAGCCTTTCAAAATGAGACTGAACTGATGGTATAGTGTAGATGCTGTGTAGATATGATATAGAAGCAGTGGATTTTTCTCACATGCATTTCTTTTCCACAGGTTGATGACCTGAAAGCCAAGTTGGCAACACAAGAGATTGAATTACAGAAGAAAAATGAAGCAGCTGATAAACTTATTCATATAGTTGAAGCTGAGACGGCAAAGGTAAGAAATTGGAATTGGTGTTTTATGTTGAAATCACTTAAATTTGATTGTACTAAATTTAAGAAGAAGGCTGAAAGATAATTTGCCAGTAGTTTAGGTGATCCCTTCATTAGAGGCTTCATACCAATTTTTTTCCTATTAACAACAATTTCAATGCTGGTGTTTTCAGTGTTTTATCCATTACTACAACCAGAGGGTAAATATGTACAATTATTCAATAGGTTTCAAAAGAAAATGAAACAGCCAATGAGGAAAAGCGACGAGTAGCCATTATTGAAGCTGAAGTAGCAAAACGGAGGAAGGAGTGTGAAGAGGACTTGGTGAAGGCTGAGCCGGCGCTTGAGGCAGCAAAGGAGGCTTTGAACACCCTAAATAAGGTTTCTCTCTTTCCAGTCTGCTTATTGGATGAATGTGTGAGAAATGTTGTCCAGTGAAAGAAACTTTTGAGAAAATAATGTTTGATTGGAAATTACTTTCTCATTGTGTTCCGTTACTTCTTATAATTTGCTTATCACATTTCTTGCTATGGCATGCAAGAAATGAAAGAAGAACTAAAGTTATTGAGAAAGTAGGCATAGGGAGCTCACTCTCTATTTTTGTTTTAACAGGAAATTTTGTTTCTGGGAACTAGTTTCCAGCCCTTAGTCCACACCCTTAACTCTTAACTGCCCAAATTATCTTTGGTTGGCTGAAAAATATTCATTACTATTTGTCGCTGTGTCAACATTTTAAAAGGTTCTAGTGAGTATTTTTAAATATGACCTTTCGTGTAGCAAAAATGCATTGCCAAGCAATTTGTGGAAATGAGCATGAGAGAGGCTGTCCCAGGACACAGTGATGTCATGTGTCGGGTAAAAAAAAATTGCATAACCGTGCAAAACCATTGGCATAATTATAGTTTTCTCATGAATTACAGTTTTCTTAAAGAAGTATCCAATATCTAAAATTAAGTAATAATTTATCTTGAAACATTTATTTTAAAAGCACATATGGCAAGTATTCCAACAGAGAAACTTCTGTTTCATCCAGTATAATTATTTCACTAAAGTCCATTGTAGGTTACATGTTAAATAAGCAAACAAATTGATAAAAGAATAAATATCTACTTTGTAAAAATAACTGTCATCCTTTTATGTGTGAATTCATGTTTGGCATTGCGAAAGTCCACAAAGCAGTTGTTGCTTTTATTTCAGGAACTTGCACCTCATGCAAAGTATGTTAGTTTTTGCACTGCATCATCCCTGGCTGCTTCCTGCACTGCCTTCTCGTATGTCCCCTCGCTGCCTTGGGCCAGTGGCCAATATTGTCCCTCTGTGCTGGTGCTTCAGGGCAGGCCTTTGGTAGTTTTCTCACTCTTCTTGCCTTGCCTTACACACATACACACAGATGTACACATAGTGTATTCAGTTTTTAAAAAGAATCAACCACTGACGGCTGACGCCATCTCTATAACTCCTCACCACACGTGTAACTGTTTGTAGCTGTTGCCACCTTTGAATTTTAAAAACATTTAGCACTTAAGTTCTTCTTTTCCTTTTTATGAACATGTCTCACCAAATATAATGTGAGTGTATTAATTATTTTTTTGCCAACTTGTATATCTTTTCACTCACCCTTCCAGGCTAATTTGACAGAACTTAAGTCCTTTGGGTCACCACCGCATGGAGTGTCTAGTGTCACAGCAGCTGTGATGGTTCTTCTTGCTCCCAATGGCAAGATTCCAAAAGAACGCTCATGGAAGGCTGCCAAGGTGAGTATCACTTCTTTTTTCAACTGTCATAAAAGGAGAATAATTATTTTTGTGTTACAGGTATTGGGTTCTTACCCACCACAGGGTTTGAGGGCCAATGAGAAGAACCTCCAGTGATTCTGTGAGGATTATGCATCATCGACAAAATCAAGATCAGGGTCCTTGGGTATTGCCAACAGATGCTCCACAATGACTCTGAATCCTAACTCTCTAATACCCTCCTCATACTCTGAATCCTAACTCTCTAATACCCTCCTCATACTCTGAATCCTAACTCTCTAATACCCTCCTCATACAAGCATTGAAAAGTGATAGGGAAAGAACATAGCCTTGCCTCACTCCCATGTTCATAGGGAATATGCTAGATACACTCTCCCACACCCCACACACGCTTCACAGCACTCTCAGTCCCAAAGTACAGGCCAGTCAATAGACCAATGGTCGTGGCAGGAATCCCATGGAATCACAGGAGATGCCAGAATACCTCATGATGCACTGAATTAAATGCCTTCTGGAGGGGAGAGAGAGAGAGAGAGAGAGAGAGAGAGAGAGAGAGAGAGAGAGAGAGAGAGAGAGAGAGAAGAGAGAGAGAGAGAGAGAGAGAGAGAGAGAGAGAGAGAGAGAGAACTCTGAACTGACAAAACATCTTTCTTACAGATGATGATGGCTAAAGTAGACCAGTTTCTTGATCAGCTAATCAGTTACAACAAAGAAGACATCCATCCTGACATCATCAAGGCAATCCAGCCATACCTGGAGAACCCTGAATTTAACCCAGACTTTATCCGATCTAAGTCTGTTGCCGCTGCAGGTACTCGCCCGCCTCTGTGCTCCCCCTAAACATACCATACTGACATGTGCTTTCTATTTTCTGTTCCCATTTATCATTTTTTCAAATATAACCTCTGACTACTTAGTATCTGCTCTTTATTGGTGAATAGTTCTCATACAAATTAGCATTTTTGATACACTCATACATGCAAATTCTGGTAGGGTAAGGGTCAATTTGCCTCCACTATAAAAAATAAATAAATAAATAAATAAATAAATAAATACTACTACTACTATTGATAATAATAATAATAATAATAATAATAATAATAATAATAATAAAATAACAATAATAATAAAAAAAAACTATGCTTGGCCTGTCCTCTCTCTCCTATGTATATTTCATGGTATTCTTACCCTAAAAAGGTATCATTTTATTTTCAGGTTTGTGTTCATGGGTAATAAATATTATACGATTCTTTGAGGTGTACTGTGATGTAGAACCCAAAAGGCGTGCACTGGAGGAAGCTAACGCAGAACTGGCTGCTGCTCAAGCTCGTCTCACTTCAATCACCTCAAAGATCAAGGTAAGAATAGACCTAACTACATCATCGTAATAATGAGCATTGCCATCCTTGTTGTGTTAATTCACTCCTATCCCATTCAAGACGAGGACGCGTATACTGCATCCTTGCGTGCCCCGTACCATATCTGAGGATGCACATACAGTCATCCTTCAAATAGTACGGTTTCCAATAGTTCGGTTTTGGTTTTATACGGATTGTCACGGAAGATCTTTTTGGATTTTAAAATTTCCTGCTCGTCGGGAAATTTAAACATCCTAAAAAATCTTCTTAGAAAATCCACATAAAACTAAAGCCGAACTACTGTAAACAGTACTATTTGAGGGATGACTGTATTGCGTCCTGGCTCGCTTTAGCCAGCATATGTGTTATTTCTTCCCGGATATTGTACGATAGTTTTCATAATGTAGATTGTATATGATACGGTGTCTTATTTGACTTTCAGTATTATTATTGTGTAAGAATGTAATACGGATCAGCAGAACACAGGCTGGGGTGAGGCGAGCGCTTGAGGACAAAGGTGGGGGGGAAGGGGGGAGAGTAGGGAGCACAGGAATGGTACTCTCCTCACTGCAGAACATTTGAATATTTCATTTTATTTTTTATGTTAAGTTTGAAGTTTGTTATTTTTGCCAGATGCTCCATTTTTTGTGGAACAGAAAGTTGAGTGTGTGAGCTGAATTAAAACTGCAAACTAAGCATTTGCCCCAGCTTAGAAAATCATCAAAACAACAGTTTATGAACCAAGAAACATTTGTGCAAATAATTGTTTATTGGCGATATTTCAAGTTGCAATTAACATTTATCACCCATTTTTCAGAGCCTTGAAGAACAGCTGGGTCACTTGAGAGCTGAGTTTGATAAAGCCACAGCAGAGAAGATGAGATGCGAGGAGGAAGCAAACAGCACAGCTCACACTATTGCTCTGGCCAACCGCCTTGTGGGTGGCCTGTCGTCTGAGAAGATTAGGTGGTCAGAGGCTGTATCACAGTGAGCATCTTATGTTATTGAGTTTTAGATAACTATCATCATCACCAGTCACAGGAACTTCATCATAATACTTTATGTACTTATATTAAGATCAGTCTCTTGTAAAAGTCAATCCCAAAGCCTTCCTTGTGTTGAATTGTTGAATAGATTTAACCGTTCAGTGTCTCTAAGCATGCACAAGTTGAGAAATGTAATGAGAAAGAGATGTGACCCACACGAGAGAAATAGAGAAACAGTAAAAGCTAACCCCTTAAACTTGGAGTAAGATAGTTAATTGTGAATCAAGAAACTATTATAAAGAAAGATTTTCCGGTGAAATGAGGTTTTTGATATTTTTGCACACTGTATCTCCTTCCAAGATCCTGAGACTGGCTGTGGCCTCAGCATTGTCATTGATATATTATGATTATCCACATCCAGTCAAAGGCCTGAGGTTATAAAGCTGTTTCTCACACTGGAAATGGCTCTCATAATCTCATTTTTCCCTGTGTTGACTTTCTTGCCACTCTAGTCACAAACCTCCACAACATTTCACAAGTATCTTTGTGGGTTATGTGTTATTCTATAGAAATTATAGCATTGTCTTCATGCATTGAAATGTAGATGTAGCAGTTGTTTCCATTTGTTTACTGTTTTTATTGAATTATGCAATGACAATGGATCTTGAACTAAAAATGTTTATCTGGATTGTTGTTAGAGATATTCATGACATATGACACCAGAAACTGAGGTCTTCAATACCTTCTGCTGACCAATTATTTATATGAAAGTTACAGAGGCAAACAAAGTTACACCAAAATACTGTAGCTCATATCACCCATCAAATTGGTTACATGACATTTTTGAAGCTCCACTCCATTTTTGTGTGCACTATCATGGTTGATGATCATCGGGATATCCTGGAGTAGTGTATAATGAGGGAAAACCATCTTACTACTTGTTTCCTCTTTCTTTCCCCAGCATGCACACCTCAGAAAAAACATTGCCGGGAGATATTTTATTGGTCTCGGCCTTTATATCGTATGTTGGATGCTTCACTAAACACTATCGTCTGGATTTGATGGAAAAAATGTGGCTTCCTCTCCTGCAAAAGCTTAATGTTAGTATTTGTATATTTTTTATGTTATCTGTAAGATTTAGTTTTTGACATGCATGCCTACTATTAAGCCATATTTCTCACATATTTTGCTCTCATTCCCATCAATGGCGACTCCATATCTCGTTGTTACTACCATGACCTGTGGATCCGGGGATGGCGCCACCTACAGACAAAGAACGTGAGAAATTGAATCAAAGTTTTGTTTCAGGCACAAGTTACTGGCCTCGCTAACTTGTCTGCCTTCATGTTGCACGCTGTTGTATTTACCTTCCGTCTTGCCGTCAGCTGATAATGATATCTGTCTAGAATTTCTCAAGTTTCCTCATCTCCAAATGCAGACCTGCCTTCCTGTATGTTACTTCGTGTTCCTGTAGAAGTCCAACGTTGTTTGATCACTATTTCTCTATCACGTGTGCATGTGTGTGTGTGTGTGTGTGTGTGTGTGTGTGTGTGTGTGTGGGCATTGCTTCATCTTCTACAGCACCCTATTCTGTATGAAGGTAACTGTCTTCTGTATACCATATTGATTTTTGAAGTAATATTTATCATGTAATTTTTATTGTTATGAAGATGACTTAAATTTGATATATGTCTCTAAACAAAATTTAAAATCTTCCAGTAAATATTTGTTTATCTAAATACATGTAACAACTTATCCTACGACTAAACAGGGAACATTTTTTATAAATCTCTGCCTCTGGCTTGGCTAACCAACAAAGATAAATGCTTGAACTTAAAATAAATGCTCTTAAGTAAACCTGAGTAAGCTTTAAAATGCTATTAGTACAAATAAATATGCTCTCTCTCTCTCTCTCTCTCTCTCTCTCTCTCTCTCTCTCTCTCTCTCTCTCTCTCATGATGTATAAGGTGTACCAGGAAACATGCAAAAGTTTGGCAATTAATTATGTGCCATGTTATCAATATATGAATTACTCCTTGAAAAAGTTCCAAATCTTAATCAGTATCATTCACTGGCATTCTCCTTCCCACAGAATCAGTGCACTTTAGGGTTGAGATATGTTCGTGCTGGAGGACACCTCTTTGACGTAGAATTTTATGTTATGTCTAGAAGTTAATTATTCACACGATGATAACAAAAATTAGTGGGAGGTCTGAAACACTCCCTGACAAAATATGAACCTAATCCAAAACTGTTACAGAGTTATTCCCGAAAAATGAGGGAACACGGCTTCTGAAACCTATAGTAGTTAACATTCAAGAAACAAAGAAAAACAGATTTCAATGAATCCTGTAATGAACACCTCTGAATGCTGGGGATCAAACCTCGTGCCTTCTGAGTTGAAGTCAGGACAGCATACCAACTACGCCATCGATGAGCTAAAAGGTCACTGTGTCAGCGGCCATTTCTGCGGCCCATATCTGACATGTCAGATTGGAGGGAATTCAGAGGAACCAGGAAAACAATAGAATTGGGAAATCTTTTTAAATTTAATTTTCGTATTGAAAAACAAGTGCTGAAAGTAGTATAATGGAGAGATGGAAAACGTATTTAAAAAAAAAGGTGTTGAACAGCAAAAAAATGAAAGGGATGCAACTTGGATTAAGTGGAGAAAGAGAGGCATCACTGAAACAAAGGAAGAGAAGAAAAGAACTAAAAATTAATATGTAATTAATTATTTGCAGGGAGGAAGGATGAAATTATGCAAAAAGGATAGTTGATATATATACATTGAGAATGCCAGTTTAGTGTCATCTGATATCAGCAGCAGGTGTCCAGATAGTATCTGTGAGGAAGTGGTGTATTAGCATGAGAGAGCAGGTGTTAAGTGCTGATTGACATGATGTCATCAAAATTAAGATTTGGAACATTTATTCAAAGTAATCATAATCATTGATAAAAGCAAACCATATAATTATGTTCTGAAGTTTAGCATGTTGTCAGGGACTTCCTTATTTGTAAATATATAAATGTAAATAATACTTACCAGTAGTTTTGTAAATTGTTTCAGCATAATATTTTTTTTCCATGTAGTTTGTAGTCCATCACAGCTGAATGAAACTCTTCTTGAGATTTATGCTATTTCTTGACTGTTGTAAGAATTTGGGGCTCTGCTCTGCCTCTGATGTGCACCCTACATACCTTCACCCTTTTCTTCCAGTAGAGTATTACTGCCAATAACTTTACTCCTGCTTGGCAGATTATACAGTTGTGTATATGTACAGTGTATCTATATATGTTATATATGTATAGGAGATAAGAATTTCAAATATTTGTGTGAGAAACTTTATGAAACAAAAAAATTGTTTGATGTTTTTATGAAACAAAAAAATTGTTTGATGTTTTTATTTTTTTCAATTTACAGATATTAGGTGTGTGTGTGTGTGTGTGTGTGTGTGTGTGGGTGTGTGTGTGTAGTTGTATTTACCTAGTTGTAATTTTACAGGGCCTGGGCTTACGCTTGTGTGGTCCCGTCTCCATATCTGTACTAGTCTAGTTTTTCCTTAACCCTTTCAGTCCAGGGGACGTATATTTACGTCCTGGTTGCCACTCTCTTCACTCTTTCCAGTTTCTGTATGCTCTTCTTTTCGTGAGGAGATCAGACCACTGCTACATACTCCAACCTTGGCCTTATCATTGTGACTATTATTTTCCTCATCATCTCATCCAAGTACACATACACAAATGCCGTCCTTATGTTCCTCAGCAAATTCAGAGTTTGTCCCGTTATCCTGTTGATGTGTTTGTCCGGTGACATGTTCTCTGAAACAGTCACTCCCAAATCTTTTTCCTCCACTCCTCTGCATATTGTCTGTGTGTTCGTGCGTGTGTGTGTGCATTTGTGCGTGCATATCGTCACCCTCATAAAATAATCGCCTAAATCATTTTCAAAGATTTCCAGGTTTTTGTCTGCATCAATTTTTCAACATGTGATGGCTATTTTTGTAGAGTTGCCTTGGTCATTCAGGGTTTGAGTGTTCTAGAATTGGCCTTTTCAGTTCTGCCTAAATCTTAAGACAAATGAGATAATGACAGTTTTTTTATGATTTCCTGTAAAGTAGAAAATAATGACTTAGGCGGTTTGTTTACCAAGGTGACGATATGCGTGTGTGTGTTTTGGGAGAAGAGGTGACACAGACTGAAGAGGGGATTGAAGATACTGTATATAATAATTTCATGGGCAAAGTAAAGGAAAGTATCTCCCTGAAAGTGGGAAGTACACAGGAATGTGTATTGTGAGAAGAGCCAACTGGTACCATAATGTTTAAGAAATATCAAAGTAATTGCACTTTCTGAATCTGTTGTTTCCCTCTGCAGCCTGTCATTCCCATCACCCACAACTTGGACCCCATCAAGCTGCTCACTGACGATGCCACTATTGCTGTCTGGAACAACGAAGGGCTCCCGTCCGACAGAATGTCCACAGAAAATGCAATCATTCTCACAAATTCTGATCGTTGGCCTCTCATCATTGACCCACAGGTATGTAATCACCTTGTCTGTAGAAAGAAAATTATCAATGTCTGTATAAATTAATAATGCAATGTAATACAATTTTGAAATTATTTATCCTCGTTTTTTTACTACAGCTTCAAGGCATAAAATGGATAAAAGCAAAGTATGGAGAGCAGTTAGTGGTGGTGAGGCTTGACCAGAAGAACTGCATAGACACCCTAGAGCTGGCCATTACACGAGGCAGCACTGTCCTCATTGAAAACTTGCCTGAGAGCTTGGACCCTGTGCTTGATCCCTTGATCGGGAAGAATCTCATCAAAAGAGGACGGTAGGAATTCTTTCAAGCCTGCTGTATGTGTAATGGTTTTCTTATTTTTACCTCAACATATTGAACTCAATTGTGTGACCACCTATTTTTATGCTGTCTTTTCTGTGTTAATGTTACTCTTTTTCATAATTGTACACTGTTTAAGTCTTTCATGCCTAGCTTCTCCAAATGAATAAATGTAGAACATCTGTTTGGAACAGACTACCTAGGACACTAGGAATCTGATATTAAATTCCCTACAAAAAGTGCTGAGTTGATTATTTATGTTGAAGGCCTTACTGCAAAATACATTAGTAGCCAACATCATTAGAAGTACTCCGGAAGTGATAATATTCAGTGATGTAATCACTCCGTGGTCTAGTGGTCAGCATGCCTGGCTTCTACTCTGCAGGCCCGGGTTCGAATCCCGGCCCGGGCAGTCGGCGTGCAGCTCACTCACCTGTTCATCTTCCCTTTCAGGCTGGTCGATAAATGGGTACCTGGGGAAACCTGGGGAAGGAAAACTGTGCCAGAATTTTTGACTTCCAGTGTATAGCAAGAATAAGAAAAATAATTATTCACTTTCAGGGCTCTCAAAATTGGAGACCGTGAGATTGAGTACAACGGCTCCTTCCAGTTAATACTTCACACCAAGCTGGCAAATCCTCACTATAAACCAGAGCTGCAAGCTCAGTGCACACTTATCAACTTTACAGTAACCCGAGATGGTCTAGAAGATCAGCTTCTTGCAGAAGTGGTGAAGGCTGAGAGGCCAGATCTTGAAGAACTAAAGGTTAGTTTGTCCTGGATATTACTCGGGCAAGAAGTGAGACTCATTTTGAGGTAGATGTAAATTGAATACACATTATATCATGTTTATGTGTTTTTTCTTAGTTGCTTTACTTAGACATGATATACAGAAAATAAGCTATGTTGATTTCTGCATTATTTCAAAATAAAACCTGAAACTTCATCCAGTCCTATTGCTTTCCTCTCTTCCAGCTCCTCCATTATTTTATATATCTCTTCTTTAGTTACTATTACTTCCTCCATTTGAACATCCGTCTTATCATCTTGTGGTTCATTAAATTGTGACTTTTTTGTTAAAACTTGTTGAAACTTCTTGTTTAGCAGCTCAGTCATGTCTTTAAGATCTTCAATTATCTTATTTCCATCTTTCAGTCTTTCTATTTTTTTCCTTTTGTTTAATTTTTCCATTTATAAATCTATAAAAGAATTTAGGTTCCTCCTTACTCTTTTCAACAATATCCTTTTCGTATCCTTTCTCTTCTTCCCTCTTTATTTTCACATATTAATTTCTTGCTATCTTAAAGTCTTCTTTATTCCTTTGGTTCTTATTTCTTTTCAATCTTTTCCACGCTTTGTCTCTCTTTTTCTTTGCACCTGCACATCTTGCATTAAACCAATCTTGCTTTCTTCTTTCTATTATTTATATAATGTGACATATTTTTTTACTCCTGTCCTGTCTCCTGTGTGTGTGTGTGTGTGTGTGTGTGTGTGTGTGTGTGTGTGTGTGTGTGTGTGTGTGTGTGTGTGTGTGTATTTACCTAGTTGCCTAGTTGTATTTAGGCAACTAGGTAAATACACACACACACACACACACACACAGGAAACAGGACAGGAGTACAAGAGGACAGGTGTGTGTGTGTGTGTGTGTGTGTGTCTGCATATGTGTCTGCATGTGTGCTTGCATGTGAGTGTGCGTGCGTTTGTGTGAGTGTGCATGCATACATGTGTGCTTAAACACACATATGGAACATGATCATGAACTAAATGATTTATAATATTTTTTTTCCCACAGTACAATTTAACAAAGCAGCAGAATGACTTCAAAATACAGTTGAAGCATCTTGAGGATGACCTCCTAAGTCGCCTTTCATCTGCTGGAGGTAATTTTCTGGGAGATACGGCACTTGTGGAAAACCTTGAACATACAAAAGCCACGGCACAGGAAATCCAAGAGAAGGTAAGTAGCTAATGGCAGAGTAGGTGTGGATGAAAATTACAAACCTTTAACACTTGTATTGTCCTGGTCTTGCCTTGGAGTACTTAGATCTCTGTCAAATCACTCTGCCTTCATTTTCTTAGAGCTATCCAGTGGCTGCAGCTGAAAGCAAGTGATGGCAAGCAATATCCTACCTCACTACAGCCCTAGACACATTCCCATATACTGGGCCAGCACTATATTGTAATATTTATACCCTACAATACACACATATACCATACTGTAACAGCAGCACCATGTGGAAAGTGACTTGCTCACTTTTGAGGAGTGTTACCACAGTTTTTTTATTACGTACCACACAAACCTACAAACAAGGTCAACCATGAACCAGCACCATAATAATAATAATAATTGATGCTGACAAATGTTACACTATTACCAAGCAACAGACTCTTTTCAGAATTGAACCAGTTAATTCCCCATTTAGTGTATTAAGTCAAAGGTCAAGTGTAGTTCTCATTTCTCTTGTGTCTCCTCATTATACTTGCATCCATACACTAATTTTGTAATACATGACATCTCCGTCTGACCCTTTGTTTTCAAAAGTTCTCTTCCAGAGTTCAGGAATCCTTTAAGGGATTGATTTCAGCACTGGCCTCAGAAATTATATCCCAAGAATTTTCAATGTTTCATCATTAGTGTAACTAAAAGGCACTTCATATTTGTTTACCTTCTGCATATGTTTCAGTAACATCTGTGTTTATGATAACTATTGCAGTCAATACACTATGATGATTGCATCATGTTATTAACTGATAAATGTGCATGATTCATTAGGTGGCTGAAGCAAGGGTGACCAGTCAGCAAATTGATGAAGCTCGGGAGCTCTATAGACCTGCAGCTGCAAGAGCCTCACTTTTGTACTTCATTCTCAATGACCTCCACAAGATTAACCCTATATACCAGTTTTCCCTGAAGGTTAGTGGCTTGCTCTGATATATATATAGATATATATATATATCTATATATAGATATATATATATATATATATATAGATATATATATATATATATATATATATATATATATATATATATATATATATATATATATATATATATATATATATACACATGTATATATACCGTATTTCCCGCCATATGCAACGCACTGGGAAGATATATTTCAATTTTTTTTTAAAAACTCCACATTTCTCAGGCCCAACCAGCCTTTTTTTGCCGCCGCGATACTCTACATTCCTGGACATATTTTACCCTCACAGATATATCGTACCCCAATAAATTTGGTATCAATGGCTTCATAAAGACTTGTACTAGAGCATGCACAAATAAAAATAGAGGAAAATAAACAGTGCAAACTCGTTTCAAGTCTCCATATAGAGTATTGTAGACAATAAATCCTAAGTGCCAACTCTTCCCTACTCACTAGCTTGAAATTTTGTGGGCCAACTTTTTTAGCTGAATATATGTTTTGAAGCGGAATTTAGTGAGCATTCTTATGGTATCATCAAAATCCTCATACACCAGTTAGTTCCCGAGTTACACCGAGAAAACTGTATTTTTAAAAAAATAATCTACAGAGTTGACACTCCTCATCTACGCTCCTTAGAAAGGTTGCCCGGATACTGGGCGGGGCGCTGTTTTTGCCTGGCCATAGTGAAAAGGTTAACCACCACTGCTAAGGTACCCGGCACACTGGTGACTGGCACGCAGCAGCAGTGTTGTGTTTTGTGTTTCGTGTTCACGCAGCGCCTCGCCGCGCATATTCTTCTTGTGACCTGTCCGGCTTTATCGCCTCACATGTCCTCCTCCTCTCTTCTGCTTGTTCACACTTTTTTTTTCTATTGCATCACACTATTCATTATTTAAATCAATGAAAATTTATTCCTTCGGCATATACTGCGCAGGGATAACTTAAATTTTTGTATTTTCTGAGTGAAAAACTGCGTGTTGTACACTGCAAAATATGGTATGCTACATTCTGGGGACATCTGGAAACTGTTGTGTAAAATGGAGGCGTTTTGGGTGTTGGTTTCGTACCAGTATCAATAACCCCTAGGCCTACCAAAACCATACCATCGCAGGGTGATTTTTCAAATTTTATTTTTTTATAAAAAAAGTTCGCCTTATATGGCGGGAAATACAGTATTTGTAACGGAGAAGTGCCCTGTTAACAGAGTTTTATCATATCCTAGTTGTATGTTATCAGATGCCTATATATTTGCAGACCTTCCATGTAGATGTTGTAGTACTGGAGAGATGCTCTGTAACATAGTAGAGTACAGTAATGTTCTATTTGCATGTTTATGACACCTGTGTGTTTACAGGCCTTCCGAGTTGTATTCCAAAAGGCCATTGAACGGTCAGAAGCAAATGAAGATGTGAGGCTCCGAGTGGGATCCCTTATTGATACCATCACCCACAGTGTATTTCTCTACACGACCAGAGGACTCTTTGAGAAGGATAAATTGATTTTTGCTGCTCAAATGACCTTCCAGGTTAGTGGGGATGTAAATATTTTGGGAGTAAAATGTTTAACACAAGATTTCATGGTATCCAGTTTGTTATTGATTTAGTTTATTTATTGAATTATTTTCTTTTGTCTGTTATTTTTGCTAGTTATAGAGTTGATTATCAAATAATCTTAATGAAAGGAATATTTTTACGTGCAGAATTAAATGGCGCATATAAAGAAACATAAATTAATTGATAATTTTGAGATGTAAGCATAAATATAGAGATAAAATAACTCGTATATTGTCTAAAGCGAGCCAGGACGCAGTATGCGCGTCCTCAGATATGATACAGGGCACGCAAGGACACAATACACGCGTCCTCGTGTTGAAGGGGTTAAGGAACAATAACAGAAAGATTGTCACCCACAGGTGCTTGCATCCCAAGGCCAGGTTGGAGCTGCTGAGTTGGATCTTCTGCTACGATTTCCTATCCAACCAAATGTGGTTTCTCCAATTGACTTCTTGACTAACAACAGCTGGGGTGCCATTCGCTCCCTTTCACAAATTGATGAGTTCAGGTATGATACATCAAGCTTCTCATATTCTACAGATTTGTATTAAATATAAATTTTCAGATATTTGGAATCTAATAGGGTAAAAGAAACAAAAACAAGAGAGGGAAAGAATGTTTATTAATAGAATGACTTCTTTTTATGATACAGTACTGATTATGACAGCAAAACATTTATTATTTTCATTCAAGCTAATTATGCTGCTTCAAAACAGACATTTGAGTCCCCCAGTAGGTGTGTGTGTGTGTGTGTGTGTGTGTGTGTGTGTGTGTGTGTGTGTGTATTTACCTAGTTGTGATATACAGGAATGGAGCTATGCTTGTACTGTCCCGTCTCTGTATCTACTATTATCTAACTTGGCCTTGAATTCATGGATCATCTTTGGATAGACCACATTCTTTTCTACACCATTCCAAGCCTCCACTGTTCTTTTTAGAAAGCTATTCTTCTTAATATCTCTTCTAAAGGCATCCTTTTTCATCTTCCTTCCATGTGTGTGCACAAGTGCCTGTATTTACCTATTTGTAGTCTACTGGGCCCAAGTTAAGCTCTGATAGTCCCGTCTCCATATCTACATTCATCCAGCCTTTCCTTTATTTGATGGACACTGTTCGCCTCCACCACCTCTTCCCGCAAGCTGTTCCATGTGTTAAGACTTCTATGTGGCAAACTATACTTTTTTAAGTCACTCAAACAGGCTCCTTTATTAAGTTTCTTCTTATGTCCTCTCAGCCCCTGCATTCTCACAGTTAAGAAGAGATCATCCCTATCCACCTCATCAAACTTATTTACCAAGATATACAGCATGATCAGATCTCTCTCCCTTCTTTGTTCCAGTGTCGTCAAGTCCATCTCCTTCAATCTGTCTTCATATGACATATTCGAGAGTTCTGGGACCATTTTAGTTGCAATTCTCTGTATCCTTTCCAACTTTCTGATATCCTTCTTTTTGTGAGGGGGGGTTAATGCCAACCCTGTGTGTGACAAGCTCTTCCTCCCTTGCAGCCAAATTGATGTTTTATGAAGACATTCAACTCCAAATTTTCATTCATATGTCTTTAAATAGTCTCACACAGTTTTTTCCCTACAATACAGTTTAGTCACTACACTAGCCGGGGCCACTGGTCTATATTTCACTGGCTCTTTCTTCTTTTCTCCCTTGTATATTGGCACCATGTTAGTGCATTTCCAATCAAATGGCACTTCTAGTGAGCTCTCAATCAATTTTTGTATCTGTAACTTGATCCTTACATTTTTTCAATATTGAATTTGAAAAAATATTAGGGCATGGACCCTCCTTTGATCATGTTTTTCTATAGACCCTGCACATGTGTGTATATGTTTGTGGGTCTGTTTAGAACAGGGAAGATTTTGCAACTATACCTCTTTCTCTCTTATTCTCTAAGGAACTTGGACCGTGATATAGAAAACAGTGTGAAGAGATGGAGGATGTTTTGTGAATGTGAGGCACCAGAAAGGGAGAAGTTGCCTGGGGAGTGGAAGGGCCGCTCAGACGTGCAACGGCTGATCATCATGAGAGCACTCCGGCCTGATCGCATGACAAATGCTATGCAGTATGTTGTACAGGGAGACAATTCATGATAAATTAATAACCTCCATGATACCCATCTTGATCACTAGAGATGTTATCTGCAAAGTTGAATAATTTTCCTATTATTGACATTTACAAAAGCTTAACCCGGTAGCAGCGGGGATCATGTTTCTTAATGGTCCCTCCAAGCAAGAAAAATGAGAAAAAATCACCCCTCACACAAACCATTTCATAATATATATCAAAGCATTTGTGATCAGATTATGTATCATCTGTTTTGGGGGTTTATAGCACAAATTTGGCCCGTCACTGCTACACGGTAAAGCCACAGATTTGGCCCGTCGCTGCTACCAGGTTAATTTAGTTATGATTAACAAACCTCAGTTTTTTTCTCCAATTGTTTTGTCTCCAGGACCTTTATTGAAGAGCGTATGGGGAAGAAGTATGTGGAAGGAGAGAATATAGACTTTTCACAGAGTTATGAGGAATCAGGTCCCTCTACCCCAATATTCTTCATCCTCTCGCCTGGAGTTGATCCTCTTAAGGTATGGCATAATCTGTAAAATTATATACCTACTGTCCGTCCTTCCACCTCCTCACCGTCCCAAAGTCTTTAGTGCAGTATGTATGAGTTCTGTGTTCAGGAACAAGTAAAATGTATTGTATTAGTCCTGCTTGATCTGTATTATCATGATATAGGAAGATCTTTTTCAAACAGTCTTGCTTAGTAGAGCCTCGAGAGTTAATGTACCTGGCAACAAGTTTTCAAGCTTATACATACTCCTTCCCCCTCAGTGATGATTCAGCAATTTTACTGACACAGTCCAACACTGTTTATTTAGTACAGTATGTGCCATGCAACATTATTTGTTTTATTATAATTTTAATACAGGAAGTGGAGCACCTTGGCATGCGACTGGGCTATACATGTGACAACCGCAAGCTCCATAACGTCTCTCTGGGGCAAGGTCAAGAGAAGGTGGCAGAGGAAGCAATTAAGGTTGCTGCTAAAGAAGGTCACTGGGTTATTCTGCAGGTTTGTTTTGTCCCCGAGAAATGGGATTGGAGAAATGCATTTGCGGAGGTTTTCTTTAGGGTTCGGCACCTCTGAAAAGGTTAAGAACCGCTGTTCTAAAACACAACAAGGAGGAATATGTGTCGTAGGAATAAGTTGCTGGAGGGGAGCATGTAGTTTAACAAAATGGAATGATGAGAGTGATGAAGTGGAGTATATTTTTTGTTATGGTATGAATGTGAGAGCAAAGCAAAGGGCAAAATGATGGAATATGTAAAGCATAAAGTGGTTAGACATGTTTTAAGAATGCAGGATGGTGATTTTTGAAAAGGATGTATGAGAGCAGAGCCAGGAGTGGCAGAGACAGAAATGTGAATGAGATTGTGTGAATGGGTTCCGTGAGAGAACGGGGTGTTAGAGCTGTAGAGAGAAAGTAGAATTGATTGAGCTGTAATATTCACAGAGTTTCCTTCCAATTTAGAACATTCATCTTGTGCGCCAATGGCTGCCTCGCCTGGAGAAGAAGCTTGAGGCATACTCTGATGCAGCTCACGTTAACTATCGAGTGTTCATGAGCGCTGAGCCGGCCAACAGACCCGAGAACCACATCCTGCCACAAGTGAGCCAAGCTACTTAGTTTAAAAATTACATTTAACTCCAATATATATTGATTATTTGTTGGGTGTTTCTTTGAGAGAAAAACAAAACAAAAAAACATTAAACTAATATTGATTGGTAAGGGATACATTTTTTTCTCAAAACTATGAAGCAGAAAGAACTACAGACTCAGGAAGCTTGATGACTTGGCGATGACTTGAAAAATCAGTGTGTTTCAGTGAGGGCTCCAACCAACCAAACCTAAATTATTTCATCAACATCATTTCCTTAGTGGAAAACATCTGCATCCAAGCAGTGATTGACTGTTGTTGATTACATCATTGGTATTATTTCTGTCTTATATAACTTACAAATTAAGGATTCCCCAAGCATCTTAGCATCCTCTAAAAATAATCTGTTGTGTCATGAGTGAAAGCAGCAGAAAACTCAGGCTTCACTGCATTCTATGGCATGAAATCCAAATTCTGCTAGTTTTTTCATTGACGTCTCTTGTTCGAGAAGATCTACACAAAATGTTTGGCTTTTTTAATTTTCTTCCTTTCAATTGATTTTAAAATATATAGTATTCCTTTCCTTGGCTGTAGCTACTTTTACATATACGAGACACTTTCAGTATGTAAACATCAACAACTCAACTCCGTACCTTCACAGGGAATACTTGAGTCAGCTATAAAGATAACCAATGAACCCCCAAGAGGCATGCAGGCCAACCTTCACAAGGCACTCCAAAACTTTACGCAGGAGACCTTGGAAATGTGCTCCAAAGAGGCTGAGTTCAAGTCCATCCTCTTCTCACTCTGTTACTTCCACGCGTGTGTGGCTGAACGGAGGAAATTTGGAGCTCAGGGATGGAACAGGCCCTATCCCTTCAACACAGGCTAGTCCTGTCTCTATAGTACATATTAACCTTTTCAGTCCAGTGACGTGTCTATACGTATATAATTAATTACATATACTTGATTATGTATTATTAATCATATACATATATAATACATATATATATAATTAGTCTACCATAAAAGACAACAGGACAACGAGTAGCTATCTTCTGTAGTTTGCTGTGAATATTTAGTTTATATTTTTGCTGAAGCCAGGGAGAATGATCGGAGGCCAGTGCTGTGTGGCTGAAATCACGATGCAGTGCGAGAATAGATAAGATTCTCTCTCTCTCTCTCTCTCTCTCTCTCTCTCTCTCTCTCTCTCTCTCTCTCTCTCTCTCTCTCTCTCTCTCTCTCTCTCTCTCTCTCTCTCTCTCTCTCTCTCTCTCTCTCTGATTTACTTTTTTTTTCTCAATCTGTATTTATAGATGAATTGGTGGATATAACAGATGGATACATGGATCGACATACAAACAGAGAGAGAGAGAGAGAGAGAGAGAGAGAGAGAGAGAGAGACTGACTCATCTCTCCTGGATCTATAGTATTGTGCCTGTAACTGTAATCCTTGTTAGAAGAGATCAATGATGTTTAGTGTTGGCTGTGATGGTTTACAGTGCATAAATGTACCCTTTGAGATGTAATATAATCTGGATAAGTTATATCTTAAAGTTTGCCATTTCATATTTGCTAATTTTTTTGGCATTTCTAAGATAAATTAATAGCATAGTTGAGGGATATCTATATATGATTGTTATGCATAAGATTTTACTTATCTTTCCTATATATCATACAGGAGACCTAACTATCAGTGTGAATGTTCTCTACAACTACTTGGAGGCCAATAGCAAAGTTCCATGGGAGGACCTGCGTTATTTGTTTGGCGAGATCATGTATGGCGGACACATAACAGACGACTGGGACAGAGTGCTCTGCCGAACCTACCTGGAAGAGTTCCTCCATCCTGACCAGGTTGTATCCTCAGGGAGATGTCCCTTCTCTCTTAGCTATCTTTCTGGTTGTTTGGAACTGCTTATGAAGTCTGAAAATTATCTTGTTTAACCTTATTATCATGGGCTGGGTGAAGACATCCATAGTTTAGGGAAATGATTGGTGTAGACAGTCATAGTCACTGATGTAAAAATACTAGGCTGCTATTCTAAGCATCAAATGAACAGCTTGATTTTCAGTACTCACAATCATCCTGTCTACTCAAATTCAAATTCAAATATTTATTAGAACAGTGGGTGAAATTACAAAGAGGGGGGGTGTACATACAAAGATATAATATATAATCCGTGTACGCACGGAGAGAAAGGCGAGTAAGAAAACAGAGGTAAAGGAGGAGATAGAGGGCTGCCGGGCAGATGGCATTGCTATTTTTATTTGATATTTGTAGGAAATATCTACTAGTTACTCTCTTCAAGTAGCTTGTCACTGCTCTTGTTTTTTCTTTCTCACTTTGGACAGCTTTAAAAGTTATTGTCTCAGGTATAGAATTTCTGGGCCAGTCATTAAAACAGCATTGTAATTTCAGCTTGATGGTGAACTGAATTTGGCACCAGGCTTTCCATGTCCTCCAAACCTTGATTACTCTGGGTACCACAACTACATAGACACCTACCTTCCTAATGAGTCACCACATCTGTATGGCCTCCACCCCAACGCAGAGATAGGCTTTCTCACCATGACATCAGAACACCTCTTCAAGACTGTGTTTGAACTGCAGCCCCGTGACATGGGTAACTCAGGGGGTGTCGTCATTACCAGAGAGGACAAGGTAGGGTGGAATTGTTTGTTGATCATGTCTTGCTTGTAAAGGTATTTTTATTCACTTATCATCATTTTTCCTCTAATTTGCAAATAGTTATCTGTCCTGTCTCTGTTTCTCGTCCCTGCTGCTTGGCAATGCTTGGGGCACCTGGCACCTGATTTGAATTTTTATTTTTTATTTTTGGAGTTTTTGTCAGCCACCTTAAAAAATCAGATTTGTAGATTATTAACCAGACTGAACTGTTACCATATGAAAATGGGTTTTAGAATATAATTCATAAATACATTAGAAATATTATTCATAAATACTCTACTGTCTTCACCTTCTCACATTATAAACCAAAGAATAATGTTTTTCACAGGTGAAGCAGACATTAGATGAAACACTTGAGAAGCTGCCTGAAGAGTTCAACATGGCAGATATCACTGGCAAAGTAGAAGAACGAACACCATATGTTGTGGTTGCATTCCAAGAGTGTGAACGCATGAATCTCCTCACTAGAACCATACGCACCTCTCTCAAAGAGCTGGACCTCGGATTCAAGGTATGCATTACAGCCCACTGTTAAAACATCATGCTGAATGATGTAATGTTGTGAATTTATTCTTTAGCAACACACTGGTAACACAGGGTTCTGGTCTCACTACCATAGAAAATGTGATTTGAAGAGTGATTTCAGAAAACTCAGAGCACAAAAGAAATGATCTTTATGGGAGAAATGAAGCCATGTAATGAGTCAGGACACTGATAAAGACTTCAAGAGGCCTTAAGCTGTGGGGCTACTCATTGGCTCAATGCTAGAGTGTCCACCTCCGTTCTCAGGGGCGCGGACTTGAATCGATTTATTCTCCCAAATACATCAAATTTTAAGTCTCAAGAACTGGAAATGCCCCCTACAACAATGATGCTACTTTGAATTACATATAAGTGGAACAGAGCACTGTTATGTCTTATGTGACAGTATTGTAGTGTATCATATTTTCTTTTTTTATGAAACCCTACAGGGGGAGCTGAAGATGACATCTGCAATGGAAGAACTGTGTGAGTCTCTATTTTTGGATCAAGTTCCGGACACGTGGACTGCTCGAGCTTATGCTTCCACCCTTGGCTTGACCACTTGGTATGCTGATCTACTACTTCGAATGAAGGAAATCGAGACATGGGTGGCAGATTTCCAGGTTAGATACTTCCCTGACATGTCACTGTGTGTACTTTCCATTTGAAATCAGCTTTAACTGGTGTATCTCATTGAAGCAAAATTATATATCGATTTCTATTTTTCCACTGAAATATAAAGCACCTTATTAAAAGAACAATCAGTCCATATAGTGTGCAATTCTATTATTGCATTAATATCTTATCTATTTCAACCAAACATGCAGCCATTATTAACTATGGTTTATCATGACAGGTCCCTCCATCAGTGTGGTTGGCAGGGTTCTTCAATCCACAAAGTTTCTTGACAGCAATCATGCAGAGCACTGCTCGAAAGAGTGAGCTGCCCCTTGATCAGATGTGTCTTCAGTGTGATGTCACAAAGAAAAATAAAGAAGACTTTACGTATGTATAATTCTGGTTCATAGTTTAATGTGTGTTTTTCCTAGCCATCAGCATGTCAGAAATTTGTTGTGGTATGTGAATGTAGGAGCACGAAAATCAATCTGGGTAAAATAAAGATATGATGCAGGAAAGGGAAGGAAACAGAAACACAGATACATTTGACTTGTTGAGTTGCTGTATCTTTCCGAGGCTGGCAGGAACAGTGAGATGACAGTTACGTGTGACTAGACTTGTATTATATTACAGTATGTATTATGTACATACAGGGGTGAATAACCCAAGGGAGAAGGCAAGTAATGAGCAGCAGTCCCTGATGGCTCTATTTGCCTGTGTGCCTCTCTTGAGTCTCATGGCCGTCCTTGTGCCTTTATAGCCAGCAATGCATGTTTATCTGCATCACAACATACTGACATGTCACTTATAGAATAGTAATACAGAGTGGATCACCATGTCTTGCAAGGTGATGCTTACATGCTTACATACTCTGTCCTGTTATTTAGAAAAATTTAGATATGTATATATGTTTAATAGTCCTAAATTTTAAAAAGACTCTTATTTAGTAATATTCTTTAGCCTTGTGCCAATCATAAATTCTGTTGTATCCAGGTCACCACCACGAGAGGGAGCATACGTCCATGGTCTCTTCCTGGAGGGTGCATCGTGGGACAGTGAGAACTCTATCCTTGTTGATTCAAGAGTGAAGGAACTTCACCCTCAAATGCCTGTCATGTTTATAAAGGTACCTGGCACTTCTTCTGTAAGAATAATACTGAATGATTCCTTTAGGCAATTATTCAGACAATTTGTTTCATATCTATATTTATGCTGTCACTTTGCAATATTATATCTTTCAGATTCAAATCAGATTGCTTCATATTTTTAATCTTTTTGTAGTTTATCTATTTCAACCTCATTTAGCATCAGAAAACATTCACTGATATCTTTTATGCAGAGGTGGGCACTTGCTAATTTTTTGTTAGTCCGCAATTTTCAATTCCGCTGACTTTGTTGGGCATTCCGCTAAATACTAATCTGCAAATTTTCCGGCTTTGCCGGTCCCCTATCACAAATCCATTAATGCTAACGCTAATAAATTTTTTAGTCCACAAATGAAGTCTGCAACAGTCTGCTTACCACTTTTTAGTCTGCTAACCCTTTATTACTAGTTAAAAACATAATTTCCAATAAAATTACCCTACAATTTATATATTTATTTATTTTATATATTTTTATATTTAACAAGTTTTAAAACATCTAAATACAGAATCCTCATTACAGTCATTAGTCATTGTTGTCCTCCTCCTCCTCCTCCTCCTCCTGAGGGCAGCCTGCTGCCTGCGTGCTGCACAGATTGGCTGCGCATCAGACAGATCTAGAATAGGGTGGCCAGATTTCTGGAAGTGAAATCCGGGACGCTTTAATAAAAAACATTTTCTGGGACAGTACATGAAATCCGGGACATTTTTGGGATGAACCATTGAAATCCGGGACTGTCCCAGAAAATCCAGGACGTCTGGCCACCCTAATCTAGAAGTTTCTCCACACTCAAGAATATTCTTTAATTTCCCGGAAATTTCATTGTTGGTGGTTTTTGAAAGTTTGCGTTAGCAGACAATTATTTTGGAATTCCACTAACTGCTAATGCGCTAATTTTTCAAATTTTCCACTAACGCTATTCCGCAATTTTATTGTTAGTCCGGTGTTAGCGGATTAGCGATTAGCAGACTTAAAATGCGGAATGCCCACCTTTGCTTTTTAGCATATGCATCGTCTTGTGGACCCTCCTTATGAATCTAATGTAACAAACTTTCACCTTTAATGGACTTTCTGTGTTTATTTTTTCAACTCACCTTGCCCATTTCCTTTTGTCATGACAGGCCATCACCCAAGATAAGGCAGAAAACAGAAGCTTGTACAAGTGCCCAATGTATAAGACAAGACAAAGAGGACCCACGTATGTTTGGACCTTCAGCTTGAAAACCAAGGAGAAACCTGGCAAGTGGATTCTGGCTGGCGTGGCTCTGCTTCTGCAAGTGTGAGGAAGCATGCAGCTCTGGCCCTGGTTGTACCTGGTATTTTGGTAGGTTACTGACACAGTTTTGCCCCTCTGTGTTTTATTTTATCTGTGATGCATTTTTTTATATTATCCCAAACATTTCCTTGCAAATTTACTGAGAATATGAATACATCTTGTGTGTGGTGTTACTTTAGATTCAGCACCAGCAGCAACAAGTGATATGGAAAAGTTATGGTCTCTTGAGATTCCAGATGTCATATATTTTCAAGAAATTTGCAGCAGAACTACACTTAACAGGAGTATTTGTAGCAATCATTTGTAGCCAGTCTAGTACTCATAAGTTATTACATTCCATTAGGTATGTTGTGTGTGGGGAGGTAAATACACACACACACACACACACACACACACACACACACACACACACACACACACACACACCACTCCGATAGCTCATTTGGTTAAAGCGCTGTGTTGCCAGGCTTTGCAGAGCGGCAGACAGACGTTCGAGCCCCACTCAGGCTGGGCTGTTTCCGTTGACTAGGTGTGGTTACTGTCCTCCCTCGAGCAAGGGGGATAGGGTTTGTTGTGTGTGAGGTCCTAGCAGTACCCACAGATCAACTAATGAGCCTTGCTCTAATCAGGAGGGTACTTGCTGGCGTTACGAATCCAACTTGTGACCAGGTGAAATACATACACCCACACCCACCCACCCACACATATTCCCAGTGTTTCTTTTTTTCCTTCTCAAATCTTTACATAACTATCAAAAAGCTAATATGCCATTGTAGAAATTTTTGAATTGTGTAGAAGGAAATCATAGTGGAGTATTGCTTAGACATTCTCAAGCTTTGTTATTATATTTCAACTGTGATTCCAAACTATCAGATGTAAATGATGTTTAGCAGTAGTATGTTATTCAAGGGATCTGACTTTATTTTTAATATATTCCAGCTCTAAAGGCAATATATTTAAATAAAAGTAATCATAAATCCATCAGTTAGTCAGTCATTTCCCTGCCTCAAGAAGTACACTCAACCCTCAGTTTAATGGACTACATGAGGAAACAACTTGTTCGTTACTGGAAAAGTCTGGTGCTTGGTAAACGTGTACGGTACAGAAATTAGTGGTGTTGATTGTTATTGTTTTGGTGTTCGTCTTAAGTCCGGTTAGTGGTTGGTCTTGTTTGTAAGGTAATGAAACAATTGTAGTAAAATTGGTAATCCAATAAGTCTTGGCCTTGGTCATCAGCCGCACACTGCAAGTCAAGATAAACTTGCCAGTAGTAAACTGCAAACTTCCAAAGTGATCAGTTTCCTTCCACATGGTGCTATAGTTACAATATGGTATAGGTGTGTATTGTATGGTATATACATGTATATATATTACAGTATGGTTCTGATCTCGTAGGTTTAAGGAGGAGGCTGAGATTAAAAAAAATTACTAGACAATTTTATAGAAGATGAACTCAATGACATGTGTGGTACTGGGCAAGTCTGATTCCTGTAATATACTCATATGCATTTCCACTCTCGTTTCAGCTCTGAAACTGTGCTAGGCTGTTCAGAGCTCAGCTTAGGGTTGCCAGGTCTACTCTTTTGAGGGAACCTGTCCTTTATGAGGTCTGGATGTCCTATTCATGCTAAACAAAAAAGGTCAGGCTAAGTGTACAGTCATGTGTGAATCATAGAGTAGTGTGAACTGACTGAGTGTACCTAATGTAGTGCAGTGTGACATGGCATGGATGGATGTTATGTTGTATGCTGTGGCTGGGTGGTGTATGGTGTGGTGTGGCTGGGTGTGATGCCAACCTTGCTGGTATCCTCCTTCCCAGGCTTGCTGATGTATGGGTATCCGGAAAAACCTGAGGAAGGTAAATTGAGGTGTGCCTCAGTGGTCACACTTTCCCCTTTCCTCCTCGGGTAATGGGTTCTCAGCCACCAGTCTCAAGGGCCAATAAGACTGAGGCCACTCGCAGCTACAGCGCATTCAACAAACATTGCCTTATGTTTACTACTACTACTACTACTACTACTACTACTACTACTACTACTACAACTACTACTACTGCTGCTACTGCTGCTGCTTCTACAGGTAACTCACAATTTACGTGAGTATTGTGTCCTTGAAGAGGTAGCGTAAATCAAAATCATTGTAAATCAAACAAGAGGTAGGTTTCTATCGAAAAATAAATATTCACTTCATTCAGTGGAGAGAGAGAGAGAGAGAGAGAGAGAATATCCATATCACCGAGATATCCACTCAGGCACTCAGTCTCAGCCTCACTCGTGTGAGGAAGAAATGAGGGACACCCATGAGCGACTGGCTAGTATTGGTACCGGTACCGAGCAGTCTGGTACCGGTACCAATAGCTGGTACCGTTAGTACCTGTACTGGTACCGGTACCTGCCCACTCCTATTGTTGAGTAGCGTGGCAGCGTGGGTACTGCATTGTTGTTCAAGAGGCGCGCGGGAAGAACTGAACTCAGCTGTGTGGCCGCGGCGCCGTGTGAGTCCAGTTGCGTGAGACATCTGGTGGCCACTCCATAAAATATCGCGTATAAGTGAAAAAAACGTGTAAATTAAACATTTATTTGGATTTTAGACCCCGCGTTATTTAAAAAAACGCGTCAACCAAACTCGCGTAAATCGAGAGTTACCTGTATTTAATTTTCGATAGAAACCTACCTCTTGTTTGATTTACATTGTTTTTTTTATTTACGCGACCTCTTCAAGGAGACAATACTCGCGTAAATCGAGTTACATATATATATATATATATATATATATATATATATATATATATATATATATATATATATATATATATATATATATATATATATATATATATATATATATATATATATATATATATATATATATATATATATATATATATATATATATATATATATATATATATACACACACACACACACACACACACACACACACACACACACACATATATATATATATATATATATATATATATATATATATATATATATATATATATATATATATATATATATATATACACACACACACACACACACATATATATATATATATATATATATATATATATATATATATATATATATATATATATATATATATATATATATATATTCTATAATATCTCCTTGTATAGTAAAGTTTTAATTCCTTGTATAAATCCTGAAAGTAGTCAGCCTGCTGGAGCTTTACATCACAGTGGCTTACAGGTTATTAAGGCGGCTGAGTTGCTCCTTGGCGTGGTGCGCGGCCAGACCCGCGTCACAGCCCCTCACTGGTACGCCGACGACCCGCGTTACATTGAACTCTTGCTCTGCTCCCAGGTCTCACAATGATTTGTTTCCGTTTATAATTGCCAACGATGGGAAAGTTTGTATCTTATAAATGTAAACATCCATGGGGATACAGTCCACGTCCATTTGACTTGGCACTCGGTCTTGTTTCCCCTTGCTTTCCTCAAGTACTTGTCTACTGGCCAAGTTGCGAAGGGTGATTTTTTTTTTTGCATGTACGGACGTGCGTTTGTTGTGTTGTATTGTGTGTGTGTGTGATCCACCACCACGGCCTGATCCCGTGTTGGATTCGTAATCGCCAGCAGGTACCCTCCCGACATGAGCAAGTGCTCTTTATCGTCGATCTCTGGGTACTGCCAGGACCTCACACACCACACACCCCATCCACTCCTAGTCAACGGAAAGAATCCGGCTTGAGCCGGCTCGAACCGCCGCCCTGTCAGACCGTGAAGCCTGGCAGCGCAGCGCTTTAACCAGTTGCGCCACGGTGTTTGTGTGTGTGTGTGTGTGTGTATGTGTGTGTGTGTGTGTGTTTTAAAGCACGGTCTGATCACATGCTTAACTCGTGATCGCCAGCCGTACCCTTTTGGAAAAAAAGCTTTTTACCTCGAAGGACCGATCCATGGATCCTGCCAGGACCTCACACACACCTGCCAGGACCTCACACACACCACACACCCCATCCCCCTTGCTCGAGGGGGACAGACACCGTTCCTGTCACCGAAAATCTTTCAGTGGGTGAGCCAAGGTCCCCATGAGAAGGCCATAACTGGACGCGTGTGTCAGAATTTCTCTATTAAGTCACAGTTGATTTCATCTGAATTGGTGTGAAGAAATAATCTAACAAGCAAACTGCAAGCATTGACGAGGGAACAAACCGACCTACGATGTCGTTGCGTGCAGTGCGGGAGGGCCGGGCGGCGGCGGCGGCACGGTGTTGCGTGCGTGCGGCAACATTAACCTTGGCGGCGGGGCATGATGGCTCGGTGAAGGGCGGGGCTGTGGCTCACCGCCACCCGGCGCTGAGTACGAGGAAACGATATATTCAATTACCTGTATTTTTATAGCACTTGATGCATTTGAATGATTGCTGTAAAAGAGAATTGTTTTGCTACACATGGAGCGTGTGATTGGCTGCAGTGGTCGACTGAACGAGGCATCAGTGATGAGGGTTAGTTTTCTATAATCGACGTGGAGGGAAAAACTGCGATAACAAAAGATAAACACAGCAAGATATTAAACCAATAACAAGGGCAGCAAATTCAGTACCTTGTATGTGAGAAATTCATTTTAAAACAATGCATCGGTTTTTCCTTTTGATTATATGGCGGCAGAATGACCTAGGAGGGAGACGGCGCGTGCACCGCCGGCACTGTGTGTGTCCTCCCCGCCAGGCAGAACGGGGCCACGACCACTCCCGAGGGAGCACACACACACACACACACACACACACACACACACACACACACACACACACACGGGGGGGGGGAGAGAGAGAGAGAGAGAGAGAGAGAGAGAGAGAGAGAGAGAGAGAGAGAGAGAGAGAGAGAGAGAGAGAGAGAGAGAGAGGTTTTCTTCATAATTTATGTAGTGCAGTACTTTGCTTGCAGGTATTATTTGATTATTTGATGCTATTGATTACCACTGTGGTGTATTGTGCTGAGGTACTGAGATTTAAAAAAAGAACTGAACATTATATTTATCCTCCACGATATAAAATTATCACGCTGAAAGTAATCATGTGATGGAGAAAAGCTCTTCTGTTCTGATATATGTACTCGCTGATCGCGCTTTATAATATTCTTTCACCACGGCTCTAAATATACCTTCCGGAGCGAGCACTGCGGTCTTGTCCCGCGAAACGAGTGTTATGATTTTATGAACGACTCCAGACAAATCCACTGATCCACGCGTCTGGTCCGGGAAAGTAGTGGTGGTGGTGGGGGTGGGATAGTGTCATCCAGGGGCGGCGGGGGGTCGTAGGCTGGGATGGGGTTGGATGAGGTGCACACTGCTACGAGACCTGGAGAGAGAGCCAGTCACCCCTAACGCACGGACGAGTTAGGTTCTCTGCCGCGCGCGCTCCCCATCCCTAGTGCTTATGTTCTAGTGTAGTGGTGATTTTACCTGGCCGGAAGGTGCTCCCCCGCTCGTGGCGACGGACTGAAAACCCGCCAGTGTACCTCGTTGCTGTGAATCATGTGAGTTGAAAAGGCGAGGCAAAAGTTTCTATATTGAATTTCCACCTCGCAAAATTTCAGCTGTTGGATGTGTTTTTACGTTTTGCAGAGAGACAAGGGCGATGTAAGATGAGGCCCCAAAAATGTGCCCAAAGTGTTTTATGTTGTTGCGGGCGGCTAGCAGTGTGTGTGTGTGTGTGTGTGTGTGTGTGTGTGCTCAGGTAAGTTAATATGTTTCTGTGAACTCCGGATAAACATTGAATTTCTGTCTACCTGTCAGTCTGTCTTACTTTCCCTCTTTTTTTATCTGTTTCTGTCTGTCTGTATATCCGTTAGTCTATAATTATGTGTGTGTGTGTGTGTGTGTGTGTGTGTGTGTGTGTGTGTGTGTGTGTGTGTGTCTCTGTCTGTCTGTCTGTGTCTATATCCGTCAGTCTATAATTATGTCTGTCTGTGTGTGTGTGTGTGTGTGTGTGTGTTTGTTTCTCTCTCTCTCTCTCTCTCTCTCTCTCTCTCTCTCTCTCTCTCTCTCTCTCTCTCTCTCTCTCTCTCTCTCTCTCTCGACAGGTAACGTCTAACAGAAATGGATTAATCATGGTTTCCGAGTCCTTGGAATTATCACGTTCTGCGTACACACCTTTGAGATTATATAAGTACTTCATGTGAATATGTATACTGTGTGTGTGTGTGTGTGTGTGTGTGTGTGTGTGTGTGTGTGTGTGTGTTGAAGCACAATCATGGGTTCGCAAACACACTCTCTCTCTCTCTCTCTCTCTCTCTCTCTCTCTCTCTCTCTCTCTCTCTCACACACACACACACACACACACACACACACACACACACACACACACACACACACCCACACACACACACACACACACACTCATATCGCCACCAGGCTTACACACACACACACACACACACACACACACACACACACACACACACACACACACACTCATATCGCCACCAGGCTTACACACACACACACACACACACACACACACACACACACACACACACACACACACACACACACACACACACACAGCTTTTGCCTCCCCTGTTTTTCTTTCCGGTTGGCTGTAAAACATTAAGTCAACCATTTTTTTCCTCCCTCCCTTTTTCTTTCCCTTCTTGCTACGTCACCATGAATTTCCTTCCTCCTGCAAACCTGTCGCTCGCTGAACCCTTTTCCCGGAATCAATATCTGTTTTTTATGAAGGTGTCGAGAATTTTGCCGTGTTTGCTTCCTTGAAGGTGTGTGGCTCCCCGGAGGCTGGGCTGGCTAGGAGAACATCGGGTGTGTGTGTGTGTGTGTGTGTGTGTGTGTGTGTGAGAGAGAGAGAGTGTGTGTGTGTGTGTGTGTGTGTGTGTGTGTGTGTGTGTGTGTGTGTTTTGCTCTGTACATTCACATAACTCATTTACCTGTCTATCTGTCTCTGCCTACCTCTGTTTATTCACTTCATGCTCCTACTAGTCTGTCTCTCTCTCACTCTGTCTATCTGTCTGTCTGTATCTGTTAACCATGTCACGCTTTTACCTGTCTGCCTGCCTGCCCGGTTATCTGTCTATCTGTCTATATATCACTTTTTGTTCACGTCATTCTCTTACCTCTCAATACGTCTCTATGTGTATCTTTGGTGCTGTCTCTCTGCCTTATACTGTCTGTTAGAATCACGTTCAGTATCTGTCTGTCTGTGTTAGTTGTCTACCTATACCTGTCTCTTTCTCTGTGTGTCAATCTTTCTGTCTATCTATATTTGTTCTGTATCTATATTTCTGTGTTAGTATGTCTTCCTCCTCGCATTTATCTGTCTTCCAATCGATTTTTCTCTTCTTTATCTCTCCATCTACTTATTCCTGTCTTCCTATACCTGTCTCTTTCTCTGTATGTCAATCTTTCTGTCTATCTATATTTCTGTCTGTGTTAGTATGTCTTCCTGCTCGCATTTATCTGTCTTCCAATCGATTTTTCTCTTCTTTATCTCTCCGTCTACTTATTCCTGTCTACCTATACCTGTCTCTATCTATATATATCAATCTTTCTGGCTGTATCTATATGTCTGTCTGTGTTAGTATGTCTTCCTGCTGGCAATGATCTGTTTTTCCAATCGATTGTTCTAATCTTTATCTCTCCATCTACTTATACCTGTCTCTTTCTCTGTATGTCAATCTTTCTGTCTATCTATATTTCTGTCTGTGTTAGTATGTCTTCCTGCTCGCATTTATCTGTCTTCCAATCGATTTTTCTCTTCTTTATCTCTCCGTCTACTTATTCCTGTCTACCTATACCTGTCTCTGTCTATGTATATCAATCTTTCTGGCTATATCTATATGTCTGTCTGTGTTAGTATGTCTTCCTGCTCGCAATGATCTGTTTTCCAATCGACTGTTCACTTCTTTTTCTCTCCGTCTACTTATTCCCGTCTACCTATACCTGTCTCTTTCTCTGTACGTCAATCTTTCTGTCTATCTATATTTTTTTATTACTCATGTGTCTGTGTGTTTCCCGTTTTGCTTGTCTGCCACTCTGTTGTCCTGTCTGTTCGCGTCTGTCTGTTTTTCTTTCTGTTTATATAATGATTACGTGTATGTATGTGTGTGTGCATATGCTTTTGTGTACATAAATATCTGTGTACGTATATGCATTTATCCATGTCTGCCTCTGTGTGTGTGTGTGTGTGTGTGTGTGTGTGTGTGTGTGTGTGTGTGTGTGTGTGAATATGCGTCTTCATCTTCTTCCTTTTTTCTCTTCATCTATTTTTGTCGCGAATCTTCTTTTCATTTTATTTACCCTTTCTTTTCAGTATACATGTATTTATATATTTCAAGGCATCGATTCTAATTAGTACTGATGAGTCTTTTGTATGGGTTGATTAATTAGTTCATATATCCTGCTTCCTAAATTTATCTATCCATTTATCTATCTGCGTTTGTTTATTTATGTATCTTTATTTATTTTACTATTTCATATTGTTATATCTCGTTTACCTCTCTGGCAGTCCTTTCATCTATCAGTGGTAATGGATGATTGTATGTACGCATGTTTGTGTGTATGAACGTATGTATGTGTGTATGTATGTATTTATGTATGTATTGCTATCTATATGTGGCTCTTCCTGACTCTATCAATCAGCGAATCAATCAGTCAGGCAATCAGGTAGTCGGTCAGTCATCCAATCTGTCCATCGATCTCTTCATCTCTATCTATCTCCATGTATCTATCTGCCCATCTATGTGTATCCATTCATCTACATCTATCTACCTGTATTTATTTATCTCTTTACATTCATCTGCATCTATCTATTCAGTCATGTTTATTTGTTCCGTCTCAGTATTTTCTGTCATTATTCTTGTTGGCTGTTCTTATTATTAGCCTTTAAGTCCTGCGGGAATGTAGCCGAGCCAGGAAATGTATCTCCGGCTGCCTCGCCTCTCCGACTACCTCCGGGGACTCCTGAGCCTCCACCTGCCTCTCCCTCCCTCCCTCCACACAGCGATTTATCTAATTATGTCAGTGTATGTCAAACGCTGCTCTCTCTCTCTCTCTCTCTCTCTCTCTCTCTCTCTCTCTCTCTCTCTCTCTCTCTCTCTCTCTCTCTGTGTGTGTGTGTGTGTGTGTGTGTGTGCTCATGCAGCAGCCTATGTTCGATCATTCAGTATATCTACATCTGTCTGTCTATATGTTTGCCTGTCTCCATATATCACTGTTACTGCCTGTGCATTCAGCCATTCACTCGCTCATTCACTTCCTATCGACCAGTTTGCCAGCTGCTGATATTCCAAAATTGTCTTGGCCTTCAAAAATCGAACAAAGAAGTTTGCCAACAGTTTGCAAACAATCAATCATGTGCTGGGTGACTGGAGACATGAAGTCTATCATTATATAATTTCCGAAAAAGTAAACGACGGATGCCATACACTTTTAATATTTTCTATGTCGGCGTATGAACAACATATGCAAGACTCAAGCGCACACCGCGGGCACACCAAATTACCACTTTCCCGGGCACACACAGGAAGTTGGTGACAGCCAAAGAATAGTTTATGGAAGATCGGTGTTCGGCTCCTGAGGCCAGCGAGGTGAGGTGAGGGAAAGCCGCCGAGCCGCCTAACTCGACTAAATGATGATTTATAACCTACAGCGGCAGAGGGGCACTAAAAGGATCAATATATGTCTACTAAGAGAAAATAAATGTAACCTCATTTGGAACAATAAAGGGTTTGATGGTTTCTGAAAAAAAAGCAAAATATCAGCTGAGGCGAGAGCAGGGGGGTGGGTGTGTTTGTACTTACCTTTAAGAAGTGCTTTTTCCAACGATTAACACAGGTGGTGAAAAAAGGGCGCGCCAAGCTCCTCATCGCCTGCCGCTAAACGCTGGTAACAGGTTTATGTGTTGGTGGTAAGCTAAAGCTCCGTTAGTGCTTGTTGGCCGCCCCCGAGCACGTAGCCGATGGCCCCTGGGCCGAGCCGGACACACCGTGCTGGCGGCCTGCACGGAAACAACAGGTGCAGAGAGGCTGTTGCCCTCACTGAACCCGCGCCGAGAAGCAGATTAATGAAAGTGGCTGCATATGTGCGCCCCGAAAAATGAGGGCAGAAATGTTTCCCTATATTGGCCTAGGGTTGCTGGCGGCGGTTATTGTTAAATATTTACTCCATCGACCCTGCAAGTATCGACAGCTCCCGACAACAAACACGCGGTGCCGCCAGATCAGTGCCTCCCGCAGCGACATTACTTCCGTCGCGCTGGGCATGGGCAGCGCTAAGCGGCCTGACATCGGCAGAAAAAATAATAACGCGACAATTTATGTTTACACACTGCGTCCGCACGTAACTTCTATCACGTGTTGCAGCGACGCAATCCGGCTTAACGTCGCTTTGCCTCGGCTTCCCGGGCTTTATGGGAGGAAGACATTCGCTGCGAGGCTTGTCGATATCGGCTTCCTCGCGCCCTTGTTGACTCGTCTCCCGCCGACGTCTGGGCGAGGCAGCGGCCCTGTGCATTCCTTAAAACGGCTCCACGGCAAATGTACCGGTATTGTAGTGCGTGCGTGTTTGTCTGTGTGTGTGCGTGTGTTCGTGTGGGGATGTGCCTGTGTGTGTGTGTGTGTGTGTGTGTGTGTGGGTGTGTTTGCTTGTGTGGGAGGTGTTTCAGAGCTATTAATGAAAATCGGTGCTTCTTGTGATCTTCAAAGAGACTCACCTTCTCTCAGCAGGTCTACACGCCTGATTTTTTCTCTTTTTCAGTGCAAGGAGTTCAAAGGCTAAACGAAGACCTGAAAACAAGACTTCTGCTCGGGGAGATAAAAGAGGGAGAAGAACTATTTCCGTCCAAGCGACGAAGCTGCGTTTTATCAATACTCTCAAAAATTCCTTTGAAACTCCAATAAGTGAGTTGTTCTCGCACTGTTTCGCGCTCAATATCCATCGTTCCCTTTAATAAAAGTAGCTGTTTGTGCCGGCATGGGTCACGAGATGGACTGCGGGGAGGGGAAGGGGTGGGTTGGAGGGGGGGTCCAGCGAGAGAGAAATCGGACCAGCTGGAGAAAGTCATGTGCTACAGTTCGGTCCTTCGTAACCCCTCCTGAGCTCACCTTCCAATTACCACGTGAACCCCCGTAAAATTAAATCGCCCGTAAAAATTATCCCTCCCCCAATGGCTACGATATTTTCAGTTAAGAGATAAATTTAACGTCTGGGGAAGCATGTAGCACTCGACTTCCTAAACTTGGCCTTGAAAGAATCTTAAAAAAAAATAGAATCAACTTTTCCGCGAGTACATACGTGACGTGCCTGGGCCTTGTTGTGATGTCTTGAGGCGTGTGTGTGTGTGTGTGTGTGTGTGTGTGTGTGTGTGTGTGTGTGTGACTGGTATGGAAATTTTTACAGTATATAAGAAAGCAGAGAAGCCGAGAGTATGTATATTCTTCGTAAAACAATAGAAAGAAGAAGCATATACCCGTGTGTGTGTGTGTGTGTGTGTGTGTTTACTCGTTCCCTTCTGGCCAAGCGATCCCCCTAACTCGGCCAGGCTTCATCCTTCCTCCCCTTCTTCCCTCTCTCGCACACTCTCGCCCCCTCTCCATCACGCTTACGCCCTCCTTATCACAGTTTTGGCGCGGCTCTCCTCGTAGTCACAGTGGCCCGGTAACGCAAGTAACAGTCCGGTAAATAGACTGTTAGAGTGGGTAATGGTCGGTTAAGGAAGGAGATGCTCGCCCCAGCTGCGTCCATCACGTGAAGATGAATGGTAATATGCCAACCATTAGGCGACTGCTGGAGAGAGAGAGAGAGAGAGAGAGAGAGAGAGAGAGAGAGAGAGAGAGAGAGAGAGAGAGAGAGAGAGAGAGAGAGAGAGAGAGAGAGAGAGAGAGAGAGAGAGAGAGAGAGAGAGAGAGAGAGAGAGAGAGACAGAGAGAGAGAGAGAGAGAGAGAGAGAGAGAGAGAGAGAGAGAGAGAGAGAGAGAGAGAGAGAGAGAGAGAGATGCAAAGACACAGACACAGACACAAAGACACAGGACGAGCACACAGAGAGAGAGAGAGAGAGAGAGAGAGAGAGAGAGAGAGAGAGAGAGAGAGAGAGAGAGAGAGAGAGAGAGAGAGAGAGAGAGAGAGAGAGAGAGAGAGAGAGAGAGAGAGAGAGAGAGAGAGAGAGAGAGAGAGAGAGAGAGAGAGAGAGATCATATAGTTCCGAGTAGGATTGTCTCGTCTCAGCTCCCGATCGATGTGTTGGAATGAATCGCCGCACCCTTGACCTGAACATAAATGCTTGCAATGCGTTACTTTCCGAAGGCCGCGTCCTTCACCAAAAGCTGGGAGTGAGTGCATCCATTCCCGCCCCGAGCTTCAAGGACGGGTTCGTTTGGCTGGTCTTGTAACGTTACTGGTCGCGTTCTGCCTTGTCCATGGCTTGTCGAGAAACACACACACACACACACACACACACACACACACACACACACACACACACACACACACACACACACACACACACATAAATTGACGGTAATGCAAGACAGGAAAATATTTTACATTCTTTGACTTATTTTTAATGGAATTGATATACTGAAAATTTGTAATGCAGATAGCCTTTGTATATGATCTCACTGCAATTAAAGAATAAAAAAAAAACATGTTCTGACCTCGATAATAATTATTTCAGTTTCTCTTTTTTGACATAAAGCCCAAAGATTTTTTTTTCATATACCTAACATTTGCCATTCCACATGTTTGCTTCCCCGCCGTCAGTAATGTTTTATGGTACAGTGGTTTTTGTTTTGAGGAAAAAAATAATGAAGGTTTTGCTAAAGATTTACTTCCTGAATTAGGGACAAATGTTTCCTTTTATACGACTTTTTATCAGTATTATCAAAAGCAGCTTCTACCTTTACTGTGAACATGGTTACAATGCCTGGTGTGTTGCTATGTGCACTTTGGAAGGTGTCAGGGGATGAGGGCTCCTTACAGAATTGCCAGTGTTCATGATCACTCAGTAACTTAAACACGGGTGTATATTTGCGTAGAGTTTTACACGACACCTCCCTCAAACATGTGTGAAATCTGCGTAGAGTTTCACACAGTACCGACCTCGCTGACTAAGTGATGTACGCCTAACCTGGGGTGGTCAAGGTCGTACAACCATCGATATACGGAGTCACAGCCACGGCGGATGTCTGAGGGAGGGAGGTTATGGGTGACTAGCGTGTTTGCACTGCTGCTTACAGTAACTCATCGCGCTCCTCGTCATCAGTAAAAGAAATCGTGATATCCTGGTGAACTTATTATTGATGTTTTTTTCCCAATACACTGCTTCCTCTCAGGTGTGTGTAATGAAATATGGATAGACAATTCACCTACACGGCTATCTGACCACACTATAAACATTTAACATTATTCCGTTGCTTTTCCATATGTGCGTCACTTTTAACCTGGTAGCTGCGGGGATCATGTTTCTTAATGGTCCCTCTAAACGAGAATAATGAGAAAAAATCATCACTCACACAAACCATTTCATAATATATATCGAAGCATTTGCGATCAGTTTATATTTCATCTATTTTTTGGGGTTTAAATCATGGCACAAATTTGTCCCGTCGCTGCTACACGGTAAAACCACAAATTTGGCCCGTCGCTGCTACACGGTAAAACCACAAATTTGGCCCGTCGCTGCTACACGGTAAAACCACAAATTTGGCCCGTCGCTGCTACACGGTAAAACCACAAATTTGTCCCGTCGCTGCTACACGGTAAAACCACAAATTTGTCCCGTCGCTGCTACACGGTAAAACCACAAATTTGTCCCGTCGCTGCTACCGGGTTAAAGAGAACTGGATCAGCCTTGCCAGTCTACTTGAGTCAGCTGTGTAGTGAGGTGACAGTCTTCGTGGCCGCGCCTTGAACGAGTAATCTTGCCAAATCTTCAGCTTGATAAGGCGACCACAACGGCATCGCGTACCCCAGAATGAAGCTTTAATGGGCTGTTAAATTGGGGCGAGACGACGTTCTTCTTCTTAAGTTTTCTCGTCTCAAAGTACGGCGCTGTGTTCCTCTTTCTTTACCGCTTCGTTGTTTTACTGATGGTCGTGCTGCGAAGGATTTGACGCCATGGAACCTTTGAAGTCTTAATTCTGAATATATACTTTGTCTACTAAAAACGGATATGCCATGTTATAATGCTAAGGGTTTTCTCGTTTTGTTAAAGTGTACTGAATATCATGTGCCATCCCGTAGTCTTGATGTTAGGTACCGAGGTTTGTGGAGTCTGTAAATCGTGCAGTGGAGTTATTCAGCATTGTCGTATATTTTTACTTCTTTAAATATCTACCTTTGCTTTTGTCAGTCTGTTGGTATATATCCTTCTACCTATTTATCTTTATGCACGTAGCCTATAACTCTGCTTGATGTCACAGTCTATCTTCAAATATGTACAGATTTCACATCATTTCACCACAACATAATACAGGCGACGAAAAACATTATCGAACCCACAGACTTTGATCCAACCCGTCTTGGAATCTAAATATACAATGCCTAACGATCTGCTAAAGCTATGGACTTAAAAGATAATTACGGCTAAAAAAAAGTATTGGGACGGTTTTAGAGATTTAGACATAACAGACAATGACGAATGAGATACCCTTCTTTAGAGATATATTTTATTCTGCACTGCACGGTGAATATATATAGTTTTATTATTTTATTTATGTTAAGTGAGAGATATAGATAGATAGATAGGTATAGAGATTGAGATAGATAGATGAGAGAGAGAGAGAGAGAGAGAGAGAGAGAGAGAGAGAGAGAGAGAGAGAGAGAGAGAGAGAGAGAGAGAGAGAGAGAGAGAGAGAGAGAGAGAGAGAGAGAGAGAGAGAGAGAGAGAGAGAGAGAGAGCTTCTATGAAATTTAAAAGTGCACCGACCATTCACTTTCATATTCTTATCCGATTTTCCAACATATTCGTCTAGACTCTCCTGGGAGATGCAAAACACTCATTTTTCTTTCTTTTCCTCCTCCTCCTCCACCTCCTCCTCCTCCTTCTCTTCCTTTTCCTGCTCTATTTTCCCCTCCATTCCCGACTCCCTCCGTCAAGATCATCGTTGCCAGAAGCTCGCGTCGTCATCCCAGTGTTACCATATCGGGAATTGACGCGTCGGGGGAATGCTGGAGACGCTTGGTGCCGCGTGAGACTCTTGATTCCCAGGACCAAGTGGCGGTGGCAGGTGTTGAGCGAGGGGGGGGGAGAGAGAGAGAGAGAGAGAGAGAGAGAGAGAGAGAGAGAGAGAGAGAGAGAGAGAGAGAGAGAGAGAGAGAGAGAGAGAGAGAGAGAGAGAGAGAGAGAGAGAGAGAGAGAGAGAGAGAGAGAGAGAGAGAGAGAGAGAGAGAGAGAGAGAGAGAGAGGAGAGAGTGGAAGAACAAGCGAGAGAATATGTATTTTGATCTGTCTATTCATATATCCTTGTACGTGTGGGTTAGAAAATATGGTTATAATAGTAATAACAGCAGCAGTAGTAGAGAAACCGAGAGGAAGAAGGAGAGAGAGTGGAAGAACAAGCGAGATCATATGTATTTTTGGTGTATCTATTCATATATCCTTGTACGTGTGGGTTAGAAAATATGGTTATAATAGTAATAACAGCAGTAGCAGTAGTAGTAATAAAAATGACAATAAAAATCACTCATGTTGTTATTTCTTTCATTTCAGTGTCATCAAAGTGGGACAGACAGACAGAGACACGAGAGGAGGAGAAGAGGAAAGAAACAACCACACACACACACACCAATGAACAGTGAATAAAAACAACCCACAACAACAACAACAACCAAATAAACAGATAAATAAACCCATAAACCACAAAACACAGCCATACCTAACTTGGAAGGCCACGAAACACTCTTGTGGAAAACGCGAATATCGGTGCCGAGGGATAAGAAAAGTGACGAACATTAAGACCGGCGGAGAGAGAGAGAATATACGAATGAAATGCCCCGGGGAATATATGTAACATCGACGCTTTAATGACGGCAGGCGCCCACCATCACTGCAGGTTTTTGGTCTGGGAGTTCCTGTGATTGCTGCTCTCACCCGCTCACTCCAAGTTCCTGCGCCACTGAACCGGAAAGGAAAAGTTTGATTAGTAGTCTGAGTGAAGGTGGCCGGAGAAAAAAAAGAGAGAAGAGGAAGAGAGGACGAAGGAGAAACGCCGAGGGTGGAAGGAAGGTGTGGAAGGAAAGAAAATTAGAACATGTCTTTAATAATAATAATGTTGGAAAAGAAATTGTGGTGGTGAACAGAGCTACTGATTTTTTTATTTCCTGTGGTGGTGAAGCGAGAAAAAAAAGAGGGAGAGGAAGCAGGAGAGACGCTGAGTTTGAAAGAGTGTAGAGAGAGAGGAATTGAAAACATCTTTACTATATAAGTTGAAGAAATAATTGAACACACGGATTTTGACTTCTGTTCGAGGTGAAACTGTAGCAGAGGAAAAAGGGGAAAAAAGAAAACGAGTGAGGGGTGTTGAAATAAAGTGGGCGTAGAAGGAAAATATAAACGTTTCTAATATTCTGAAACATAGCTACTCCATTTTAACCGTGGAAGTGAAGCTGTGGGAGAAATAAAGTCGAGAAAAAGACGAGGGAAGGACGCTGAAGGTCAAGGTGTGAAGGGAAGGGGAAGGAAAATATGTCTTTAAACTGTTGTAAAAGACGCCGAGCGGTGACTTATTGATGGAGATGAAGCCGCCGACATGAGCGCGCGCATCCTGAAGTGAAATGTGTGAAGTGATTTTTTTTTTATTTCCCCGAGGCTAGACTTACTGACATACGTGTATGTAAATCTGATGGAATTAAATTTGTCAACATCCCGCATCAAAAGGAAAATATGTGGAAAGGCCGTAGTAATTTCTATTCACAAACTATTTTCCAGGTGGAGGTTATGAACAGCGGAAAGTTACTGTCGGCATAAAAGAGGGAAAAAACAGCATTGCGATAATATACAAATACACAGAAAGGAGCACACCTGGGGAAAGCGGAACCCAGCGAAAATATAAAGGTAATAAAAGCTTAGAAAAAAACACATTCTGAATAAAAATTGCGATCATATATAAATACACCGGAAGGAAAAAGATATATATGAAAACGAACTGGTATTGTGAAGGAGGTGAATAATAGAAACTGTTGGATAAAGTGAGAGAAAAAAATAAATTGATATGAAAATACACTAAAAAGAAAAAAAACCTGGATAACGGAGCATAACAAAGGGGGAAAAATAGAAATAAAAAAACATACGAGATACGGAATGGGAGAGGGAGAGAGGGCTTGGTACCGTGAAAGTAGTGAATAAACAGAGAAAAACTGATTATCTACTGAATGAAAAGTGAAAATCTAGAATAAACGAAATTAATAAACAGAAAAAAAACTGATTATCTACTGAATGAAAAGTGGATATCTAGTACAGGAAAGGAAGTGGATAAATAGAAAATATACTGATTATCTACTGAATGAAAAGTGAAAATCTAGAATAATAAATTAAATGAATAAACAAACAAAAAACTGGTTATCTACTGAATAAAAAGTGGATATCTAGCACAGGAAAGGAAGTGGATAAATAGAAAATATACTGATTATCTACTGAATGAAAAGTGAAAATCTAGAATAATAAACGAAATGAATAAACAGAAAAAAAACTGATTATCTACTGAACGAAAAGTGGATATCTAGTACAGGAAAGGAAGTGGATAAATAGAAAATAAACTGATTATCTACTGAACGAAAAGTGGATATCTAGCACAGGAAAGGAAGTGGATAAAAAAACTGATTATCTACTGAACGAAAAGTGGATATCTAGCACAGGAAAGGAAGTGGATAAAAAAACTGATTATCTACTGAACGAAAAGTGGATATCTAGCACAGGAAAGGAAGTGGATAAAAAAGAACTGATTATCTACTGAACGAAAAGTGGATATCTAGCACAGGAAAGGAAGTGGATAAAAAAACTGATTATCTACTGAACGAAAAGTGGATATCTAGTACAGGAAAGGAAGTGGATAAAAAAAACTGATTATCTACTGAACGAAAAGTGGATATCTAGCACAGGAAAGGAAGTGGATAAAAAAACTGATTATCTACTGAACGAAAAGTGGATATCTAGCACAGGAAAGGAGGTAAATAAACAGAAAAAAATTGATTATCTACTGAATAAAAAGTGGATATTTAGTACAGGAAACGAAGGTGAATAATCGGAAAAGAAGAATATAAAAGAAATTACGATATACAGTTCAGAGGTGCAGTGAACGAAGGTAACAAAGAAACAAAAGAACATCGAAACAGTGAAAAAAAAGTGAAATACCCGAAGCGCAGGACCAAACAAACAGAAGAATAACGAAACTGAAAAAAAGTGAAATAACCGAAGCGCACGACCAAACAAACAGAAGAATAACGAAACAGTGAAAAAAAGTGAAATAACCGAAGCGCACGACCAAAGAAACAAAAGAACAACGAAACAGTGAAAAAAAGTGAAATACCCGAAGCGCAGGACCAAAGAAACAAAAGAACAACGAAACAATGAAAAAAAAGTGAAATACCCGAAGCGCACGACCAAAGAAACAAAAGAACAACGAAACAGTGAAAAAAATTGAAATACCCGAAGCGCAGGACCAAAGAAACAAAAGAACAACGAAACAGTGAAAAAAAGTGAAATACCCGAAGCGCAGGACCAAACAAACAAAAGAACAACGAAACAGTGAAAAAAAAGTGAAATACTCGAAGCGCAGGACCAAAGAAACAAAAGAACAACGAAACAGTGAAAAAAAAGTGAAATACTCGAAGCGCAGGACCAAAGAAACAAGAGAACAACGAAACAGTGAAAAAAAGTGAAATAACCGAAGCGCAGGACCAAAGAAACAAGAGAACAACGAAACAGTGAAAAAAAGTGAAATAACCGAAGCGCAGGACCAAACAAACAAAAGAACAACGAAACAGTGAAAAAAGTGAAGTAATCGAAGCGCAGAAAACGAAATAATAATAATAATAATAAATAAACGCATACAATATACAGTCCAGAAAGTGCAGTGAAAAAAAAGAAAAGAGGAGAACTAAGCGAACAACAGCAAGAACAGGGAGTGGGAGCGAAAGAAGAAAAAAAATGAAAAGTTCTGAAAGCCCGCACACCACATACAACGAACAGGAGAATGAATAACTCAGAGACACAGTAAAGGTGACCAACAGAACAGAGACTCAAAAAAAAATAAAAAAAATAAAAATAAAAGGCGGGCGAAAAAAACAACAACAAAAGATATGTAAACACCCCACCACCAAACAAACAAACAATGGATAAGGAATAAAAAAATGTGAAAATTCAGAATAAATAAGTACGGTGCCGCGGGGGACAGTGAATATAAGAAAATGAATGCCAGTGAGATGGGGCACCACCACCACCGCCGCGTCACGTGTTGCGAGAATAGTTTTTCAACGTGCGAAATCGCGTTCCGGAGAGCCGCTGCAGCCTCCAGGTAGTGCTCGGCTTGGCGGCGAGACGTTCTCCTCTTCCTTTTTCGTCTCCCTCTTTTGTTTTAGCGCGAGGACTAAGCATATTCCAAGTACGGTCGAGAGGATAGGAAGAGAGGACGCCCGGTGAAGATTCTGTCTGCCTCCGATGTCTCCCCCGATGACGAGACTCCTGATTCTCGCCCTTTCTTCCCTCCTGGGTGAGTAGAAGAGAGAGAGAGAGAGAGAGAGAGAGAGAGAGAGAGAGAGAGAGAGAGAGAGAGAGAGAGAGAGAGAGAGAGAGAGAGAGAGAGAGAGAGAGAGAGAGAGAGAGAGAGAGAGAGAGAGCGTATGTGTGAGAAACTCGTCGTAGTATTAAAAAAAGAAAGAGAAAGATAAAAAAAAAGAGCTTGCGCCATCTTATATTTTTCCGGTAATGCTCGAAACTTCGGCCCAGGATGTTGCGTTATCGTTTTGCTCCTCTTGGTGTAATGGGTTTTGAGATTGGTTTTAACACTTAATATATGTTTTCTGGGCTCCTCTTTTCCCTCCACGCTGTTTTTTGGGGTTCTGGTTTGGCGTCGCGTGCTGGGTTGTCGAAGAATAGTAGTAGTAGTAGTAGTAATAGTAGTAGTAGTAGTTGTAGTATTTTCTGGGTTCCTCTTTTCCCTTCGCCCTGGTTTTTGGGATCTGGTTTGGCGTCGCATGCTGGGATGTCGAGGGATTGTAGTAGTAGTAGTAGTAATAGTAGTAGTAGTAGTTGTAGTCAGCAGCAGCAATAGGAGTCTCAGCAGCGGTAGTGGTATCTGTATATGTGGTAGTAGTAGTAGTAGTAGTAGTAGTAGTAGTGATAAAATAAGTAGTATCAAAATGATCGGTATGTCTTTGCAACGGTTCCATTTTACGCCTTTTAGCTGCTGCTGTTTGTGCGTGGTTTGCTGTCTGTGAAGTAGATTGTAATAGGCCTGTTTAAACTCCTCATTCATGCCTTACTTATTCTTTCTTATGCCGTCCTATTTTATCCTTTGTCCATTTCTTCTGAGTCATGCGTCTGGAATAGAAGGATAGGCGCGTTTGCTGTCGTGTCTTCAAGGGCGTCGGTGCTTGGTCGGGGAGGAGGTTGTTGGACGCTTGTTCCGATACCTCCTCCTGACTGTGGCACAGACTGATCAATCTAGCGAAGTTTTAGATAGATTTCCATTCCCTTCTTGCAAGTCTTTGTCTGGAGCTGCACACACATTTACTCTTTGCTTACTATGATGAATTTGGGTACTTTCTTGGTAAGGTTCTATAGATCGTTACAAATCTCGCTGTGTTATGGATATTATTTTGGGGTATTTACTGGGGAACTCGGGTGTGGTTGGGTTGGTATGTTGGTTATGGCAGGGCAAGTAGCAGCAATGGTATCTCCTGTCTTTTTCTGTCTCTCGGGTCTACTAATAGGGCTTGGCAGGGTATGGCAGGGCAGGGCTTGGTGAGGGTCCTGAAATGGAGTTTAAGAAAAGGTTTAAAAAATGGCTTGGAACAGTGCGTAAAAGGATCTTGGAATGGGTCATGACAGAAGTTAGGAAGGGGCCGTGGACTAAGTGTGGGGAAGGGGAGTGAAACAGGGCTTGGTAGGGGTTGGGAGTGGGCTTGAGAAGTAGTTTAAGAAAGGGATTGGGAAACGGCTCAGAACAATGTGGGGAAAGAGCTTGGAATGGGACTTGGCAGGGCTTGGAAAGGGGTTTAGGGTGGAGTGTCAGGAGGGACTTCTTCGGATGCCTTACAGGAGCAGCGAGTAGCGGGCTTTTTTTTATTTCCTTTTTTTGTACCCTTGAGCTGTCTCCTTTGCTGTAAAAAAAAAAAAAAAAAAAAAAATAGGGCATGGCAGGGCCTGGGAAGGGGCTGTGAACTGAGTCTGGAAAGGGACTTGCAACAGGGCTTAGCAGGCATAGGAAAGGGCTTAAAACAGCGTGGGTTGAGACTTAACATAGGGCTTAGGAAAGGGCTTAAGATGGAAATGGTTAAGGGCTTGTAAAGAGACTCGGTAGGATTTACGAAGAGGATTAGGACGGTGTGAATTGGGCCTTGGAGTGGGGCTTAGCAGGGCCTAGGAAAGGGCTTAAAACAGTGTGGGTTGAGACTTAACATAGGGCTTAGGAAGGGGCTTAAGATGGAAATGGTTAAGGGCTTGTAAAGAGACTCGGTAGGATTTACGAAGAGGATTAGGACAGTGTGAATTGGGCCTTGGAGTGGGGCTTAACAGGGCCTAGGAAAGGGCTTAAAACAGTGTGGGTAGAGGCTTAACATAGGGCTTAGGAAGGGGCTTAAGATGGAGTGTGGTTAAGGGCTTATAAAGAGACTCGGCCGGACTTACGAAGAGGATTAGGACAGTGTGAATTGGGCCTTGGAGTGGGGCTTAACAGGGCCTAGGAAAGGGCTTAAAACAGTGTGGGTAGAGGCTTAACATAGGGCTTAGGAAAGGGCTTAAGATGGAGTGTGGGGGAAGGGCTTGTAAGGAGACTAGGCAGGACTTATGAAGGGGCTTAGCAGGGCCTGGGAAAGGGCTTAAAACAGTGTGGGTAGAGGCTTAACATAGGGCTTAGGAAGGGGCTTAAGATGGAGTGTGGTTAAGGACTTGTAAAGAGACTAGGCAGGACTTACGAAGAGGATTAGGACGGTGTGAATTGGGCCTAAAACAGTGTGAATAGGGCTTAGGAAAGGGCTTAAGATGGAGTGTGGGGGAAGGGCTTGTAAGGAGACTAGGCAGGACTTATGAAGGGGCTTAGAACATTGTGGGCCGTATTATTAAACATTTCGCCTCCCAAGAACACATATTTGACAAGGCTTTCATGGGAGTTCGGGACATTTCCAGGAGTAGTTTTATGACCCTGGTGGTAGTCTGACCCTTCTTCTGTACCGTGAACCTAAAGAAACACTCATTAGAGCCCGATTGATCCCCTCTTTGACCTTTAGAAATAGTTGATACGAGAACCGAGTGTGTCTTATAATACCGGCCTGTAAGTTTGGCCTTGGAGTGGGGCTTAGCAGGGCCTGGGAGGAGGTTTGGAGCGGAGTGTGAGGAGGGGCTTGAGGCCGGGTTAGCATGGGAAGTATTTTAATTTCAAAGTTATCGTTGAAAGGTAAACAAATTTCTCTAGAGTAAGAGGCAATAAAGGGTGTACCTGTTTGCCCGCCAGCTCACTAACGGGGGCGCACGCACGCACGCACGCACGCAAACAAACAGCCTCCCGCTCAAGTGTACGTACACATTCATAAACATACACCCAAACACACACACACACACACACACACACACACACACACACACACACACACACACACACACACACACACACACACACACACACACACACACACACACACACACACAATCAGTTTATAATGAATCTATATTCGCTGAATATTCAAACCCGTGTGCAGTCAGTTCGCCTTTAAGTCGATATACACACACTTAAATCAACAAATGACTTTGCAATAACCTGATATCATTCAGTGCCAAGCGGGGCGTAGCGAGCCCAGGCGGGCACCAAAATTAGGTATTTCGAACCCCCTTACCCCGCACCCAACGTACTCCTTCGTCTCCTTGGGAAGTGTACAGCGGCGGGAGGGAGAATGGGAAGGCGGGAAGGAGAATGGGAAGGCGGGAGGGAGAATGGGAAGGCGGGAAGGAGAATGGGAAGGCGGGAAGGAGAATGGGAAGGTGTGAAGGAGAATGGGAAGGGGGGAAGGAGAATGGGAAGAATGGAAGGTGTGAAGGAGAATGGGAAGGGAAGGAGAATGGGAAGGTGTGAAGGAGAATGAAGGAGAATGGAGAATGGAAGGAGTATGTGAAGGAGTATGGGAAGGAGTACTGGAAGGAGTATGGGAAGGAGTATGGGAAGGAGTACTGGAAGGAGTATGGGAAGGAGTACTGGAAGGAGTATGGGAAGGAGTACTGGAAGGAGTATGGGAAGGAGTATGGGAAGGAGTACTGGAAGGAGTATGGGAAGGCGGGAAGGAGAATGGGAAGGTGTGAAGGAGAATGGGAAGGTGTGAAGGAGAATGGGAAGGTGTGAAGGAGAATGGGAAGGTGTGAAGGAGAATGGGAAGGTGTGAAGGAGAATGGGAAGGTGGGAAGGAGAATGGGAAGGTGTGAAGGAGAATGGGAAGGTGTGAAGGAGAATGGGAAGGTGTGAAGGAGAATGGGAAGGTGTGAAGGAGAATGGGAAGGTGTGAAGGAGAATGGGGAGGCGGGATTAATGACGTCTTCAATAATGTATCTTCTGCAAGTCGAGATGATTGATTTTATACCAGCGGGAAGACTTGCTGGGAGTGACATCGCCATGCTCCAAGCTCTTCCTGCATCCCTCCCTGCCTGCCTCTCTCTCTCCCTTCCTCCTCTCCTGCCTCTTTCCCTTCCTCCCTCGCTTGCCTGTCTCCCTCTCTCCGCCCCTCCATTCCCCCCTCCCTCCCTCTGCCTGTCTGCTTGCCTGCCTCTCTCTCTCCCTTCCTCCTCTCCTGCCTCTTTTCCTTCCTCCCTCGCTTGCCTGTCTCCCTCTCTCCCCCCCTCCCTTCCCCCCTCCCTCCCTCTGCCTGTCTGTCCCTTCCTGGCTTGCTTTCCTCCCTGACTCTTTCCCTTCCTCCCCTGCCTCCTCCTGACTCTCCCTCCCTTGTTTTCCTCCCTCCTCTCCTCTTTTATCTCCCTCTCTTGTCTCCCTCTCTCCCTCCCTGGCTTGCTTTCCTCCCTGACTCTTTCCCTTCCTCCCTTACTCCCTCCCTTCTCTCTCTAGCTTCCCTCCCTTCCTGTCTCCCTTCCTCCCTTCCTTTTCTTCCCTCCCTTGCCTTCCCTCCTCCCTCCCTTCTCTCCCTAGTTTCCCTCCCTTCCTCTCTCCCTTCCTCGCTTCCTTTTCTTCCCTCCCTTGCCTTCCCTCCTCCCTCCCTTCTCTCCCTAGCTTCCCTCCCTTCCTCTCTCCCTTCCTTCCTTCCTTTTCTTCCCTCCCTTGCCTACCTTACTCCCTCCTCCCTCCTCCCTTCCTCTCTCCCTTCCTCCCTTCCTTTTCTTCCCTCCCTTGCCTACCTTACTCCCTCCTCCCTCCTCCCTTCCTCTCTCCCTTCCTCCCTTTCCTTCCTTCCCCACCTCCTTTCCTTCTTCCCTCCCTTCCTTGCCTTCGCCCCAGTCTTTCCCCTCCCTTCCTTCCTTCTTCCCTTCCTATCAGCCTTTCCCCTTCTTCCATTCCCTTCTTTGCTTGTTAACTTTTTTTGGGGGGGTGGGACAGGGCGCGGGGAGGGGGAGGAGGGGGGAGGGTACACCGCCACCTGAGCCCCGGGGGAGGTTGGGGAGGCTGCTTCAGGGCTGACACAAACACACACACGCGCGCACCTTCCCATTTCTTCTAGTTCTCATTTCCTCCTTCCTCCTTTTCGTCCTCCATTCCTTGTCTTGCCGCGCCCATTACTCGCCTCTTTCCTCTCCTCCTAACTTCCGTTCTCGCTTTCCTCCTCCTCCTCCTCCTCCTCCTCCTTTTAATTTCAGTGTCCTTCGCCTCATTCTCTTCCTACTTTACTCTGCGTCACATCTTTTAAGTTTTCTCTCACCTTCTCTTTACATTTTGCCTCCAATTTTCATGTTATCAGGTTTTCTCTCCTTCCTTCCTCCTTCTCCTCCTCTTCTTCCACCTCCTCCTCCTCCTTATTCCTCCATCCGTATAGACCTTCTTCCTTTCTCTCGTTTCCTATTCTCCTGTTATCTGGTTTTCTCTCCTTCCTCCTCCTCTTCCTCTTCTTCTTCTTCCTCCTCCTCCTCTTCTTCCTCCTCCTCCTCCTCCTCCTCCTTATTCCTCCATTCGTATAGGCCATCTTCCTTTCTCTCGTTTCCTATTCTCCTGTTATCTGCATTTATCTCCTTCCTCCTCCTCTTCCTCTTCTTCTTCTTCCTCCTCCTCCTCCTCCTCTTCTTCCTCCTCCTCCTCCTCCTCCTTATTCCTCCATCCGGATAGGCCTTCTTCCTTTCTCTCGTTTCCTATTCTCCTGTTATCTGCTTTTCTCTCCTTCCTCCTCCTCTTCCTCTTCTTCTTCTTCCTCCTCCTCCTCCTCCTCCTCTTCTTCCTCCTCCTCCTCCTCCTTATTCCTCCATCCGTATTGGCCTTCTTCCTGTCTCTCCTCTCCTATTCTCCTGTTATCTGCTTTTCTCTCCTTCCTCCTCCTCCTCCTCCTCCTCCTCTCTTCCATGTTTCCTTTCCTCTCTCCTTCCATCGTTATTCTTCCTTCCTCTTATTCCTCCATTCTTATAGGCCTTTTTTTTTCTCTCACAATTTTTTTCGTTTCTCCAATCTAGTCTTTCCTTCCTTCCTTCCTCTTTTTTTTTTCTTATTCTTCTTTTCTCTGTTTTTTATTTCCTTATTTATGTCTTCTTTCCTTCCTTCCTTCCTTCCTCTTCTTGTTTTTTTCTTATTTTCCTTTTTTCTCTATTTTTTTGTTTCTTTTATTTTTGTCTTTCCTTCCTTCCTCTTCTTCCTTACTTCCTTCCTCTTCCTTTCTTCTTTTTCTTCCTTGCTCTCTTTTTCGTTTCTTTATTTTTCTCCTTCCTTCCTTCCTCCCTCTTTCGTTTTTGTCCTGTTCCACTATTTTCCAGGAATCTTTGCTGTCTTGCTTTATTTCATTTTTTAATCCTTTTCTTTTTCGCTTCCAAGTTTTATTCTTTAATTTTGCCTCTCCCATCTTTCCTTTCACGCGTCCTTGTTATCAGGCTCCCATGCTTCAGTCTTTATCTCTATTCCCTGTTTAACCTTCCACGAATTCTAACTTTCATTATATTTTTTTTATTTTGGTTCTCTTATTTTGCACCTTCTTCCCTTCTCTCCTCTCCTCTCTCATTACTTCCATTTCCTTCCTCCCATCTTCCTCCCTCTTCATCCATCCTTCTATTATGCTTCTCCTTCATTCCCTTCCTTTATCTTTCCCCTTATTTCACCGTCCACGAAATTCTAACTTTAATTTAATTTTTTCGTCTATTCTTCTCATTTCTTCTCATTTTTTCCTCCTTCCCTCCTTCCCGTTCTCCTTCCCGCCTTCCCATTCTCCTTCCCGCCTTCCCATTCTCCTTCCCGCCTTCCCATTCTCCCTCCCGCCTTCCCATTCTCCCTCCCGCCTTCCCATTCTCCTTCCCGCCTTCCCATTTTCCCTCCCGCCTTCCCATTTTCCCTCCCGCCTTCCCATTTTCCTTCCCGGCTTCCCATTCTCCTTCCCGCCTTCCCATTTTCCTTCCCGCCTTCCCATTCTTCTTCCCGCCTTCCCGTTCTCCTTCCCGCCTTCCCATTCTCCTTCCCGCCTTCCCATTCTCCCTCCCACCTTCCCATTCTCCTTCCCGCCTTCCCATTCTCCCTCCCGCCTTCCCATTCTCCTTCCCGCCTTCCCGTTCTCCTTCCCGCCTTCCCATTCTTCTTCCCGCCTTCCCGTTCTCCTTCCCGCCTTCCCATTCTCCTTCCCGCCTTCCCATTCTCCCTCCCGCCTTCCCATTCTCCTTCCCGCCTTCCCATTCTCCTTCCCGCCTTCCCATTCTCCTTCCCGCCTTCCCATTCTCCTTCCCGCCTTCCCATTTATCTCCCGCCTTCCCATTCTCCTTCCCGGCTTCCCATTCTTCCTCCCACCTTCCCATTCTCCCTCCCATCTTCCCGTTCTCCCTCCCATCTTCCCGTTCTCTCTCCCATCTTCCCGTTTTTTTTCTTCCTCCCGCCTTCTCATTCTCTCTCCCACCTTCCCATTCTCCTTCCCGCCTTCCCATTCTCCCTCCCATCTTCCCATTCTCTCTCTCCCACCTTCCCCTTCTCCTTCCCGCCTTCCCATTCTCCCTCCAACCTTCTCGTTCTCCCTCCCATCTTCCCGTTCTCTCTCCATCTTCTCTCTCCCACCTTCCCATTCTCCTTCCCGCCTTCCCATTCTCCCTCCCGCCTTCCCATTCTCCCTCCCGCCTTCCCATTCTCCCTCCCAGCTTCCCATTCTCCCTCCCATCTTCCCGTTCTCTCTCCCATCTTCCCGTTTTTTTCTTCCTCCCGCCTTCTCATTCTCTCTCCCACCTTTCCATTCTCCTTCCCGCCTTCCTATTCTCCCTCCCATCTTCCCATTCTCCCTCCCATCTTCCCATTCTCTCTCTCCCACCTTCCCGTTCTCCTTCCCGCCTTCCCGTTCTCTCTCCCATCTTCCCGTTTTCTTTCTTCCTCCTCTCGCGTCCTCTCCCAAGCATTTAATTTCGTCCCTCCCATCTCTCTCTTCGTTCATCCTCCTTACTGTGTGCTCTCCTTTCCTTTCCTTTCTCTTTTTCATTATTTCGCTTTCAGGAATTCTAAGGTTGCTGTATATTTCGTCTTTTTGTTATTTTCTTTCTTTCCTTTTATTTTCCTTGTTTATGCTTTTCCATTTCTTTATCTTTTTCTTTATTTAACCTTCCACGTATTTTAACTTTTATTGCTTCGTCTATTTCTTGTCTCCTTTCTTTATTTCTTACGTCATTTCTTTGATTTCCTTCCTTATTTCTCTGTTTCTTTGTCCCTTTTATCATGTTCTCCTCCTCCTTTCTTTTCTCCTTTATTCTACTTCAGTTTAATTTACTTTTCGTTACTTATATTCTCTTCCTCTCCTGCTTCCATTCTCCCTTCGTTCTTTAATTTCCTTGCTCTCGTCTCTAAGTCAATTTGTCCTTCTTATAATTACAAACTTTATCTTTTTTCCTTATTCCACCTTCATAGAATCTTAGCTTTTTTTTCTTCATCTATTTCTTGTCTCTCTGCTTTATTTATCACGTCATTTCTTTGATTTCCTTCCTTATTTCTCTATTTCTTCGTCCCTTTTATTAAGTCTCCTCCTTCTCCTTTCTTTTCTCCTTTATTCTACTTCAGTTTGATTTCTGTCTTTCGTTACTTATATTCTCTTCCTCTCCTGCTTCCATTCTCCCTTCGTTCTTTAATTTCCTTGCTCTCGTCTCTCAGCTAACTTGTCTTCCTTATTCTACTGTCATTTCCTCCTTTAATCTTTTCCATCATTATACTCCTCATTGTCATCTTCTTCCTTGCTCCTGAATTCTACACTCTTAATTTCCTTCTTTTCTCCCATTCTCCCTCCGTTCTTTAATTTCCTTGCTCTCGTCTCTCAGCTAACTTGTCCTTCTAATTCTACTGTCATTTCCTCCTTTAATCTTTTCCATCATTATAATTCTCATTGTCATCTTCTTCCTTCCTGCCTCCTGCCTTCTACACTCTTAATTTCCTTCTTTTCTTTCATTTTCTCTGCGTTCTTTAATTTCCTTGCTCTCGTATCTCAGCTAACTTGTCCTTCTAATTCTACTGTCATTTCCTCCTTTAATCTTTTCCATCATTATAATTCTCATTGTCATTTTCTTCCTTGCTCCTGCCTTCTACACTCTTGATTTCCTTCTTTCCTCCCATTCTCCCTCCGTTCTTTAATTTCCTTGCTCTCGTCTCTCAGCTAACTTGTCCTTCTATTTCTACTGTCATTTCCTCCCTTAATCTTTTCCATCATTATACTCCTCATTGTCATCTTCTTCCTTCCTCCTGCCTTCTACACTCTTAATTTCCTTCTTTCCTTCCATTTCCGCTCTTTCAATCTTCCTTCGCCTTTTCGTACTTTCCAGCCCTTTCCTTCAGTTAACCCTTCAATGAGTCTTCACCTCCATTCTTTCCCTTCGTCTTGGGTATATTTTCCTCTTACCGTTTTCCCCGTCACCCTAATTTCACCTCTCTGCTCATTCGTCCTTATTATCAGACTCTCTTTTTTCCTTCTCTTCGCCTGTTACATTATTTGACCTTCGAGGAATTTCAGCTTTTATCCTTTCTTCCATATGTTTTATTTCTCCCTCCCGCCTTCCCGTTCTCCCTCCCGCCTTCCCATTCTCCCTCCCGCCTTCCCATTCTCCCTCCCGCCTTCCCATTCTCCCTCCCGCCTTCCCATTCTCCCTCCCGCCTTCCCATTCTCCCTCCCGCCTTCCCATTCTCCCTCCCGCCTTCCCATTCTCCCTCCCGCCTTCCCATTCTCCCTCCCGCCTTCCCGTTCTCCCTCCCGCCTTCCCATTCTCCCTCCCACCTTCCCATTCTCCCCGCCTTCCCATTCTCCTCCATCCATTCTCCTTCCCACCTTCCCATTCTCCCTCCCTTCCCATTCTCCTCCACCTTCCCATTCTCTCCTCCCCCCTTCCCATTCTCCCTCCCACCTACCCATTCTCCCTCCTGGCTTCCCATTCTCCCTCCCGGCTTCCCATTCTCCCTCCCGGCTTCCCATTCTCCCTCCCGCCTTCCCATTCTCCCTCCCGCCTTCCCATTCTCCCTCCCGCCTTCCCATTCTCCTTCCCTTCCCATTCTCCCTCCCTTCCCATTCTCTCCTCACCTTCCCATTCTCCCTCCCTTCCCATTCTCCTCCCTTCCTTCCCATTCTCCTTCCCACCTTCCCATTCTCCTTCCCCCCTTCCCATTCTCCTTCCCACCTTCCCATTCTCCTTCACACCTTCCCATTCTCCTTCACACCTTCCCATTCTCCCTCCCGCCTTCCCATTCTCCCTCCCACCTTCCCATTCTCCCTCCCACCTTCCCATTCTCCCTCCTGGCTTCCCATTCTCCCTCCACCTTCCCATTCTCCTTCCACCTTTCCCATTCTCCTTCCCACCTTCCCATTCTCCTTCCCACCTTCCCATTCTCCTTCACACCTTCCCATTCTCCTTCACACCTTCCCATTCTCCTTCACACCTTCCCATTCTCCCTCCCACCTTCCCATTCTCCTTCACACCTTCCCATTCTCCTTCCCACCTTCCCATTCTCCTTCACACCTTCCCATTCTCCTTCACACCTTCCCATTCTCCCTCCCACCTTCCCATTCTCCCTCCCACCTTCCCATTCTCCCTCCCACCTTCCCATTCTCCCTCCCACCTTCCCATTCTCCTTCACACCTTCCCATTCTCCTTCCCACCTTCCCATTCTCCTTCCCACCTTCCCATTCTCCTTCACACCTTCCCATTCTCCTTCACACCTTCCCATTCTCCTTCCCACCTTCCCATTCTCCTTCACACCTTCCCATTCTCCCTCCCACCTTCCCATTCTCCTTCACACCTTCCCATTCTCCCTCCCACCTTCCCATTCTCCTTCACACCTTCCCATTCTCCTTCACACCTTCCCATTCTCCTTCCCACCTTCCCATTCTCCTTCCCGCCTTCCCATTCTCCCTCCCACCTTCCCATTCTCCCTCCCACCTTCCCATTCTCCTTCACACCTTCCCATTCTCCTTCCCACCTTCCCATTCTCCTTCACACCTTCCCATTCTCCTTCACACCTTCCCATTCTCCTTCCCACCTTCCCATTCTCCTTCACACCTTCCCATTCTCCTTCACACCTTCCCATTCTCCTTCCCACCTTCCCATTCTCCTTCACACCTTCCCATTCTCCCTCCCACCTTCCCATTCTCCCTCCCGCCTTCCCATTCTCCCTCCCGCCTTCCCATTCTCCCTCCCACCTTCCCATTCTCCCTCCCACCTTCCCATTCTCCCTCCCACCTTCCCATTCTCCTTCACACCTTCCCATTCTCCTTCACACCTTCCCATTCTCCTTCCCACCTTCCCATTCTCCTTCACACCTTCCCATTCTCCTTCCCACCTTCCCATTCTCCTTCCCACCTTCCCATTCTCCTTCCCACCTTCCCATTCTCCTTCCCACCTTCCCATTCTCCTTCACCCCTTCCCCGTCTCCTTCCACCTTCCCATTCTCCTTCCACCCCATTCTCTTTCACCTTCCCATTTTCTCTTCCACCTTCCCATTCTCCTTCCCACCTTCCATTCTCCTTCCACCTTCCCATTTTCTCTTTCACCTTCCCGTTTTCTTTCTCTTCCACCTTCCCATTTTCTCTTCCACCTTCCCATTTTCTCTTTCACCTTCCCGTTTTCTTTCTCTTCCACCTTCCCATTTTCTCTTTCACCTTCCCATTCTCCTTCACACCTTCCCATTCTCCTTCCCGCCTTCCCATTCTCCTTCACAACTTCCCATTCTCCTTCACACCTTCCCATTCTCCCTCCCACCTTCCCATTCTCCTTCACACCTTCCCAATCTCCTTCCCATTCTCACCTTCCCATTCTCCTTCACACCTTCTCCTTTTCCATTCTCCTTCCCTTCCCATTCTCCTTCCCACCTTCCCATTCTCCTACCTTCCCATTCTCCTTCCCACCTTCCCATTCCTTCCCACCTTCCCATTCTCCTTCCACCTTCCATTCTCCTTCCACCTTCCAATTCTCCTTCTTACCTTCCCATTCTCCTCCCACCTTCCCATTCTCCTTCACACCTTCCCATTCTCCTTCACACCTTCCCATTCTCCCTTCCATATTCCCATTCTCCCACCTTCCCATTCTCCTTCCACCTTCCATTCTCCTTCCTTCCCATTCTCCTTCACCTTCCCATTCTCCTTCACACCTTCCCATTCTCCTTCCCACCTTCCCATTCTCCTTCCCACCTTCCAATTCTCCTTCACCTTCCCATTCTCCTTCACCTTCCCATTCTCCTTCCCATTCTCCTTCCACCTTCTCCTTCCCCACCTTCCCATTCTCCTTCCCACCTTCCCATTCTCCTTCACACCTTCCCATTCTCCTTCACACCTTCCCATTCTCCTTCACACCTTCCCATTATCCTAACCACCTTCCCATTATCCTACCCACCGTCCAATTCTCCTTCACACCTTCCCATTCTCCTTCCACCTTCCCATTCTCCTTCCACCTTCCCATTCTCCTTCACACCTTCCCATTCTCCTACACCCCTTCCCATTCTCCTTCCCCCCTGCCCATTCTCCTTCCCACCTTCCCATTCTCCTTCCCGCCTTCCCATTCTCCTTCACCTTCCCATTCTCCCTTCCACCTTCCATTCTCCTTCACCTTCCCATTCTCCTTCCCACCTTCCCATTCTCCTCCCACCTTCCCATTCTCCTCCACCTTCCCATTCTCCTTCCACCTTCCCATTCTCCTCCCACCTTCCCATTCTCCTTCACCTTCCCATTCTCCTTCCATTCTCCTTCACCTTCCCATTCTCCTTCCACCTTCCCATTCTCCTTCCCACCTTCCATTCTCCTTCCCTTCCCATTCTCCTTCACCTTCCCATTCTCCTTCCACCTTCCCATTCTCCCTCCACCTTCCCATTCTCCTTCACCTTCCCATTCTCCTCCCACCTTCCCATTCTCCTCCACCTTCCCATTCTCCTTCCACCTTCCCATTCTCCTTCCACCTTCCCATTCTCCTCCACCTTCCCATTCTCCTCCCACCTTCCCATTCTCCTTCCACCTTCCCATTCTCCTCACCTTCCCATTCTCCCTCCCACCTTCCCATTCTCCTTCACACCTTCCCATTCTCCTTCCCATTCTCCTCCCACCTTCCCATTCTCCTTCCACCTTCCCATTCTCCTTCACCTTCCCATTCTCCTCCACCTTCTCATTCTCCTTCACACCTTCCCATTCTCCTTCACACCTTCCCATTCTCCCTCCCACCTTCCCATTCTCCTTCACACCTTCCCATTCTCATTCACACCTTCCCAATCTCCTTCCACCTTCCCATTCTCCCCCACCTTCCCATTCTCCTTCCCACCTTCCCATTCTCCTTCCCACCTTCCCATTCTCCTTCCCACCTTCCCATTCTCCTTCCCACCTTCCCATTCTCCTTCACACCTTCCCATTCTCCTTCCCACCTTCCCATTCTCCTTCACACCTTCCCATTCTCCTTCACACCTTCCCATTCTCCTTCCAACCTTCCCTTCCACCTTCCCATTCTCCTCACCTTCCCATTCTCCTTCCACCTTCCCATTCTCCTTCCCACCTTCCCATTCTCCTTCACCTTCCCATTCTCCCTCCACCTTCCCATTCTCCTCCACCTTCCCATTCTCCTTCCCACCTTCCCATTCTCCTTCACACCTTCCCATTCTCCTTCCCACCTTCCCATTCTCCTTCCCCCCTTCCCATTCTCCTTCACACCTTCCCATTCTCCTTCCCCCCTTCCCATTCTCCTTCCCACCTTCCCATTCTCCTTCACCTTCCCATTCTCCGTCCCTCCTTACCATTCTCCTTCACACCTTCCCATTCTCCTTCCCACCTTCCCATTCTCCTTCACACCTTCCCATTCTCCTTCCCACCATCCCATTCTCCTTCCCCCCTTCCCATTCTCCTTCCCCATTCTCCTTCACCTTCCCATTCTCCTTCCACCTTCCCATTCTCCTTCTCACCTTCACATTCTCCTTCACACCTTCCCATTCTCCTTCACACCTTCCCATTCTCCTTCACACCTTCCCATTATCCTTCACCTTCCATTCTCCTTCCTTCCATTCTCCTTCCCGCCTTCCCATTCTCCTTCCTTCCCATTCTCCCCACCTTCCCGTTCTCCTTCCCACCTTCCCATTCTCCTTCACACCTTCCCATTCTCCTTCACACCTTCCCATTCTCCTTCCACCTTCCCATTCTCCTTCCCACCTTCCCATTCTCCTTCACCTTCCATTCTCCTCACACCTTCCCATTCTCCTTCACACCTTCCCATTCTCCTTCACACCTTCCCATTCTCCTTCACACCTTCCCATTCTCCTTCACACCTTCCCATTCTCCTTCACACCTTCCCATTCTCCTTCCCACCTTCCCATTCTCCTTCACACCTTCCCATTCTCCTTCACACCTTCCCATTCTCCTTCACACCTTCCCATTCTCCTTCACACCTTCCCATTCTCCTTCACACCTTCCCATTCTCCTTCACACCTTCCCATTCTCCTTCACCTTCCCATTCTCCTTCACACCTTCCCATTCTCCTTCACCTTCCTTCTCCTTCACCTTCCCATTCTCCTTCCACCTTCCCATTCTCCTTCACCTTCCATTCTCCTTCCCCCTTCCCATTCTCCTTCACACCTTCCCATTCTCCTTCACCTTCCCATTCTCCTTCACCTTCCCATTCTCCTTCACCTTCCCATTCTCCTTCACACCTTCCCATTCTCCTTCACCTTCCCATTCCCCTTCGCCTTCCCACCGTCCCATTCTCCTTCACACCTTCCCAGTCTCCTTCTCACCTTCCCATTCTCCTTCCCACCTTCCCATTCTCCTTCACACCTTCCCATTCTCCTTCCCACCTTCCCATTCTCCTTCACACCTTACCAATCTCCTTCACCTTCCCATTCTCCTTCACCTTCCCATTCTCCTTCCATTCTCCTTCACCTTCCCATTCTCCTTCACCTTCCCATTCTCCTTCCACCTTCCCATTCTCCTTCCCACCTTCCCATTCTCCTTCACCTTCCCATTCTCCTTCACACCTTCCATTCCCATTCTCCTTCACCTTCCCATTCTCCTTCACCTTCCCATTCTCCTTCCATCTTCATTCTCCTTCCCACCTTCCCATTCTCCTTCACACCTTCCCATTCTCCTTCCCACCTTCCCATTCTCCTTCCCGCCTTCCCATTCTCCTTCACACCTTCCCATTCTCCTTCAACCTTCCCATTCTCCTTCCCACCTTCCCATTCTCCTTCCTTCATTCTCCTTCCACCTTCTCTTCTCCTCCTTCTCATTTCCCTGTCTCTCCTTCCCGGATTCTCTTAGAGCCCTTTCTCCTTCTCACCTTCCCATTCTCTGTCTCCTTCTCTCTCCCCCTTGTCTTTCTCTCTTCCCTCTGTCTCCTATTTCTCTGTTTTCCCTTTCGTAGTGCTTTGTCTCCTTCTCTCCCTCTGTCTTTCTCTGTCTCTGTTTCTCTCTGTCTTTGTCTGTCTCTGTTTCTCTCTGTCTTTCTCTGTCTCTGTTTCTCTCTGTCTTTGTCTGTCTCTGTTTCTCTTTGTCTTTCTCTGTCTCTGTTTCTCTCTGTCTTTCTCTGTCTCTGTTTCTCTCTGTCTTTCTCTGTCTCTGTTTCTCTCTGTCTTTGTCTC
>NC_066555.1:6595529-6620529 GCF_024679095.1 Eriocheir sinensis | reverse complement strand
TTCCTACAAGAAGACCTCACCAAGCTACAGGAATGGATCAAAAAGTGGCTGCTACAGTTCAATGAAGAAAAATGTAAAGTCCTGCACCTTGGGAGAGGAAATTCAGCATACCAATACCACATGGGAAACACTCCATTATCCTCCACAGAGGCAGAGAAAGACCTGGGACTATATGTAACCAGGCTACCAGTGAAGGCAAAATACGTGCCAATCGCAGTGGACGGGTTGAATATTTACACCAATCCTGTCTCTACACCCAAGTAAAACCTTTGTGTCGTCAGCAAAGAGTCTCGGAACAAGCGAGCGAGACGCAGCAGTCATACCGTTGCCCTTCAGAAGAAACAACGGCGGGCCTAGGAGGAGCCTCGGGGCACACCGCAAACATCAACTTTAGTACAAGAATAGCGGCGACGCGTTATATCACCACTGAGCCACTGTTGATTCCTCTTTGATGCATGTAGATTCATCTTTAGTCGCTACATTACATAAATTTAAACTGCAAATCGGAAAATAGTCTGCTGTGAATACAAGTATTCCGTCGAAGAGACATTATATTTACATTACAAAATATATTATTTATCGCTGTAGCAGAAAATATTGTAACTTTTAGGTATATTTATAAGCGGTATTTAAGCGAGAAACATTCTCAGTAAATTCAGCAGTGAATTTATAAATGTCAGTATCCAGATTTATATTAAAGTATATAAGCAGAGCGAGAGCAAACTGTGAGCGGAACAAGAGCCTGCATCAAGCCTAATTAGAGGCCGACTGTCAGGCCAATCCTGTCTATACGACCCTTCCCCTTCCTGAAGCTGCTCCCCAGCAGCCAGCGCTGCACGCCCCTGGTACCCGGCCTGGTACCCGCCCTGGGGCCAGCCACCTCACAACTCTCAACCGCTGGCTGATAAGGTAACATGGACGCCAGCAGAGACACAGTGTTAAGTGTGTGTGTGTGTGTGCGTCACGGTGGTGGGCAGCAACACACCAGCTCAAGCCAGCGCGGCCTGGGAGTGTGCAGCGTGTAGCAACAGACATGGTCAAACTATATTACTACTACTACTACAACTTCTACTACTACTACTACTACTACTACTACTACTACTACTACTACTACTACTACTACTACTACAGCTACTGCTCATCCTTTCCTACCGTGTTAGGCGAGGATAAAGCACCTCGTTCGCTGTTAACAGCTGTATCCGTATAGCCGCATCGTTTCTCAGACATTATTGCTGAAGTCACTGCACCTTGTCGTCGTAGGTTCACCTCTGTTGTGGTTTCGGGATGGACGCATTCAAGTTCATTTCGACTCTTGAGGTATTAGGAGCGCCATAAATCACTCACGCCAAAAATAAGCAGCAGTCCAACTTCACGCAGAAACAACGTTCATCACCACAGGACACATCTGCGACACTAGACAGTAATACACTCCAGTACCGGAAAAAAAAAAATCAGGTCACGGAATTGATTTGTAAATAGATCTGCCTTCGAGACGACTCTATAAAATATTTAATTGCCTCTGAAAAATGGCAGTCATAGGTATGAACTGCTGGCAAATATATAGGTGCCATTTTTTTCGAACTCCTGCCAAAGCGAAGAGGAGGAAGAGAGGGAGAAAAAGAAGTAGGAGGCGGAGGGATATGTGGAGGAGGAGGAGGAGGAGGAGCAAGAGGAGGAAGAGGAATATGTGGAGGAGGAGGAGGAGGAGGAGCAAGAGGAGGAAGAGGAATATGTGGAGGAGGAGGAGGAACAAGATGAGGAAGAGGAGCCGGCGCAGGAACACGAAAAAGGAGGAAGTCTAATTACTTAATAAAACTTGACAAAAGAACCAACTTGGACGACCTCTACGTGACTATAATTTTGCGCGGCCTGCAGGGTTGCCATTAATCCCCCGCCCCTTAAGTTGCTGTCACTCTGCTTCCTGGGACGGGACAATTTTTTCCTTGATTCTAGTCCCATTTATTCTATTCAATTTCACGTTTCGCATCATTATCATCGGCGCGGCCCTCCCCAGGTGACCATCATTCTCCTCTGCTTTATGCGCCATCGCCGTCTTAACTTTTCCCGCCGGGCGCCCATCATTTGGCCTCAACTCGTGTTACAATTATCGTCAATCCCGGCGTATAATAAGACATATCCTCGTCCAAGAACACCTATTTGACAAGGCTTTCATAGGAGTTGTGGGGATTTTCAGGAGTAGTTTTTGACCCTGGTGGTAGTGTGACCCTTCTTCTGTACCGTGAACCTGAAGAAACACTCATAAGAATCTGACTGACCCCTTCTTTGACCTCTAGAAATTGGTGATGTGAGAAGGGAATTTGTCTTTTAATACCGACTCATCATTCTCCTCTGCTTTATGCGTCACCGCCGTCTTAACCCAGTAGCAGCGACGGGCCAAATTTATACCATTATTTAAACCCCCCAAAAATAGATGATACATAAACTGATCACAAATGCTTCGATATATATTATGAAATGGTTTGTGTGAGTGATGATTTTTTTTCTCATTTTTTTTCTCGCTTAGAGGTACCATTAAGAAAAATTATCCCCGCTGCTTCCGTCTTAACGTTTCCCGCCGGGCGCCCATCATTTGGCCTCAACTCGTGTTATAATTATCGTCAATCCCGCCGTGACTGTCATTTAGGCTCATCCCGGGGGCCTGGTACTATTATTTTGCAGGATTATTTTATCCAATCAGATGTTTGACTGCATGGCGCAAGAGGATACGTTACCCGCGCTATCGAACAGGCCGCCTCGCACTGCAGACATTCCTCTTCCCCGCCCGGAGTATAATCATGCGTGGTATTCATCCGGCGAAGCTAATTCCAACTTAAATTTACGAGTGTTTCGACCCAAAATATAGCCCCTGCCCGGCGCTCGTGAATGCCCTCCCGGACGTAGCAAGAGAAGAATACGACCTTCATTTGCATTTCTTACCTGTGTCTCTGTCTGCAGGAGCCGGGAGGAGGCGAGGAACACTTGCCTTGAATGGCCGAGTGGGTGAGAAGAGCGTCGTGGGGCCGGTGGTGGCTGTCTCCGTGTGCAGTGACTTCCTACGGGCCGGGGTGGGGGGGTGGAGGGGGGTAAGAGACAGCGAGAGAGATAGAAAGAGAGAGGGAGAGAGACTTGAGAGATATATAAATGGATAGATGGATATATAAGTAGATAGATAGATACATAGGTAGATAGAAACGTAGATTGGGTGAGAGAGAGAGAGAGAGAGAAACTCGTATATTTACATGAGATTACCGTACTCGCCGACTATTAACTCAAGCCGAGGAGAGCCGCCCTTAAACCCGTACATACGCCCAGGTGCCTTACAGGTGTTTATTTTTGGGTGTTTGCGTCGTTAAGGTCTCGGCCAAAGCGGTTTTTGAGTGTGATAATCAAGCTCGGTACAACGTCTTCATTTTTGCGAGACCAACTGCATGCAACTCGTGTGATATTGGAAAGCATTCGAACCAGCAGAACTACCACAGAACTACTACTACTACTACTACTACTACTACTACTACTACTACTACTACTACTACTACTACTACTACTACTACTACTACTACTACTACTACTACAACTAGCCTACTATTACTGCTATTACGACTACTACAACAACAACAACAACAACAACAACAACAACAACAACAACTACTACTACTTCTACCACTACTACTACTACTACTACTACTACTACTACTACTACTACTACTACTACTACTACTACTACTACTACTACTACTACTACTACTATTACTAAGACCACTACTACTACAGCTATTTCTACTACTATTACAGCTTAGTAGTGAGGTGAGACATTCAGCACCGAGCTAGATTTCTCTATGTATATGGGTGACGCCAGAGCCATAAAATAAAGAGAGTTTGGCACACTTCATTACAGGCGCCATGTTGTTGCCAAAAGAGCCTCGAGAAGGTCAAATTGATGCTGATACGACAGTGTTTTTATTTTTTTTGGCCACTAGTAGGTAGTTTGAATTTCGCGCGGTTCTTTTGGTATCAACATGGCGCCTCTGATGAAGTTGGTCAAGCTCTCTTAAAGGGGCTATTACACTGGGCAAATTTTCCGTGGATTGTCAGTCAAACCACGATTTCCGCTGGCGTGGTTCTCCTATATTCGTGTTTTTCCGACGTGTCCACGATCTTCCAAAGCTACGATATATTTCACCGAAGGACGACGGTATTACTCACCATCATCAGCAGCAGCAATAACAAGAAACAAATGAGAATCACACTAGCGGAAATCGTGGTTTGACTGAAGATCCACGGAAACTTTGCCCAGTGTAATAGCCCCTTTTAAAGCTCTCTCTCCTATCCTATGGTTTTGGGAGACGCTACTGAACGTGGTCTCAAGAGGTTACACACCGGGTCGGCACTTCTTTATTAATGGCTAAGTATTCAATAACGGACGACGTAACAGACGCTTCTCGAAATTTAATCGTATGTATATTACAAGACGATGCTGCCTCCCTTCGCCTCACACCCGCCGGCACCGGAACATTTCATGGGCGCCGGCTGCGGTTGATGGTGCTTGACCTTCACTTCATCCGCCCGCGTGTGTTTTCTTCATCAAGTGCAAACATCGTGCTCGGCTCAGTATTTCCAAACTTTTGAGGGTCATGAAGTGCTCGATCAATTTGCCTCGCAGGGGTGAACACGTGAATTTTACTCTCCTCTCGCACGGTGTCTCAGAATGGGTTAGTACACATAGAGCTCATTTGACTCTTTTAATGTCTTGAACGAAAACTGTATTAAAATGTTTCGGCAGAGCTGCTTAATATATCGTTATAAGGTAAAAACTTTCACTCTATTGAATTTATTTCCTTTCTCAATATCATATTTTGTGTATCTATAACAAAATCACTCCTAAACATCCCTTCGCTTCGAATAATATTATGCATTATTTGAACGAAGGTCATTGCAAACTGTCTAACACTTCGTAGCGCGACTGTACATCTATAAATGGTGCAGCCCGAATACAGTACAATTTGATGACATCCACGGAGAGATACGGGAACCAGAACTACTCCATAAAAAAGCCTCAGGACAAGGTTAGGAGACGCGGGCTTCCTCCTATTGTTTCTTGCGTCCCTTCCTGTATATGAAGACCGAGCGAGTCTCAAGGGGCTATTACACTGGGCAAAGTTTCCGTGGATCTTCAGTCAAACCACGATTTCCGCTAGTGTGATTCTCATTTGTTTCTTGTTATTGCTGATGATGATGATTGTGAGTAATACCGTCGTCCTTCGGTGAAATCTATCGTAGCTTTGGAAGATCGTGGACACGTCAGAAAACCACGGAAATATGAGAACCACGCCAGCGGAAATCGTGGTTTGACTGAAGATCCACGGAAAATTTGCCCAGTGTAATAGCCCCTCTATAGTCTGAGCATCCTGTTAGTCTCGCTGGTTCACTCGTAAGGCCGCTGAAAAAAAGAAAATGCAAATCTGTGCAGGCCTGTTATCGTCGTGTTTATTTAGTGTTTCCGATTCTGCTTCTATATTTTCAAGTGACGCAAGCCAGCAACATGTTTCACTTATTTGATAACAGCGTCACTCACTCGCCTGGCCTTCAATGTATTCTGAAAGTGTCTTGGTAATTTAAATATTTCCTCGTACACCTCATCAATTTGTTAAAGCTATTCTTCAGCTCTACTGTCCTTGTTTACAAATCCCAAACTGCTGCAGACGTAGTATGTGTGTCAGTGAGTCGTGAACCCAGTGATTTGCATTCCATCAAGTCCTAATTCGTGGCCAAGTTTTGTTTCTTGTGATATTAGTTATCAGTTATTAGGTATCAGGACACCTCTTCTCACGTAACTGACTGCTCTTTCGGCCACCTCTTCGGATTCTTTACAGGAGCAGCGAGTAGACGGCTTTTTTTTATTATTATTGTTGTTTCCTTTTTTTTTGTGCCCTTGTGCTGTCTGCTGTAAAAAAAAAAAGTGGACAAAATCTTAACAAACGTCGTAGTTTTCACAGTGCTTTATTTGGAGCTAAATGTATTCCTTTACGAAATCGTTCAGTAAATTTATTTGAAAATGCAGAGAAAAAAATAAGTATATATAAAACAAGCTTATTTGTAGACATCGAATTCAATAGTTGGCTGCTCGTTGTGGGTATTTAGTCTGGTGACGATGAAGTCTGTCCACTGACGTATTGGCCAAGTTCGGTGAGCCTGTCACTGTTCTGTTCTGCCTCGGCATAATATAACCGTCAGGCTCAGTGACCTTAACCTGGTACCTGCGGGGATCATGTTTCTTGAAGGTCCCTCTAAGCGAGAATAGTGAGAAAACATCATCACTCACGCACACCATTTCATAATATATATCAACGCATTTGTGATCGGTTTATGCATCATCTATTTTGGGGGTTTATATCATGGCACAAATTTGGCCCGTCGCTGCTACACTGTAAAACCACAAATTTGGCCCGTCGCTGCTACAATGTAAAACCACAAATTTGGCCCGTCGTTGCTACACTGTAAAACCACAAATTTGGCCCGTCGCTGCTACACTGTAAAACCACAAATTTGGCCCGTCGCTGCTACACTGTAAAACCACAAATTTGGCCCGTCGCTGCTACACTGTAAAACCACAAATTTGGCCCGTCGCTGCTACACTGTAAAACCACAAATTTGGCCCGTCGCTGGTACACTGTAAAACCACAAATTTGCCCCGTCGCTGCTACACGGTAAAACCACAAATTTGGCCCGTCGCTGCTACACTGTAAAACCACAAATTTGGCCCGTCGCTGCTACACTGTAAAACCACAAATTTGGCCCGTCGCTGCTACACTGTAAAACCACAAATTTGGCCCGTCGCTGCTACACTGTAAAACCACAAATTTGGCCCGTCGCTGCTACACGGTAAAACCACAAATTTGGCCCGTCGCTGCTACCGGGTTAACTCGTATAAGAACCCAACTAATCCCTCTTGTGACCTATGAAAATGTTAGTTGAGGGCCGAACGCGTCGGTTTTCGTGTGCAGACAAATGTGCTGATATGCAAGATTCGTGTGCAGACAAATATGCAAAGTGTTTACAAAATGACGTTCGTGACTATTAGAACATTGTATTGTGTTCATGGTTGTTGAAAACCAGTACGTAGTAGAGGCAACATAAAAGTTTGAGCAAAACAAAGCTGAAAAAAATATTCACCCAGTAGTTAAATCACTGTCAGCTCACTGCCATTACGGTGCATGTCAGGGACCCACGCGGCTTTGATTTTTATTCTATTTTGTCTGACATGATTCGGGAAGAGAAGTGGACGATGGCGGGACCGGCCTCGCCCTGCAGTGGATTAGTGATGGTTATTGCTGATGATGATGATGACGACTGTGTTTCATGGTAGATGTGATGTTAAACCATTTACTGTATCATTGTTTCTCCTCTGCCTTCCATGGTTTCCTTATTTCCATTAGTTACACATATTCAGAGTCACCGGATCTCCAAGTCACACCACCCCCAGGAGCTCTTGTTACCCGGGTTACCAAATTATCGTATTCAGCCACTCAGCACAGCGTATTTTCCGGTTCTGAGTCACAGCTATCGCAAACAAACGCCAATAAGTAATGCTTTTAACGAGAACTTTAACTGGAATTTCGTTATCTGTGTGGGTAGGAAAGTTTTGGGCCCTGGAACTGATAAATGCGATGTTTTGAGTACGATAATTTGGCGACCCTACTTGTTACCCTTGTATGATTATTTAAGTGAGAGGTTAGTCATGTTAGTTCGGAATCGTCTCAGTCAAGGATCGTTTGCCTGGACACGAACGAGTAATAGCGTTGAACTGTTATCATCTCAGCGTCTTGCCTCAGCCGCCCCCAAGGAGACTATGTTAGTACTATGGTCTCCTTGGCTGCCCCTGACCCTTGTGACGTAGACATAACACATCTGACGGAAGCATAAAGAATGGTGTCGAAAATGATGACGCTGTAGACCTTATATTCCTTACCGGTGAGAGAGAGAGAGGAGAGAGAGAGAGGTAAGGAAGATGGAGAGAGGGAAGGAGATATAAAGAAAGAGATATGGGAAAAGAGATAGAGAGGGAAATAGAAAGAAAGCGAGAAAGAGAGAGAGAGAGGATAAGAGCGAAAGAAAGAGAGATTTGCTATTTCCGAGACAATACGTAAGCGTGATGTCTGCCTTTGATGGTGGAGATACAAAAGTTGCCGCGGCCTTCACTGCCAAGCACACGGCCGCTGGGACATTTACACAATAATAGCGAGGGACGGGGACTTCTTCCTTCCCCTTCCCCCTGTCAACCACCTTTACCCTCCCTGCACAGACACTAGCGAACCCATCTCGATCCGAAGGCGATATTAAAAGACACTTTCGCTCCACACATCAGCTATTTCTAAAGGTCAAAGAGGGGGTCAGCCGGGTTCCAGTGAGTGTTTCTTAAGGTTCACGGTACAGAGGAAGGGTCACACTACCACCAGGGTCATAAAACTACTCCCGGAAATGCCTACAACTCCTAGGAAAGCCTTGTCAAATGTGTGTTTCTTTAGGTTCACGGTACAGAGGAAGGATCACACTACCACCAGGGCCATAAAACTACTCCCGGAAATGCCTACAACTCCTAGGAAAGCCTTGTCAAATGTGTGTTTCTTTAGGTTCACGGTACAGAGGAAGGATCACACTACCACCAGGGCCATAAAACTACTCCCGGAAATGCCTACAACTCCTAGGAAAGCCTTGTCAAATGTGTGTTTCTTTAGGTTCACGGTACAGAGGAAGGGTCACACTACCACCAGGGTCATAAAACTACTCCCGGAAATGCCTACAACTCCTAGGAAACTCTTGTCAAATATGTGTTCTTGAGCGGCGAAGTGTCTTGTAATACGACTCTTCAGTGAATTCTTACTTCCACTTACCCCCCTCCACCTCCCCTTCCTCACGTCATCCACCTCTACCCTCCCCGCACAGAGACTAGCGAACCTGTCTCGATCCGAAGGCGTGAGTCTCGAACGAAGCGCCTCAGTGACGTCACAGGTAAAGCAGCGATGCCATATTTAGAGCAGCGTTACCATAGCAGCGATGATGATTCCTATAAGCATTAATCATATCAGCTTCAACATTAATCAAGGTTCTAGCAGCGTTGCCATATTATCGTATTCACCACAACGTATTTATCATTTTTTAAGCCTCAAACTTTCGTACCTACACAAATAACGACAGAAAATCATCAAAGTTAGCATTAATTTGTGTTTTTTGCTTCTCAATCTCTCGTACCTACACAGATAACGACAGAAAATCATGAAAGTTAGCATTAATTTGTGTTTTTTGCGCCTCAAACTCTCGTACCTTCACAAATAACGACATAAAATCATCAAAGTTAGCATTAATTTGTGTTTTTTGCTCCTCAAACTCTCGTACCTTCACAAATAACGACATAAAATCATCAAAGTTAGCATTAATTTGTGTTTTTTGCTCCTCAAACTCTCGTACCTTCACAAATAACGACATAAAATCATCAAAGTTAGCATTAATTTGTGTTTTTTGCTCCTCAAACTCTCGTACCTTCACAAATAACGACAGAAAATCATCAAAGTTAGCATTAATTTGTGTTTTTTGCTCCTCAAACTCTCGTACCTTCACAAATAACGACATAAAATCATCAAAGTTAGCATTAATTTGTGTTTTTTGCTCCTCAAACTCTCGTACCTTCACAAATAACGACAGAAAATCATCAAAGTTAGCATTAATTTGTGTTTTTTGCTCCTCAAACTCTCGTACCTACACAGATAACGACATAAAATCATCAACATTAGCATTAAAACTGTTATTTATTGAGGTTTGTGTTTTTTTGCTATAGTTATCGGTCACAAACTACGAAAATGTAATGCGATGAGTACGATAATTTGCCAACGCTGGGTTCTACTCGTATCAAATGTGTTAATAATTAGATTTCATTTGGTAAGTTTGATTGTATATACCGTCCCTCGGGTGCGGGTGGGAACTGTTAGGCAGAAACTGATAAATGCAATGTTCTGAGTACGATAGTTTGGTGACGCTGAGTTAGAGGCGGCGGGTCTGTGTGTGTGTGTGTGTGTGTGTGGGATCTGTCTTGAGGAGAGAGTGAGAGGGAGCAGCCACGGGATTTCGCTTCGCCTCTACTTCCGCCATTATCCTTGTTTGTGCAGCTGTTCAATGAAGGTAAGACCAAAACCTTCATTCTTAACCCGGTAGCTGCGGGGATCATGTTTCTTAAAGGCCCCTCTAAGCGAATTAATGAGAAAAAATCATCACTCACGCAAACCATTTCATAATAAATATCAACGCATTTGTGATCAGTTTATGCATCATCTACTTTTTGGGGGTTTATATCATGGCACAAATTTGGCCCGTCGCTGCTACATGGTAAAGCCACAAATTTGGCCCGTCGCTGCTACACGGTAAAGCTACAAATTTGGCCCGTCGCTGCTACACGGTAAAGCCACAAATTTGGCCCGTTGCTGCTACATGGTAAAGCTACAAATTTGGCCCGTCGCTGCTACACGGTAAAGCCACAAATTTGGCCCGTCGCTGCTACATGGTAAAGCTACAAATTTGGCCCGTTGCTGCTACACGGTAAAGCTACAAATTTGGCCCGTCGCTGCTACACGGTAAAGCCACAAATTTGGCCCGTTGCTGCTACACGGTAAAGCTACAAATTTGGCCCGTCGCTGCTACACGGTAAAGCTACAAATTTGGCCCGTCGCTGCTACACGGTAAAGCTACAAATTTGGCCCGTCGCTACACGGTAAAGCCACAAATTTGGCCTGTCGCTGCTACACGGTAAAGCCACAAATTTGGCCCGTCGCTGCTACACGGTAAAACCACAAATTTGGCCTGTCGTCGCTGCTACACGGTAAAGCCACAAATTTGGCCCGTCGCTGCTACACGGTAAAGCCACAAATTTGGCCCGTCGCTGCTACACGGTAAAGCCACAAATTTGGCCCGTCGCTGCTACCCGGTAAAGCACAAATTTGGCCCGTCGCTGCTACATGGTAAAGCTGCAAATTTGGCCCGTCGCTGCTACATGGTAAAGCTGCAAATTTGGCCCGTCGCTGCTACACGGTAAAGCTACAAATTTGGCCCGTCGCTGCTACACGGTAAAGCCACAAATTTGGCCCGTCGCTGCTACACGGTAAAGCCACAAATTTGGCCCGTCGCTGCTACACGGTAAAGCCACAAATTTGGCCCGTCGCTGCTACAGGGTAAAGCCACAAATTTGGCCCGTCGCTGCTACATGGTAAAGCCACAAATTTGGCCCGTCGCTGCTACATGGTAAAGCCACAAATTTGGCCCGTCGCTGCTACATGGTAAAGCCACAAATTTGGCCCGTCGCTGCTACATGGTAAAGCCACAAATTTGGCCCGTCGCTGCTACACGGTGAAGCCACAAATTTGGCCCGTCGCTGCTACACGGTAAAGCCACAAATTTGGCCCGTCGCTGCTACACGGTGAAGCCACAAATTTGGCCCGTCGCTGCCACCGGGTTCAACATTTCGACGACCATTTGCCACACACATTTGCCTAGACTGTCGTGGGAGTTCTGTGGCTTTCCTTGGGTAGTATTATGACCCTGGTGGTGGTCTGACGAAGCTTTTGTACTACCATGCACGCGAAACGGCACTCATGAAAAACTAACGGACAATTTACAGTTTCACCCAACCAACGATTTTCTTCCGTGATAGATGTAGTGAACTGCACGATTTTGTACCTCATTTCCGTCGCAAATGTCTACTTTTCGAGTTATGCCTCTTTTCAAGTTATGCCTATCCCCTTCTCTAAACGATCTTGGGGAACCTATGAGAATTCGACTTATTTCCTTTGAGGCTTTTAGTAACAGTTGAAGGGAGAGGCGGTTGTGTCTGAGAATACCGACCTGAAGCCCACGTCCTCATACATTTGGGAGTGTACACGCCCACACTGATAAGTCGTTCATAGAGGCTGTGGTTATTTTCATGAGTAGTTTATGCAGTGGATGTGGTAAAGATTCGTTTTAGTACCGTGCCAGTATTTCATTATCTACCTTATGAAACATCACTAGCTCTTCATATATCTTTTCTACAAACGTTCAACAATCATGGAAACGCTTTCAAAATCCAATTCAAGGACTATTTATTGTTGAAAATAGGGGATGATATTCATGCTATAGTTGAGACGATCCTGGATGAACTCTCTCCCGGTCCCTGTCCTCCCGTCTCCTCCCGACTTGGCGTGGTCTATCTTATACCCTCCACCCAAAGAGCATTGTTTGTAGGACTCTCTCTCTCTCTCTCTCTCTCTCTCTCTCTCTCTCTCTCTCTCTCCAGACCAGCAGTAGCCAGTAAATTTCCTTCCTCTCCCCCTCTTCTCCGCACTCCCTCTCTCCCTCTCCCTCTACCTCCCCTTCCCTCTCCTCCTCCTCTTTCTCCCTCCCTTCAAACTACCATTCATAACCCCCCCTACCCCTCCACTCCCCTCCCCCTACTCGTGATGGGCGGCTCCCTGCACCAAACACTAGTGATGGATGGCTTTATTAATTTCCCTTTTCCTCCAGTTTGAAGGGCGAGCGTTATTATTTTATACCGTTTTGACCCCTCCTCGGTCTATTTATCTTTATCTGTGTGTGTGTGTGTGTGTGTGTGTGTGTGTGTGTGTGTGTGTGTGTGTGTGTGTGTGTGTTTGAATAAGTAGATAGCAAACTCCGCTTCTCGTTCAGTCAGTCGTTATTGGTGTCAAGGTCAGTGATCCCCGAACGGCCTCCCCCTACCCACCTTCCTTCGCCACTCAGCCTTGCCCCCCTCCCCGACCCTCCCCGTCCCCGCGCGGCCGCCGTTTCCTTGACAGACAGTCGGCCGCCTAATGACTGTTTCAGAAGACAAAGCACGAGGGCCCGGAGCTTCGTCTTCCCCCGCGGGCCGTGCGTCGGGGGATTCGCTGCCAATACCCGCCCGAGTCTCCGCGTCTTGGGTCTCGGTCTGTCGGGATCCCCACGTGAAGTTCTCTCGATTTCTTCATTTTTATAGAGTTGAATACTGGGACATGGGACTGACTCGCGTTGAATCCCACGTGAATTTTTATAGAGTTGAATACTGGCACATAGGAGTGACTCGCGGTGAATCCCACGTGAATTTTTAGACTCGCGTTGAATCCCACGTGAATTTTTATAGAGTTGAATACTGGGACATAGGAGTGGCCCGCGGTGAATCCCACGTGAATTTTTATAGAGTTGAATACTGGGACATTGTAGCGGCTCGCGTTTGAATTCCATGCGACTTTTTCTTGATTTCTTATTGGTGTTTGGGTTTCAAGGTCTTGGTATTTAGATGTTATGTATATAGAGATAGGTGGGGGCTTTCCTGACGACCCCTATAATTCCTTCCCCCTCCTGTCTCTCCGGCATATGACCACAGATGTTGCGCCGACTAAACGAAACTTTCCAACTTTTTCCTGGCGACCCCGGGATGTCACCCAAACAGCCTGACCTCATCTAACCATTGTGACACGAAACCCCACATTCCTCACACGTCTATATGAACGATACCTACATACCAGCGTCGTAAAGGGTCCCTCGATCGCTCTGGTCACTCGCTTTCTTCATTATATAGAGTGGAATGCTGGGTCATGATGGTAGCGTCGCACGGAGAGAACTGCGTCTTGGTTTGCAGCCGGCAGCAGCGTGAGGTAGTTTGTTTGTTTTCTTAACCCGGTAGCCGCGGGGGTCGTTTCTTAGGTTAGGTTAGGTTAGGTTAAAGGCCCCTCTAAGTAAAATAATGAGAAAGAATCATCACTCACGCAAACCATTTCATAATATATATCAACGCATGTGTGATCAGTTTATGCATCATCTATTTTGGGAGGTTTATATCATGGCAGAAATTTGGCCCATCGCTGGTACACGGTAAAGCCACAAATCTGGCCCGTCGCTGCTACCGGGTTAACCTGATAGCAGCGACGGGCCAAATTTGTGGCTTTACCGTGTAGCAGCGACGGGCCAAATTTGCGGCTTTACCGTGTAGCAGCGACGGGCCAAATTTGTGGCTTTACCGTGTAGCAGCGACGGGCCAAATTTGTGGCTTTACCGTGTAGCAGCGACGGGCCAAATTTCTGCCATGATATAAACCCCCCAAAATAGATGATGCATAAACTGATCACAAATGCTTTGATATATATTATGAAATAGTTTGCATGAGTGATGATTTTTTCTCATTTTTCTCGCTTAGAGGGACCATTAAGAAACATGATCCCTGGTGCTACCGGGTTAAGATAAGATTCAAACATGATCCAATTTTTTTTTTTTTTTACGGCGAGACAGCTCAAGGACACTAAAAAAAATTGGTGATAAAGAAAAAGTCTGCCATGCGCTGCTCCATCAAAAGACCAACAGAACAAGAGAATAAAAAGAGCGGTTTGTGTAGAGTTTGATGCTTTAAAGGTGAAGAAACCCAGACATGATTCACGTTTATGCATGAATTTGATATTATAAAAGTGAAGGAATCCAGGTAACTTTACGCAAGATTGAGACACGACCAACGTTCATCTACGAGTTTGATGCTGTGAAGGTGAAGGAATCCAAACAACTTCACATGGGATTCAGACACGACCAACGTTCATCTACGAGTCTGATGCTGTGAAGGTGAAGGAATCCAAATGCCTCCAGGTGGGATTCGAACATGATCCCCGTTTAAGAATCCTTCACACGCGGCAGTTTTTCTCCCGCCAAGTTCCCTCTCGCGCTACCAGACGAGTTAATTGCAAGTTTCAGCTCGATCTGTTTCTCACACGGACGAGGGCGCCAGATCACCATTACCAGATTATCGTACTCAGAGCACAATATTTACCGGTTTCTGACGCCTAACTATTGCCAAGAAACATGAGAATCTAACTCTTTTAACGATAAGTATAAATGCCCAGAAGACAGTTTAGGGGCAGAAGTCGGGAAATATAAGCGGCTGAGTACGACAGTCTGGCAACGTTGCGCCCGATATACTGAACCGGAAGCGTGGTTCTCAAATATGCGTGGTTTTCTGACGTGTCCACGATCTTCCAAAGCTACGGTAGATTTCACCGAAGGACGACGGTATTACTCACCATCTTCATCATCAGCAATAACAAGAAACAAATGAGAACCAAATTAGCGGAAATCTTGGTTTAACTGAAGATCCGCGGAAAATATGCCCAGTGTAATAGCCCCTTAAGTTTCCTGGACTCCATAGTTATAACATCAAACTCTACGGAAACCTTGGTCATGTTTTGAATCCCACGTTAAGTCTGGATTCCTTCATCAGCATAGCACCAAAGTCATACACAAGTGGGTCGTGCCTGAGCCGGCCGGGAGCGCAAGTCACACCCGAGCATCACATACCGGGGTGGCTGTTAAGTGACCTGATCAATAGAGCGTTTATCACGGCGGGCGGCGCTTCCGGACGTGAAGTAGCCATTAGTCATTAGTCACCCGTCCGCTAATCAGGGATGCGCGGGAAGTAATGTCCGGTATATCACGTTGAAGGAAGCCACGGGGATGATGAATGGTGACTTGGGGATGCACGGCGCTCCTGCTCCGCGCGATAACGGTTAATGCAGCGCCGGCAAAACGGGACCAATGAGAAACAGCTGATGCAGAAGCGAGACAAAGAGATACACGGGGAAGGGGAGGGGGAGGGGGGGGGGCAGGGGGGGGGGGAGCCAAAGCGATGCCCGCCGGAGATTATATAGACGAATGGACGCTAAATGATGGACTTGATGTAGGAGAACGTAAAGGTATGAGATGAACACTTAATTAGAATTCTCTCTCTCTCTCTCTCTCTCTCTCTCTCTCTCTCTCTCTCTCTCTCTCTCTCTCTCTCTCTCTCTCTCTCTCTCTCTCTCTCTCTCTCTCTCTCTCTCTCTCTCTCTCGTTCCCTTTATCTCATTTTCTCTATCTCATTTTCTCTCTCAATCTCTCATTCTCCATCTCTCTCTCTCTCTCTCTCTCTCTCTCTCTCTCTCTCTCTCTCTCTCTCTCTCTCTCTCTCTCTCTCTCTCTCTCTCTCTCTCTCTCTCTCTCTCTCTCTCTCTCTCTCTCTCTCTCTCTCTTTTTATTTCTTTTATCTCTTGCCATTTTTATTTCTTTCATGATTTTTAACTTTCTTTTGCGTCGTTTTTTCCTTTTTTCCTTTTTCTTGGGAGCTTTTCTTTTTTCCTGTCAGTGTGTGTGTATGTGTGTGTGTGTGTTTCTCTCTCTCTCTCTCTCTCTCTCTCTCTCTCTCTCTCTCTCTCTCTCTCTCTCTCTCTCTCTCTCTCTCTCTCTCTCTCTCTCTCTCTCTCTCTCTCTCTCTCTCTCTCTCTCTCTCTCTCTCTAAATTCTCGGGCCCTTTCCTAAATCTACTCTTGGTTTGTTTACCCATGAAGAACACACACACACACACACACACACACACACACACACACACACACACACACACACACACACACACACACACACACACTAAATCTCTCTCGCTCTCGCCCCTAACTCCACATTCGGACAATCAGGAAGCCTTTTTCTGGATCATTCACTCGCTCGGACGCACGCACTCACACGAGACATCCACTCCCTCCCTCTCTCTATTCCCTCCCTCACACACACACGCTCACGCACACAATCTCTGCGCGCCATCCATCAAGGTGAATGCAATATCTGAGTCAGGAAGTATTGCAGGCAGTATTGACAGCGTCGTCTCGGGCCTCTGTTCATCCCAGCGACACAAGGGCGGGCGTCTCTGCTGCCGAGATTCGTTCCTGCAGCTGCCAAAACCCTCGCCCCCCCCCACCCCCACCCCCCACCCACCCACACACCCACACACACACACACACACACACACACACACACACACACACACACACGGTTTTGACGAGAAGACTGTGTGTGCAAAAACGATTCATGAATTTAAAGCCAAACTGGGTAATGAGCGTTATGGAGACGGGATAGCATTTTTCCTGTATTTCACAACTAGGTAAATACACAAACACACACCCACACACACACACACACACACACACACACACACACACACACACACACACACACACCCTCCCCCCCACACACACACACATAACGGATAAAAATGAAGGAGAGGGGGAAAAAACAGATTGAGGTAAAAATGAAAGAAAACCTAACACAAGCACAAAAGCAGAAGAAAAGTGGGAAGGGGGGGAAATATATTTAAAAGTTTACGTATAAGTTATTGAAAAGGAAAGGGTGTGTGTGTGTGTGTGCGTGTGTGTGTGTGTGTGTGCCAATAAATATGAGTGATTGAGTCTGTAGTAAATCTAACTCTGTCCATTTTTGTTTATTTTTATTTTTATCCATACATTTTTTTTTATCTATTTGTATATCCACTTTTTGCTCGCTTCAGGAATACAACTCCAGGAATAGAACGAGCCGCTCAAGCAAGAAAATATAGGCCTTGTAAATATCAATGGTTATAGGCCGGATCCCATCATAAGAATAGGCTTACCCTCAAGATACCCAAGTGCGCTGTGGTAGGCCTGGTCGTGAATAGGAAAATACAAAGATACATGCATACCCATATACAGAGATACATACATTCATACATATACATGGTTACACACACACACACACACACACACACACACACACACACACACACACACGGAGCCGGGTCTGAGCGAGGGGAGAGCACGCGGGAAAGGGAGAGAGAGCTAGAGAGAGAATTGAACATTTATCCGGGTATTTTTATCACCCTTATATATCTCCATTTTGTTATACTTCAGGCGGGGAACTCAATCACTCTCTGCACCCCGCTCTCTCTGTGTGTACTATTGCGTGTGTGTGGGTGGGTGAGAGAGAGAGAGAGAGAGAGAGAGAGAGAGAGAGAGAGAGAGAGAGAGTGTGTGTGTGTGTGCGCGCAAGAGAAGACTCGGTAAGAAAGGACTGTTTTAGCAGAGCACGTTTTAGACACCATCACCTTGGCCAAATTTACGGCATGTCCTCCTCCTCCTCCTCCTCCTCCTCCTCTTCTCCTCTTCTCCTCTCACCCTTATCTCCCACCTCCTTCCTTCCTTTTTTTTTTTCTGGTATACTTCCTCGCGCCCCGACACCTTTCTCGCCCTGCCCCCTTTATGCTTCTACCTCGGTTGTAACAGTGTGCGTGTGCGTGTGTGTGTGTGTGTGTGTGTGTGTGTGTGTGTGTGTGTGTGTGTGTGTGTGTGTGTGAGTGGGTTAGGGTTTCTCTCTCTCTCTCTCTCTCTCTCTCTCTCTCTCTCTCTCTCTCTCTCTCTCTCTCTCTCTCTCTCTCTCTCTCTCTCTCTCTCTCTCTCTCTCTCTCTCTCTCTCTCTCTCCGCATCTCCTACATTTCCCCATCCGTAAAATTTTCTCGCTCTTTTTGCCTCGTTTCCTTGTTCCTCCTTTTTTTCTATATTCTTTTCGCGGCGTATCTCTCCATCTTTACCTTCCTTCCTTCCTTCCTTCCTTCCTTCCTTCCTTCCTTCCATGGCTTGCTGGTGTCCTTTCCTTCCTTCCTTCCTTCCTTCCCGGGGTTGCTGGTGTCCTTCCTTCCTTCCTTCCTTCCCGGGCTTGCTGCTGACCTTCCTTCCTTCCTGGGCTTGCTGCTGTCCTTCCTTCCCTCCCTCCTTCCTTCCTTCCTTCCTTCCTTCCTTCGTGCCTCCTAAGACACTCTGGAATGGTCGCTTCTTTTCTTTTCTTCGCATGGACGGGCTACATTGGACACTTAATGGCGTAGACAGGCTTAGTTAGGCGCAGAGACGAACCAGTTGGCAATTTCTAAGCAAAAAAGTAATGTATCGGCCGTCACAGCGCGTCCAGGCACCGCCAAGATGAAGTCACTAGATTAGCCCCCACTAGACCCAACCCCCTCGGCCCTGCATGTAATAGTCTGTTGCATATTCTTGTGAACAATATATACTACGCTCATAAGTTTTTTCAGCTCTTAACACGCGACGTAAAAGAAAATTACGAGTAGTCTTAGCGTCGTATTATGAGACATTTCGCCGCCCAAGAACACATATTTGACAAGGCTTTCGTAGGAGTTGTGGGCATTTCCAGGGGTAGTTTTATGACCCTGGTGGTAGTCTGACCCTTCTTCTGTACCGTGAGCCTAAAGAAACACATATTTGACAAGGCTTTCGTAGGAGTTGTGGGCATTTCCAGGGGTAGTTTTATGACCCTGGTGGTAGTCTGACCCTTCTTCTGTACCGTGAACCTGAAGAAACACATATTTGACAAGGCTTTCGTAGGAGTTGTGGGCATTTCCAGGGGTAGTTTTATGACCCTGGTGGTAGTCTGACCCTTCTTCTGTACCGTGAGCCTAAAGAAACACATATTTGACAAGGCTTTCGTAGGAGTTGTGGGCATTTCCAGGGGTAGTTTTATGACCCTGGTGGTAGTGTGACCCTTCCTCTGTACCGTGAACCTAAAGAAACACATATTTGACAAGGCTTTCGTAGGAGTTGTGGGCATTTCCAGGGGTAGTTTTATGACCCTGGTTGTAGTCTGACCCTTCCTCTGTACCATGAACCTGAAGAAACACTCATTAGAACCCGGTTGATCCCCTCTTTGACCTTTAGAAATAGCTGATGTGATATGGCAAAGTGTCTTAAAATATCAGCCCAAATGACGGGAGGAAATCGACAGAATAGCGATAATTGACACTTTAATTGACGGGAGAAAAATCGACTCCCGGAAGAGAAATGATTATTGAAGCGTTTTAGTTTTTTATCGAAGCATCTCTTGTGAAGTTGATAATTACAAGCAAGCTAGTAATGTCGGCTGCATGTAGCACTGGGGGTTTAACAAGGCTAATATCGTAACTTAAATAGATTGTCTTCCTATGTTTCTTGATGCGACGTTGATTGGGTATGTATATTATCGTACTCATCGCGTTGCATTTTCGTAATTTCTGACCGATAACTCTAGCAAAAAACACAAACCTCACTAAATAACAGTTTTAATGCTAACTTTGATGATTTTTTGTCGTTATTTGTGTAGGTACGAAAGTTTGAGGCTTAAAAAATGATAAGTACGTTGTGGTGAATACGATAATCTGGCAACGCTGAGTGGAAGTCTTTCTAAAACACCATTTACGAATATCGAGTGGCTCCCAAACAAGTATTTAATGTCAGTACAGGGACCAATGACCTATAGTAAACAACCATTCTTCCTGGTACTAATCATGTCAGTTGGGCCAGTGACCTAGTAAGCAGCCATTCTTCCTGGTACTAATCATGTCAGTTGGGCCAGTGACCTAGTAAACAGCCATTGTTCCTGGTACTAATCATGTCAGTTGGGCCAGTGACCTAGTAAGCAGCCATTGTTCCTGGTACTAATCATGTCAGCTGGGCCAGTGACCTAGTAAACAGCCATTGTTCCTGGTACTAATCATGTCAGTTGGGCCAGTGACCTAGTAAACAGCCATTGTTCCTGGTACTAATCATGTCACTTGGGCCAGTGACCTAGTAAACAGCCATTGTTCCTGGTACTAATCATGTCAGTTGGGCCAGTGACCTAGTAAACAGCCATTGTTCCTGGTACTAATCATGTCAGTTGGGCCAGTGACCTAGTAAACAGCCATTGTTCCTGGTACTAATCATGTCAGCTGGGCCAGTGACCTAGTAAACAGCCATTGTTCCTGGTACTAATCATGTCAGTTGGGCCAGTGACCTAGTAAACAGCCATTGTTCCTGGTACTAATCATGTCAGTTGGGCCAGTGACCTAGTAAGCAGCCATTGTTCCTGGTACTAATCATGTCAGTTGGGCCAGTGACCTAGTAAACAGCCATTGTTCCTGGTACTAATCATGTCAGTTGGGCCAGTGACCTAGTAAACAGCCATTGTTCCTGGTACTAATCATGTCAGTTGGGCCAGTGACCTAGTAAGGAGCCATTCTTCCTGGTACTAATCATGTCAGTTGGGCCAGTGACCTAGTAAGGAGCCATTCTTCCTGGTACTAATCATCTGTCAGCCGCGCCAGTGACTTAGTAAGCAGCCATCTTCCTTGTACACTTCCGCAACCAATACTGTGAAGAACACTGATATAGAGACTTGAGACACACGAGCGATTGTTATTTTAAAAGAATTCAGCGTTTTCATTACGTTTGGCCCGCCTAAAGAAATAACAAAGCTACGTGTTAATTCCTGGTGCAAACATTTCAAGATAGCGAAACTTTAATGCTAGTAGATTTTTTCCTCCTTCTGTAGACTGGCAAACATTTCGACGCGAGGAGGGTCCCACAGGATGAAAGGATTCTCAGGAAGTTCTTAGGGAATCTGTAATTAAACCGACACTGGAAACTGATATACTCCGACTCCTTAATTGGCACTCACGATGTTCTTGTCGGTGCCGGCACGGTTGGCAAACATCTCGGCTCCCGCGACCATAACTAGCATGTATTGATCTTCGTTAAGTAGTCAGGGTAACGGAAAACGGAACTAATGCAAATGGTTTCGTACCGTGTTGGGTGTTCAATACAAGGAAAAAAACGATGTATGCTTCCTCGGGGTATTTTAGAATGTATGAAGAGTAGAAGAACAGTTTGCCTCGTACTGTGTTGGGTGCTCAATACAAGGGGAAAAACGATGTATGCTTCCTCGGGGTATTTTAGAATGTATGAAGAGTAGAAGAACAGTTGGCCTCGTACTGTGTTGGGTGCTCAATACAAGGGGAAAAACGATGTATGCTTCCTCGGGGTATTTTAGAATGTATGAAGAGTAGAAGAACAGTTGGCCTCGTACTGTGTTGGGTGTTCAATACAAGGGAAAAAACGATGTATGCTTCCTCGGGGTATTTTAGAATGTATGAAGAGTAGAAGAACAAATGGCCTCGTACCGTGTTGGGTGCTCAATACAAGGGAAAAAACGATGTATGCTTCCTCGGGGTATTTTAGAATGTATGAAGAGTAGAAGAACAAATGGTCTCGTACTGTGTTGGGTGTTCAATACAAGGAAAAAAAAAGATGCATGCTTCCTCGGGGTATTTTAGAATGTATGAAGAGTAGAAGAACAGTTGGCCTCGTACTGTGTTGGGTGTTCAATACAAGGAAAAAAAAGATGCATGCTTCCTCGGGGTATTTTAGAATGTATGAAGAGTAGAAGAACAGTTGGTCTCGTACTGTGTTGGGTGTTCAATACAAGGAAAAAAAAAGATGCATGCTTCCTCGGGGTATTTTAGAATGTATGAAGAGTAGAAGAACAAATGGTCTCGTACTGTGTTGGGTGCTCAATACAAGGGAAAAAACGATGTATGCTTCCTGGGGGTATTTTAGAATGTATGAAGAGTAGAAGAACAGTTGGCCTCGTACTGTGTTGGGTGTTCAATACAAGGAAAAAAACGATGTATGCTTCCTCGGGGTATTTTAGAATGTATGAAGAGTAGAAGAACAAATGGCCTCGTACCGTGTTGGGTGTTCAATACAAGGAAAAAAACGATGTATGCTTCCTCGGGGTATTTTAGAATGTATGAAGAGTAGAAGAACAGTTTGCCTCGTACTGTGTTGGGTGCTCAATACAAGGGAAAAAACGATGCATGCTTCCTCGGGGTATTTTAGAATGTATGAAGAGTAGAAGAACAGTTTGCCTCGTACTGTGTTGGGTGTTCAATACAAGGAAAAAAACGATGTATGCTTCCTCGGGGTATTTTAGAATGTATGAAGAGTAGAAGAACAAATGGTCTCGTACTGTGTTGGGTGTTCAATACAAGGAAAAAAACGATGCATGCTTCCTCGGGGTATTTTAGAATGTATGAAGAGTAGAAGAACAATTGATAAGTTTGAGGACACTGATGGTGATAGAAGTTATAATTGAGATATATAGTTTAGGTGTAATGAAGAGAGAAAGCTATCAGAGGTGCAGTTGGACCATTAACCCCTTGACTGTGGATTTCCTACCAGAAGACATCACCAAGCTACAGGAATGGAACAAAAAGTGGCTGCTACAATTCAATGAAGAAAATGTAGTCATGCACATTTGGAGGGGATATGCAGCACACCAATATCACATGGGAAACACTCCACTCACCACCACAGACGCAGAGAAGATCCTCAGAGTATGTGTTAACAGGCTACCAATGAAAGCCAAATCCGTGCCAATTGTAGCGGACGGGTTAAAAACAGTTCTGGTATCTTCATGAGCAAAGATCAAAGCATGTCGAGCTTATCAAACATACATCACGACCTCAGCTTCCCATTGGCCGGCGATTACAGAACATTAACGATGATTGTATTGATTCCGAGACCGCCGCCGACGCAGTGATCACCGGCCATCAGGTTCATGTTAATTTAATCTGCCGGACTGGTGGCGCCATAAATACGCAACAATAGCGGCAGTGGCCTCGCTAATGACTGACGCCGGAACTTTATTAACTCCGAGCACTCCAATTTTAATAACTTCCAAGAGCATCACGAGAGCACTTATTTCATGGAAACAAATGACTGTTGAGGGCCTAACAGTGTTTCCAAATCCTTGCTGATTAAGCATTTTCGAACTGAATTACTGCCTAATAAATGTACCCAACAAAGCTGTGTGTCCAATGGTGGGGGTGAGCGACTTCCACTCGTTTTAAGAAGTGACAAACACGCCCCCCCCCCTCCCCCCCCCCCACACACACAAACCACCACCACCACACACTTCAGATGCCTTGATATCCGAATAATAATAACAGCTAAGTACATAATGATAACAGCTAAATACCTAATAATACCTACCATAATAAAACCTTGCTAGATACATGATAACAGCTAAACATCTTCCTCTGATTATTGACACTAGACATGACTTTCAACACCGTTTGCTTCCTCGTAAACATTCAATAAAAAAAATATCACATAATAAACACCAAATAGTTTCTCACCGTATTTTACTAATGATAATACGGAAACTTTAGGTCGTATAACAAGACATTTCGACGCCCAAGAACACATATTTGACAAGGCTATCGTAGGAGTTGTGGGCATTTCCAGGAGTAAGTTTATGGTTCTGGTGGTAGTGTGACCCTTCCTCTGTACCATGAACCTGAAGAAACACTCATTAGAACCCGACTGACCCCCTCTTTGACCTTTAGAAATAGGTGGTGTGAGAAGCGAAAGTGTCTTGTATTACCAACCTTTGTGCCCTGGCGGAGTCGCGAGGCTTTGCTGTCATCACGTGTCCGCCTCAGCCTGGTGGTGATATACAGCTATTTTTTTTCTCATATATTCATTTTCAAAGTATATGAGTAAGTATCATGAGCGTTAACTTGTAAAACAGTGCCCTAAGACCTAAGCCAGTCGGGCAATGTCTCAGGCTAAGTTTCATCTCTTTTCTAGCCAAAAAAAAAATAGTACTCTTTTTTATTGCCATTGAGCCGTGTCCTCTGATGTAAAAAAAAAAAAAACAACAACAACAACAACAACTTAGCTCACGTGTAATTGTTGTCGTGCCAGATTCTAAAAATGCTTTAACCCCCAAAATGCATTCACAAAACTGCAAGATAACACTGAAATATTGACTGCCCAAAAGTTATTGTACGAGTCCCACAGATCACACAACATTCCCCAGCGGTGCACTAAGACTACAGGTGAGTGGGAAGTGCACGTTGGCTACATTAAGAGCAACCTTACATTAAAAACAACGCTATGATATTTCCACGTTTATAACAATCTAAACCAGGTCTACCTTGAACCATGTGATTCTTTTGTTATAATGAGCGATCCTATAAATTTTCTGAACAGCACAGTTAACCCGTCCGCTGCGATTGGTACGGATTCGGCTTTCACTGGTAGCCTGGTAATATATAATCCCAGGTCTTTCTCTGTGGTGGATAGTGGAGTGTATCCCATGTGGTATTGGTATGCTGGATATCCTCTCCAAAGGTGCAGGACTTTACATTTTTCTTCATTGAATTGTAGCACTTTTTGTTCCATTCCTGAAGCTTGGTGATGTCTTCTTTTAGGAAATCCGCGGTCAAGGGGTGAATGAGCGATCCTATAAATTTTCTGAACCGCTCAGCGCGTGGCAACTAGACCGTCGCTGCTATCGGGTTAA
>NC_066555.1:6583029-6590529 GCF_024679095.1 Eriocheir sinensis | reverse complement strand
CCTCTTCTTCCTCGTCTTCCTCATCCTCTTCTTCCTCGTCTCTCCCATTCTCTTCTTCTTTGTCTTCCTCATCCTCTTCTTCCTCGTCTTCCTCATCCTCTTCTTCCTCGTCTTCCTCATCCTCTTCTTCCTCGTCTCCCTCATCCTCTTCTTCTTTGTCTTCCTCATCCTCTTCTTCCTCGTCTTCCTCATCCTCTTCTTCCTCGTCTTCCTCATCCTCTTCTTCTTCGTCTTCCCCATCCTGTTCTCCCTCGTCTGCCTCACTCTCGTCCTCCTCCTTCCTCCTCCTCCTCCTCCTCCTCCACCTCCTCCTCTTTCCTCAAATTGAGTTATCCGTCATTTGCAGAAAAAAAGAAGCTTCCTGCAGCAGAAGTTAGCGCGGAAATGATCAACTCTTTACAAAATCGCATCGGTCGTTAATTCGCTGCGACGGGAGTGAAGTGAGCGTTGCCGTATGGGCGTGCAGCAAATGCTTTAATGTGCTCTGTGGGTCACTGAAGTGTTTGCCGACTAGAGTAAATTACCGAAGCAGGCAGCCTCGTTATAGGCCTATCTTTTTCTTTTGGTCTATTGCGCCGATAGACTTTTGGTGGGGCCTGGTGACCACTCTTCCCTCCACGGTACAAGTATCTTCCCGCCCATTCCCTCACGGTACAAGTCTTTTCCCGCCCATTCCTCCAGGGTACAAGTCAGTTCGTCGGTAGTTGAGATTCGTTATAATATTCACAGGTGACAAGTGAACCCCGGCGGCTATCTCACCCCAGCGCTGTGAATGTTTCCGCATTTGATTCTTTAAATAGGTACGCGCGTGTTGGTCGTATATATACTCTCCCCTGAAGGCTCTGTGTTACTGGGAAGGATAGGGAGGGAAAGGATGGGGAGGGGAACGGTAGGAAGGGAAAGGATGGGGAGGGGAACGGTAGGGAGGAAAAGGATAGGGAGAGGAACGGTAGGGAGGTGAAGGATAGGGAGGGGAAGGATGGAGAGGGGAAGGATTGGGAGGGAAAGGATAGGGAGGGGAAGGAAAAAAAGAGGGAAAGGATTGGGAGGGAAAGGATAGGGAGGGGAAGGAAAAAAAGAGGGAAAGGATTGGGAGGGAAAGGATGGGGAGGGAACAGGAGGAAAGGAAAAAGAGGGCAAGGATAGGGAGGGGAAGGATGGGGAGGGGAACGGTGGGGAGGGAAAGGAAAAAAAGAGGGGAAGGATTGGGAGGGAAAGGATAGGGAGAGGAAGGATGGAAAGGGGAAGGATAGGGAGGAAAAGGATAGGGAGGGGAAGGATGGAGAGGGGAAGGATAGGGTGGGGAAGGATGAAGAGGGGAAGGATAGGTAGGGGAACGGTAGGGAGGGAAAGGATGGGGAGGGGAATTGTAGGGAGGAAGAGGAGGGGATGAGAAAGGATAGGGAGGGGAAGGATAGGGAGGGGAAGGATAGGGAGGGAAAGGATAGGGAGGGAAAGGATAGGGAGGGAAAGGATTGGGAAGGGGAAGGGTAGGAAGGAAAAGGATAGAGAGGGGAAGGATAAGAAGGGGAAGGTAAGGGCGAGGGGAAGGAAGGAAGGGCAAGGATGGGAAGGGGAAGGGTAGGAAGGAAAGGATAGGGAAGTGGAGGATAGGGAGGGAAAGGATAGGGAAGGACAGGATAGGGAAGGAAAGGATAGGGAGGGGAAAGGACAGGGAGGGAATTGTTGGGAGGGAAAGGATAGGAAGGGAATGGAAGGATAAGGATAAGGAGGGAAAGGATAGGGAGGAAAAGGATAGGGAGGGGAAGGATAGGGAGGGGAAGGATGTGAAGGGGAAGAGTAGGAAGGAAAAGGATTGATGGGGAGGGGAAGGATAGGTAGTGGGAGGAGGGGAAGGGTAGGGAGGGAAAGGATAGGGAAGGAAAGGATAAGGAGGGGAAGGATAAGAAGGGGAAAGAAGGGAAGGGCAAGGATGTGAAGGAGAAGGATAGGGAAGGAAACGGTAGGGTAGGGAGAGGAAGGATAGGAAGGTATGGGGAGGGAATGAAAGGATAACGAGGGGAAGGATAGGGAAGGGGAGACTAGGTACGGGAGAGTCGTTTTCCCTCGCTTTTTTTCTCGTTGCCGCAATAAAAGGCCGTGTGTGGGTACCTGTGTGTGTAGGTGGCTGTGGTTACCGTCACCTGTTGCTGTTTTGTGCGTTTCCCACTAGTGTGTTGCTGTCCGTCCGTCTGTTCGTCTGTCTATGTCTGTTTGTGCTTGACCCACTTCTGTATACTCGATTCATACCTGTCAACCTTCTTCCCCATTCACCTCCTAACTTACCTACCACTCACTCACTCAACTCAGTCAGTCAGTCAGTAACTCAGTCAGTCAGTCAGTCAGTAAGTCAGTCAGTCAGTCAGTCAGTCAGTCAGTCAGTCAGTCAGTCAGTCACTCACTCACTCACTCTCAGTCAGTCAGTCACCCATCAACAGACTACCTACCTGCCTTCCTACTAACCCCACCCTTACCTTCCACTTTCACGCTTGCCCAACACCCAACATTTCTTTTCAACTCCCCACCAGGTATTTTCGATCAAGCCATTCCATTTTTTTCCCCTCAGTCAACGCCTCACCCCTCCGCGGCGTAAATTAAGAGCAGGTCATGAAATAATTAGTAACAGCAGCCTGGATATTGCAAACGACCCTCATCCACCTCTCGCCACCCCTTACTTATTGCGACCATCACTTACCCCACCTTGCTCCTCCTCCTCCTCCTCCTCGGCCCTCGTCCTCTCCTCTTCCACTCTCCTGCTTCGCCTATTCCACCTCCTTGCCCCTCGTTCTCCTTCTCCCGTTCTCTCCTTTTACTTCGCTGTACGTTCTCCTCCTCCTCCTCCTCCTCCTCTCGTTCCCTTCACTCCTGCTCCTCCTGTTCCTCCTCCTCTTTGCCCCTCGTTCTCCTTCTCTCGTTCTCTCCTTTTACTTCCCTTTACGTTCTTCTCCTCTCCTTACTTCGCTCTTCTTCGTTCTCCTCCTCCTCCTCTTCTCGCCTTATTTTGCTCTTCTTCCTCCTCCTCCTCCTCCTCCTCCTCTGGCTCCTATTACTTTGACTTTCTCTCTCTCTCTCTCTCTCTCTCTCTCTCTCTCTCTCTCTCTCTCTCTCTCTCTCTCTCTCTCTCTCTCTCTCTCTCTCTCTCTCTCTCTCTCTCTCTCTCTCTCTCTCTCTCTCTCTCTCTCTCTCTCTCTCTCTCTCTCTCTCTCTCTCTCTCTCTCTCTCTCTCTCTCTCTCTCTCTCTCCCCCCCCCCTATCCTTCTCCCTCCCCCTCACACCTCCCATACCACCACCACCCCACCAGCTATTATCATCACTACATAAACACCTTTTTCTACCACTCTTCTAAGTCCACTACGCTCAATTACCACTGCTTTTTCGGCCATTCCTCTCCCTTTTTTTCCTCTCCTCTTCCTCTTCCACTTCTAGTCCGCTGTCTATTATTACCACTGCTATAACTATCCCTCGCCTTTAATTCCCCTTTTCTCATCCCCCTGTCATTTTCTCGCCTCTCTCCCACTTACATAATCATACTTACATGTCTACTTATATAACTACCACTACTGTTAATGGGACTTTTTTTTTCCCCTTCTTTAACCCCACTGCTATAATTATTCCTCTCCTTTAATTCCCCTTTCTCATCCCCCTCTCATTTTCTCGCCTCTCTCCCACTTACATAATCATACTTACACGTCTACTTATATAACTACCACTACTGTTAATGGGACTTCTTTTACCCCTTCTTTTAACCCACTGCTATAATTATCGCTCGCCTTTAATTCCCCTTTTCTCATCCCCCTCTCATTTTCTCGCCTCTCTCCCACTTACATAATCATACTTACATGTCTACTTATATAACTACCACTACTGTTAATGCTACTTCTTTTGTCCCCTTCTTTTAACCCACTGCTATAACTATCCCTCTCCTTTAATTCCCCTTTCTCATCCCCCTCTCATTTTCTCGCCTCTTCCACTTACATAATCATACTTACATGTCTACTTATATAACTACCACTACTGTTAATGGGACTTCTTTTACCCCTTCTTTTAAACCACTGCTATAATTATCCCTCTCCTTTAATTCCCCTTTCTCGTCCCCCTCTCATTTTCTCGCCTCTCTCCCACTTACATAATCATACTTACACGTCTACTAATATCACTACCACTACTGTTAATGGCACTTCTTTTCGCCCCTTCGTTATCGGCACTCTCCTTGTTCCCCTTTTCTCGCCCCCTTTCCGTTAACACCGTATTTGCCATCACTTGCACCCCCACTACTATCACGGGCACTGCAGTTATCCCCACTTCTTTAACCCCCTTCTCTTCCTCCTTCCCTCTATTCTCTCTCCTTCCCCGTCCTTCCCCTTCTATTCTTTCCTCGCTTCCTCGTCCCCTTACTACTCTGTACTCTCCCACTTTCCCATTCATTATTTTTACCACTACTTGCACCCTTACTATCACGGGCACTGCAGTTATCGCCACTTCGTTAACCCCTTCTCCTCCTCCTTTCCTCTGTTCACTCTCTCTCTCCCTTCCTTCCCTTCCTCCTAACCATTCTTTCCTCGCCTCCTCGTCCCCTTCCCACTTATATTTACCACCATCAACACGCCCACTACAGTTACACCACTTCTTTAACCCTTTGTCCTCTTCTCTTCTTCTCTTCGCTGCCCTTCCCCTTCCTTCCTCTCTTCAGCCCCCTTCCCCTTCCTTCCTATCTTCCTCCTCCCCCTCCCACACACACAACTATCCACCAGTATTATGCCTCGAACACCTCGCTAACTATTCCTATCACACCTACTACTACTACTACTACTACTACTACTACTACTACTGCCACTACTATTACTACTACTACTGTTACTACTTCTACTGTCAATTATCTTTTTTTTTCTTCAGCCTGCGCCACCATCATTAAATCATTAAAATCAGTTCAGTCCTAAACCATTATTCATTCCAGTCATTTTTCATCACTGTCACCATCAGCTGGATTTACTCATCACCATCTTTGTCACCACCATGGCTGTTAGTATTGTCACCACCACCACCACCACCACCAACAACAACAACAACAACACTCGTATCTGCAGCCATCAACAATAATTTCTTCACTTTTTCCTTTTAATTTCCACCACCATTATCACCACCACCATCACCACCACCATCACCACCACCACCATCACCACCACCACCACCACCACCAACATTACCAACATTACCAAAACATTCAACCAACACTACAACTCACATAACTTCCTACATCACCACCACCACCACCACTACCACCACTATTACAACGATTAACCACAATTGTAACTCATAACTGCTTACGTCGGTCCTATCTTGACTTATCACCACCATCACCACGGAACGCTTGTCACTCTACCTAGAATAAACAGAATTAATATGATCATAATCCCATCATCGTATTCCGCTATCACCATCTTCATCATCACCATCATCATCATCATCATCATCATCATCATCATCATCACCATCATCATCATCACCATCATCATCACCACCATCATCATCATCATCATCATCACCACCACCTTGACCCAACAGCCTTCACTATTAACACAATACATCTCCCCTGTCAATTCCACCACCATCACCACTACCACCACCACCACCACCACCACCACCACAACCACTTATATTAGCATCATCATCTCATTCCCAGGACCTAGACAACCACCACCAACCATAACCACTACCTCTACCACCACCACCACCACCACCACCACTTAGCATCAGCACCTCATTCCCAGGACCTAGACAACCACCACCAACCATAACCACCACCACTACCACCACTACCTCTACCACTACCACCACCACCATTACCACCACCACCACCTTCTCCTCTCAAACTCCCCTCCAAGAAGCAGCAGCAGCAACCTTCCCACGCGAACATCTGAGGGAGAGATATCTTGGAAAAGGGAAAGGGAAGGGGACGACGAGAGGGAAGGGGGAGGCGTATAAGAAAGGAAGGAAAGGGGGCAGGAGAAAGGGGGGCGGTGCAGGGGGCAAGTGAGGGCAGGGGGGGGCTGTCCGTTGCCAAGAACACACACGACACCTCACCTTTAGACAATCCCAACGCACTAAATACATTAAACGGTTGTGCTCGTGTCTGCTCCGAGTAATAAGTCCTCATTAACGACATTTTATGGACATCGCAAAGGGTTAAAAACGCGGACGGCAGATGGACCCGACCGCCCTTCATTACGCACCTTCCTTTTTTTTTTTTAGTTTTTAGATTCATTCGCTCCTCTCCCAGTTGTCCAAATACTCGGCGGAAGGGAAGGGAGAGGGGAAAGGGAAGAGAAAGGAAGGGAGAGGGGAAGGGGAAGGGAAAGGGAAGCGAAATGAGGAAAGAAGGGAAGCAGGGAAGCAGGGAGGAAGCGAACCAATGAGGGGTAGAAAACAAATTAAAGTGAAAAGAGAAAGAGGAAGTAGGGGAGGACGACGAGGAGAGAATGAGGGCAGGGAGAGAGAGAGAGAGAGAGGGAGAGGGAGAGGGAGAGGGAGAGGGACGAGAGACGAGAGACGAGAGAGAGAAAGAGTCTGATAATGAGAGGAAGAGAGAGAACAAGAAAAAGAGAACGAGAGAAAGAAAACAAGAAAAAGAGAGAACGAGAGAATGAGACAACAAGAGAACGAGAGAAAGAAAACGTGAGAATGATAGGAAGATTGAAAAAGAGAGAAAGAGATTAAGAGAGAAAGAGATTAAGAAAGAGAGATTAAGAAAGAGAGAGAGATCGAGAAAGACAGAAAAGAAACTGGAAAATAAGGACAGCAAGGGAGTGTGAGCAAAAGTCGTAAGGGAAGGGAGGGAGGGAAGCCTGAGGGGGAGTGCGGGAGGGGGCGAGGGGGGGAGAGGGACGCGGAAGAAATGAGAAAGAAAGGAACGGAAGAATAACGTGTAATCAAAGATGCAAATTGGAAGGAGGCGAAGACAAAAAATCGATGCATCAAAACAACAACAACAACAATAGTAATTAGGATGACATTTGCATTGGTAGTGGTATTAGCAGTAGTAGTAGTAGTAGTAGTGGTAGTAGTGGTAGTAATAGTAGTAGCAGAAATAATCGATAAAATAGCAATTAGCATGATGGCAATATTAGCAGAGAAACTTAAAATATTAACACTACTGAACTACTACTACCACTACTACTACTACTACTACTACTACTACTACTACTACTACTACTACTACTACTACTACTACTACTACTACTACTACTACTACTACTACTACTACTCCTCCTCCTCCTCCTACTACTACTACTACTACTACTACTACTACTACTACTACTAATAATAATAATAATAATAATAATAATAATAATAATACAATAATATCCACATTAGTAAAATCATTATTAACAACCTCACCTGTACTGATATAATTAAGATAACGTCCATCAGCTATATACATTCCCGAGCTCTAGGGATGGCGGGGCGTGATTGCGTGGGGCTGGGATGGTAATGGAGAGGAGG
>NC_066555.1:6563029-6575529 GCF_024679095.1 Eriocheir sinensis | reverse complement strand
ACATCGCTACGCACACGATCACTCCGACATGTTGAATAAAGTCACAACAAACAGGATCACTCGCGCAACAACGACATCGCAACAAGATCACTCGAGCGCGTCAAACAAGGCTCGCGGAGTGGCAGCAGCAGAATCCCGGCCACATCAAACGCCCATGAAGCGCTGATCATTCTCCGCGGAACAGTAAATGCTCCTCCCCGCGGCCGTTATCCATCAGGCGAGAGAATTTTTGGCGAGGTGTAAAATACATTTCGCTCGATGGCGGCCAGACAACAAAGTGCTCGAGCCTCGGGAGATGGAAGGCTCAGGTGCGCGTGTGGGGGCCGGCGCGGTCCTGATAGAGATGGATTTGTTTTGATGATGTGGTGGTTGTTATCTTTTATTCTTAGTCTAGAGTTATCATAGTAGGAGTATTGATATTTGTATTCGTAGTAGTGGTAGTGGTTGTAGTAGTGGGAAGGGTGGTTTTATTATTATTGTTGTTGTTGTTATTATTATTATTATTATTATTATTATTATTATTATTATTATTATTATTATTATTATTATTATTATTATTATTATTATTATTATTATTATTATTATTATTATTATTATTATTATTATTATTATTATTATTATTATTATTATTATTATTATTATTATTATTATTTCCCTCCCCTTGCCAAAGTCTTTGTGCTTGATCAACTTACTTAAGCAGACGAGAAGCATAAAGATGACGATTATTATTATTATTATTATTATTATTATTATTATTATTATTATTATTATTATTATTATTATTATTATTATTATTATTATTATTATTATTATTATTATTATTATTATTATTATTATTATTATTATTATTATTATTATTATTGCTATGTGTCTCCATTAGTCATCATCATTATTACCATTCTCATTATTGCTACTTTTTTCTTGAACTGACACTACCACTTCTACAACAGCAACAAACTACTACTACTACTACTACTACTACTACTATTACTATTACTACCATCACTAAACCTGCCATTCCATCATCCAACCACAGACGTTCCACGCATTATAATCATGAACACGTCTGGGCACATTTCCTCTGTTTAGACGTCTTGTTCATCGCTCTAGTCCCGGCGCATTTAATATCCTCCAGAAACAGTCTCTCTCTCTCTGTCTTGCGCCGCTCTTCACGGAGTGTCTGTGTCGCCTAATGGCTCCGTCAGGTGTTACATGCTCCAGGCGACAGATGGTGGACTAATGGGGACCCGCCGGCGCGCGCTTATATGGGTCGCTGCTCATCTGTCTGTCCGCCCGCTCCGGCCCATGAAGCGGCGACACTGCCTGGTCGTGTGTGTGCGTGCGTTATGGCGCGCTGATTACCTTCCCTCCACTCTGCCCGGCGCCCCGACACACGATAGCTCCATGATTCCACCCGAGCCCATTTTGTTAACTGCCGGCCTTTTTCCCCGTGCTGTGTTGTTTTATGGGTCCGGAGCCTGTTAAGTTTCGCAATGCATGGAAGGGTTTTTAAAAATGGTTGGGATTTTGGAGGAAGTATAATTGTATTGTGAAGTCTCTCATTCCCTTTCCGTCGTCTGCTCACTCGCTCTCTGCTCTGCTTTGCTTTGCTTTGCTTATCTGCTGCTGCTCCGGTAACTTTTTCCAGTTTTATTCCGCAAATTATTCCGACACGCACCGCGATGCTCCTGGACTTAGGCACATTTCCTTCTTGCACGCACACGCACATATACACACGCTCGCACACACACGCACACAGATACACACGCTCGCACACACATGCACACAGATACACACGCTCGCACACTCACAAACACACACACACCCAGGCACATTCCCTTCTTGCACACACACGCACACAGATACACACACGCTCGCACACACACAAACACACACACCGAGGCACATTTCCTTCTTGCACACACACGCACACAGATACACACGCTCGCACACACACAAACACACACACACCGAGGCACATTTCCTCCTTGCACACACACGCACACAGATACACACGCTCGCACACACAAACACGCACACGCCGAGGCACATTCCCTTCTTGCACACACACGCACACAGATACACACGCTCGCACACACACAAACACACACACACACCGAGGCACATTTCCTTCTTGCACACACACGCACACAGATACACACGCTCGCACACACACAAACACACACACACACCGAGGCACATTTCCTTCTTGCACACACACGCACACAGATACACACGCTCGCACACACACAAACACACACACACACACACACCGAGGCACATTCCCTTCTTGCACACACACGCACACAGATACACACGCTCGCACACACAAACACACACACACCGAGGCACATTTCCTTCTTGCACACACACGCACACAGATACACACGCTCGCACACACAAACACACACACACCGAGGCACATTCCCTTCTTGCACACACACGCACACAGATACACACTCTCGCACACACAAACACACACACACCGAGGCACATTCCCTTCTTGCACACACACGCACACAGATACACACACTCGCACACACACAAACACACACACACCGAGGCACATTTCCTTCTTGCACACACACGCACACAGATACACACGCTCGCACACACACAAACACACACACACCCAGGCACATTTCCTTCTTGCACACACACGCACACAGATACACACGCTCGCACACACACAAACACACACACGCCGAGGAACGTGTGTACGAATTCGAGGCACGAGAGAACACGTAAATGGCCGCTTTGCAGACACGCACATTCACGGCCACAAAAGTTCATCGGACATGCAATGCGAATCAAAGGTCAATAACTCCTGCCTCCCAGAGATTAAGGTCGGTGTTATACGACACTTTCGCTTCAAACATCAACTATTTATAAAGGTCAAAGAGAGGGTCAGTCGGGTTCTAATGAGTGTTTCTTTAGGTTCACGGTACAGAAGAAGGGTCACACTACAACCAGGGTCATAAAACTACCCCTGGAAATGCCCACAACTCCTACGAAAGCCTTGTCAAATATGTGTTCTTGGGCGGCGAAATGTCTTGTAATGCGACCTTTAATAACAGCCCTGCTCATCACGCTGTTAAGGCAGGTAACGCGCCCCGGCCGTACGCTCCGAACCTCAGCGGCAATATTACTGTTTATATCTTGGCGATAATTGGCGAGTAATTGCTTGTGGCGGCGTGTTTATCAATTACCTGCGTTTTTATTCATCGAGCTGTTCACTAATTAATATTTTTTGCGTGTGTATACCTGTGTGTGTGTGTGGGGGGGGGGGGTTCTGTGTGTGTGAATGTGTGTTTGTGTGTATGTCTGTCTGTTTGTGTGTGTGTGGGGGGTGGGGTCTGTGTGTGTGTGTGTGTGTGTGTGTGTGTGTGTGTGTGTGTGTGTGTGTGCAACTTCATTTTTATCCAGCTGTAATTCTGTTTCGTTTTTCCTTGGTGAATATTCGTTTTGTTCGCCTCCGTTCGCCGGGGCTCGTGATCCGTGTCAGAGTTAGTTTGTTTGAACAACTCGATTCAAGCGCTCTGAGGGGCCAAGTCCTGTTTTTATTCCTTTACTCTCAAAAACTCTGTGACGCCTTCTTCTTTTATTCACTCTTCCTCTTTTTCCTCTTCTCTCCCCCTCACTTTGTCTGGAATTCCCGTACCGCCGTTTCTTTTCTCTCCCCCTTCATAGGCCTAAAGCTATTATCGTAATGTTCTGTCCTGCTGCTCTTCTCTGCTCCCTTTCCCCTCTCCGTCATTCTTTATCTTTGTCTAAAACTCTCTTCCTACCTCCTCGTCCTTCTCCTTCCCCCTCTCAGAATTCCGTCTCGGGCCTAAAGCTTTTATCTTTGTCGTCAACGCCCTTCATTCCCCTCCGTCTCCAGGCCCTCCCCGCGCCTTGAGCTACCTTAGTGCCGGCATTCATTGTAGCTGTCACGGGTGCTCCCCCCCCACCCACCCACCCAAGCACACCTGGGCCCCTGCCGCCGCTCTCTCCCGCTCCCGTAATGGCTGACGGTCTGGCCAAGTGGTCGTGTGGGATCCTTAACGCTTACAGACGACTGCAAGCGCCACTCGGGTAATTAACATGATGGCGACGCCCCCCCAACAGCAGCCCGAGGCGTAGCGTTTCTTTGGTAGGCAAACGTTTGCTGGTCCCGCCCGACCCACGCCCACGCTGACGTATGGAGGCTCACCCCGCCCCACTCCGACGGCTCGACTCCACAGCTGATGTATATTGTGCCCCGACCCGACCCGAACCGACTTGTCCCGACACAACTGACGTATGGTGTCCCGCCCCACCCCGACGCCTCCGATACCACACCTGACGTATTGGAACCATGCATGCTCCGCCCCAACGCCCCTACACCACAGCTAACATATTGCAGCCCCGCCCCGCCCCACCCAACGCCCCCACTCCACAGCTGACGTGCCCCGAACTGCCCCGGCCAACCCGACGTCCCCACACCACAGCTGACGTATTGTGCCTCCGCCCCGCCCCACCATTAGCCTCTACGCCACACCCGACCGCTTAGGCATGCATGGTGGAGTGTCTTGCCCCCATTGAGGTAGGAATATTCCTACCTCAATGTTCGCCCCCCACAAGTGCGGTTGTCCCACTGAGCAGCACGGCCTACAACTTGTACCTGCCTTAGTCAACATCTCCCCTTTGAACAGACCATCCAGGCCCCTCTCGTCGCTTGCCAAACACTTGTCGCCGTGCTGTGGTAGGTGAAGGTTGAGGCCCAGCAGGCAGGTGCAGGCGTAGAAGCCCAAAAGTACGAGGCTGGCGTGACCACATGAATCTCGGGGTCGGCCACGCGAGGCGGCTTTCCTCACGCCACTCCTAATGGAAGGCCGGGGCTCGGGCGAGGCTGGTCACTTCCTGCGAAACTTTTGTGAAACGAGAATCGGAAATGAAGGCAAGTTTTCGTTTATTGCTCAGAATATTTCGGAGAAGACGTAGCATGACAGCAAACATGGCCGCAATAATGTCTGGGTGGTGATGGTAATGGTGATGGAACAATCTTCCTCCATCTGTATTTCCTCCTGCCTACGACTTGAACTCTTTCAAGAGGAGGGTATCAGGACACCTCTCCTCCCGAAATTGACCTCTCTTTTTGGCCACTCCTTTGACCTCTATTCAGGAGCAGTAAGTAGCGGGCTTTTTTTTTATAATATTTTTTTTTTTTACGCCCTTGAACTGTCTCCTTAGCTGTAAAAAATAAAATAAAAGAGCTGTGACCTGCTACTTCACGAGACGAGTCATCTACGTGTGAATTCCCGTTAGGTCAGACTACTGATATATGGCATGGAACTGTTACAAGCTCACCCAGATACTGTCCACAAGTCAGGGCAATGTCGCTATTACTCCCTCGTCTGTGTGAAGGCTGTGTGGTGAAGGCTGCGTCACCCCGGCCGTGGCGTGTTCGCCCCGCCACGCCCACGGCCCAGGAATCGTGCGCTGTAGCCATCGTCGTCACGGTTATGCGAAGTATTATAAACTAAGCTCCTCTCTAAATTCAGACTTAATCAGCTACTTTCCATGATATGTTTCCAGCCAGCAGCGTCTTGGCCAGGAAGCCTCGTTGTCGTCCTCCTGTGCCTGAACGGGAGTGAAACGGAACTAACTCTGAGGCAGTAAATGGACAGTTGGTTTAAATGAACTGCTTTATATTATAGTAATTAAGCTTCGGACTGCTGCGGTAATGACAGAGTGAAGCAAGCTGTCTGTTAGCATCCATTACTGGGATATGAGATTTTAGCTAAAACTCGTGCTTCCATCAACCCAGCGGTGATTGTTTTTGTTCTGCTCTGAGGAAATGAATTTGTGGTTGTAATATACCATCCATGTCTGCCTCACCGGGATGTATTTCACGCTTGAATATCCTCGGCAGATTGTCCCTCACACGCCGCTCGTTTCATGATCACAGCAGCACAGGAAAAATGACAGCACCGTAGAGGAATAAGAAATATATTGAAACTAACCAACACAATAATCAGGGAGCGAAAAATCTTAGACAAGACTCATAATCCAATCCAAAATCTGACCTCATCTCATCGATACCCAAGACAGAGTGAGGACGCTGCCAGGCGGGGCTGACGATGTAATTCCCACGTGAAAACCATTTGTCATCACTCTCCTGGAAATTACACAACCTCCATATTATTAAGCCTTCTCTACTACCGCCACTAAAACTCATCAGCTTTGGTAGGTAATCTCAAAGGCTCTCACATTAATTGTTTTTAAAGGCCCAAAAAGAGGTTAATCTGCCTTTTTTGAGTTTTGTTTATGCTTACGGTTCAGAGTCTTTGTCAAACAACACCAGGGGAAGAGAGTTACCCATGGAAAGGCTGCCGCCTCCTACGAAAGCGTTGTCTAGTGTGTGTGCTCGCTTGGGCGTCGAAGTGTTTAAGAATATGTCCTTTGTCTTATATGTGCACCGCCCTGTTAGTGAGCCTGTTCTGTTCCATCTAGGGGGCTTCGTGGTGCAGTGGTTAGCACACACGGCTCACAATCGAGAGAGCCCGGGCTCGATTCCCGGGCGGAGTGGAAAAATTTGGGCGACTTTTCCGATACCTACGCCCCTGTCCACCCGGCAGTGAATGGGTACCAGGTATTAATCGGGGGTTGTGTCCCGTCTCCTGGGATCTGTTCTCTTCTCCTATAATTCCTTCCCCTTCTGTCTCTCTCCGGCATATGACCACAGATGTTGCGCCGACTAAACGAAACTTTCCAACTTTGTCTTATTTGTGCACCGCCCTGTTAGTAATCCTGTTCTGTTCCATCTCCTTTGTGGTTGAAAATAATTGACCTTGCATCCAGTGTTGTGCAAACCTACTGTTTCAATCTAACCCCATCTAGTATAAGCGGTGGTATTCCCTTTATCCATTTTTGGACCTCAGTCAGACCGCTGCACATCACACGCCTTTCCCGTCACGCCAATTAAAATGTTTTTACTTTTCCTTGTTTTGCAATCAACAAATACAGCTGTTGCGTTGAAGAATTAAGCAAAGCTCTTTTTTTGTGATAGGAGTTTGATGTTCTGGATTCTATGAATCTCTGTACGTGTATTGATGAGTCCACTCCCAGCCCAACATTAAGGGAATGCTTGTGTTGTTCCGCCAGCAGGGTGGGCGGCGGGGCGGCAGAGGTTCCGGCAGCGGCCCGAGAGTGTGGAGGTTGTGGAGGGCGAGGACGTGTTGCTGCGCTGCGAGGTGCTGGACCAGGAGGGGCGCGCCCAGTGGACCAAGGACGGCTTTGCCCTGGGTGAGTGTGACGGCTGTGTTGTGTTGTGCTGTGTGTCCTTCCTTCCTTCCTGCCCTCCTGCCTTTCTGCCTTCCTTCCTGCCCTCCTTCCGTCCTTCCTTTTTTCCTCCCTTCCTTTCTTCTTTCCCCCAGGACCAGAAGGGGCACGCCCAGCTGCAGACCAAGACCAGCCTGATTGAGTGTTATGTTGTGTCCCATCCTTCCTTCCTTGCTTCCTTCTTCCTTCCTTTATTTCCTCTCTCCCAGGGCCAGGAGGGGCGAGCCCTGAAGACCAAGGGGGAATATGCCCTGGGTGTATGGGGTGCTGTGTTTCCTCTCTCTCTCTCTCTCTCTCTCTCTCTCTCTCTCTCTCTCTCCATATTTAGCTACCTACTCTTCTATGCGTATATATGCATTTATGTGTAAAGCGAACATTAAGGTCAGCATTACTGTACCGGAGCAGCTGCCACGCACTCCTCGGCTCGGCAGCCACACTCACCTGGTACATCATATATATTTTTGTTTTTTACTTCCTCTTCGTTAGACACGGGAATGTAGTGGGTTTGCGCTGTAACCTTTACCTGCTGATGACTGAGCGCTAATTAATGGATTGACTTAACACTTAACACTATTCCGATCCACGATCACGAACCCAAAGAGCATTGGGTTTAAATCTGGTCGTGTGTCAGATCCCCGAGATGCATTTTTTTTTTTACAATAAAGGAGACCGCTCAAGGGCACAAAAAAAGGAAATAATAATAAAAAAGCCCGCTACTTGCTGCTCCTAAAAATAATCCAAAGAGGTGGCCGAAAGAGAGGTCAATCTCGGAAGGAGAGGTGTCCAGATACCCTCCTGTTCAATAGATACGTTAGGCATTAAGTATTTAGGACAGCAAGAATCAAGACTGTGCTGCTGTAAGGTTTCATCTAAGCCGTCGCACACTGAGACCGACCAGTACCTCGGGTCGTGGTTCTTCCAGGGACGGGTCACGGACCAGTACCAGGTGAAGGGTCGCCACCTCCAGCAGACGCACAAAACTATAGTGCGTGAAGTGCCGCCCGCTGCGTGCACTGCTATCAAGGGCCCTGCAAAGGGGATGTAAAGGTTTTGCTCCCCTTGATGCGACCCAGTTTATGTTGAAAAAGGGGCGGAGCAAGAAAACTTGGGAGACTAGTGACCCAGATTCTAGGCCGATAACTATAGTGTAAAGGCGCCGTGGAACGTAACAAAGTTTCCTGGATAAAAATATATATCCCAGCCGAGTAGTAACAGGAAAAAAAACGGAACACCGTTTTTACTAATCCCGTAATGAATTAAGCTTTCCTTTCTGCTGGAGAGCGTAACATAAAAAGTTCCGATTTCATATCCGTTACTGCCGTTATTTTTTGTGTTATGTGCTGGATGGCGGCGGCCATACAACTCACGCATGGGACAGACAGCCTCACCTGGGGCGTGGAGTGTGTGTCGCCAGGAGCGTGGAGCAGCACTGCCCGTCCGTCTAGCCGCGCCTGTCTGTCTTTTCTGTATACTTATTTATAAATATTTTTCTTCTTCTGTATTTAAATAGATATATATATATATATATATATATATATATATATATATATATATATATATATATATATATATATATATATATATATATATGTATATGTATATATATTATTTACCTCACTATAATATAGGGAAGCAGATATGTTGAAAGGTACATTTCATCAACACACACACACACACACACACACACACGCACACACACACACACACACACACACACACACACACACACACACACACACACACACACACACACACACACACACACACACACACACACACACACACACACACACACACACACACACACGGCAAAGGAAGGCGGGGTGTTTTTTTTTTCCTTTTTTTTTTTTTCTTTTCCTTTTTTTTTCCTTTTTTCCTTTTTTTCTTTTTTTTTTTTTCTTTTTTTTTTTTTTTTTGTTGTTTTTTCTCCTTTTTCTTTCTTTTTTTTCTATTTTTCTTTTTTTTTTCTTTCTTTCTTCTTTTTTTTTTTTTTTTCTCGTATTTTTCTTCTCTCTTTCCTTCTCTCTCTTTCTCTTTTCCTCTCTCTTTTTTCCTCTCTCTCTCTCATCTTTTTTTTCTTTCCTTTTCCTTTCTCTCTTTCTTCCTCTCTCTCCTCTTTTTCTTTCTTTCTTTCTTTCTCTCTCTCTTTTTCAATCTGTTTCTCTCTCTCTCTCTCTCTCTTTTTTTTTCTTTTTTTTTCTCTCTCTCTTCTTCTTTTTTTTTCTTTTTTTTCTTTTTTTTCTTTTTCTTTTATCTCTTATGTTGTTTGTTTGTTTTAAGTTTTGTCTGTGTTTGGTTGTATGTCTGTTTTGCTGTTTGTTTTGTTTTGCCGTCGTACGTCTTTTCGTTTTTTTTTCGTGTTTTTTTTTTTTTTTTTTTTCTTGAGCTGTTTTTTCGGTTTCTCTGACACTGTGTCTGTATCCTGTCTGTCCCTCTGTCTGTCTGTCTGTTCTCTCTGTCTGTCTCTCTATTTTTCCTTTTTCCATTTCTGTCTCTTCCAGTTTCGTTTTCTTTTCCTCTCCTTCCCATTTTCTTTGTCTCTCGTCTGTTTGGTATATCTATCTCTCTCTCTCTCTCTCTGTCTCTCTCTCTCTCTCTCTCTCTCTCTCTCTCTCTCTCTCTCTCTCTCTCTCTCTCTCTCTCTCTCTCTCTCTCTCTCTCTCTCTCTCTCTCTCTCTCTCTCTCTCTCTCTCTCTCTCTCTCTCTCTCTCTCTCTCTCTCTCTCTCTCTCTCCCTACGAAAAAGAAAAAGCAAAGCAAATATATAGATAAACACTACTCACTTGCTCTCTCCTCCTTACCAAGATGGCGCTAAAGAAATGTTCGACTTGCACAGGAAACTTCTCTGGTCATTTCTTCTCAGGACGATCGACCGTCTGCAAGATCTGCCTGTTGACACAGCAGATGGAAACGAGACTCCTTCAACAGGACGAAAGGCTGACGGCTGGCGAGAAGAAGATCACCGAACTAACAAGTAATGTTGATACTTTGCAGGAGTTTATCCAGGCCAACATTGTCGCCCCTGCTGCAAGTGACGCCTCATCACCCTCCTCACCTGCACTCGATACCCAGCCACCTTCCGAAGAAGGCACGTCACAGGGGACCGGTAGAGCTGACGCTGAATGCTTCACCCTCGTGAGAGGAGGAGCCAGACCCGCCCCTAGAGCCATTTATCCTACTCATTGCTACAACAGATTTGCCATACTGGAGGAGGAGGACGAGGAACAGAGCACCTTCTTGGTCGGTGACTCTATGATTCGCCATCAAGTGGTTGAATTCTGTGGCAGGGTCCCCCGTCGTAGGCGTAACTACTGTTATCCTGGAGCTGGTGTTGACGACATCACAGCTGCACTGGACGAGATCTCCGCTGTGGCCTCTAATGACTCACTCTTTGTTCTCCACACAGGTACAAACGACGTCACCACGACCCGGTCTGAGGAACTGCTGGACAAGTACCGTAGGCTCATCCAGCAGTATAAGTCTAAATCCCCTAATATTTTGATTTCAGGAATTCTACCACGGACATGGGATGAGGGCGACTTCTACAGGCCTTCAGCCTCAACAACCGCCTACAGACTCTCTGCGGAGAGCTTGACGTCGAGTTCTTTAACGCCTGGAACCATTTCTACGGCCAGAGTAAACTTTTCCAAAAGGACGGCATACACCTGTCCCCCATCGGGGCAGCCAGATTCGGAAGGCTCCTCAACAACGCCGTACGTAACGCCCGAACAACAAAAAACGACTCTCAGCCACGTCCTTCCATCCCGCCCGTGTAAATAGACACCATACACCACAACAGACTCGTAACATTGAACCCTCCAGTACCTCTATAACCAAGCTTCAAGATAACCTAAGAGTTTCAATGCGCGTAGCCTAAGAAACAAGTTTGATGAACTGCGATGTCTTGCTCTGACAGAAAACTTTGACGTAATTGCTATAACCGAAACATTTATCGACACCACTAATATTGATTTAAGTTCCGAATACAACATAGATGGCTACAGATTCTTCAACAATGATCGTGTAAACCGGAGAGGGGGTGGTGTCGCCCTTTTTGTCAAAAGCTATTTGCAACCCACTGACAAAACACCAAGAAACAGTAACGTTGAACATTTGTGCGTGCGAGTAAACACTGCAAAAGTCAATTTAAATATATCTGTCACTTACAGGCCTCCGGGGCAATCACTCGATGCCGATCTTGAAATGTACAGCGTCTTAAGGCAGTCACTTAATAACAGCGACTCACTGATACTAGGAGACTTTAACCTCCCCCATATCGACTGGGCGACACTGTCAGGCACAGAAGGTGAGTCACATAGAATGATCGAATTTCTAGAGGAAAATTATCTAAGCCAAATGGTTTCTGAACCAACTCGACAAAATAACATACTTGACCTTGTTATAACGACCCAAGATAACCTAGTCAGTAATGTCACGGTAGGAGAACACCTCGGTTCCTGCGATCATAAACTAGTGCGCGTTGACATTAGAGCTCAAACATCGGTGACTGAAAATAAAGTAAAGGTGCCCAATTTCAAAAGAGCCAACTTCGTAGAAATCCGACGAAAACTAATAGATATGCAACTATCAGATGACGGCAATGTAGAGGACGCCTGGCTAAACTTTAAAAATCACTTACTCACTCAGCAGGACACATTTGTCCCCTTGTGCGAGAAGCGAATTAACACTAATAAAAGTCCACCTTGGTTTAATAGCGAAATTAAACACTCAGTCAAGGAGAGAAAATTGTCTTACAGGTTAAAGAAAGAGCAAAGCACGCCCGAAAACATTAGGCTTTACAATGATGCCAGGCGAAGAGTAAACAGATTAGTGCGTCAGGCAAAGCGTAGATATGAAGAAAATATTGCAGCCAACTGTAAAAATAATCCGAAATCCTTCTTCAGTTACATAAACAACAGAAAGGCGATCAGAAGTGGAATTGGACCTTTAGCAAACAGCGACGGTGCACTAGTGACTGACAGCCAACACGTTGCAAACCTATCAAATAATTACTTTTCCTCGGTGTTTAATAATAACAGTCCTCCCACCACCACCAACAACACCAGTACTAATGTAAATCCCGAGCATGCATTGTCTAACTTTGAAATAAAACCCGATGAAGTCCTTAAAGCCCTCAAATCACTTAAAACAAATAAAAGTCCTGGACCTGATAAAGTATATCCAACTCTGCTGAAA
>NC_066555.1:6538029-6558029 GCF_024679095.1 Eriocheir sinensis | reverse complement strand
CTGGTGGCGGGAGGGTGTGTGGCGCTCTGGATACACTACACCCGCCCGCCCGCCCCTGCCCACCGCCCGGCCCTCAGTACGTAGTCGCGCTCACACACCTTCCCGCCTCGCCACGGCTGTGTTCGCCTAAAGTATACAGCCACACGCGTCCACACCTTCAGCACTCACTCGAGAACATTTTTATGTTTTTTTGGGTGTCTACAGTGAAAGAATTCACCCCGAACATTCTCGCCGTATACGCGAGCAGCAAGGCAATTTTATTTCCGCCGACCATACAACATTATGGAGGCTGCATATAATAAAGTAATAATGTTCGCTTTGCATTTTGTAAAGATTTCGTGCTGTCGGAGATTATTTTAGGCACCGGGTCCCCGATGACTATATATATATATATATATATATATATATATTTATATATATATATATATATATATATATATATATATATATATAGATAGATAGATAGATAGATAGATAGAGAGAGAGAGAGAGAGAGAGAGAGAGAGAGAGAGAGAGAGAGAGAGATTATATTCATCCATAATCATTAGCATTATAATAACCATCACAATTGTCCCCGTTCTGTGCATGCGGTGGGAGTAGAAGACATCCCCAATTGGTTCACAGTACCTTTAACACAGTATTAAGGTCCTTCACCCTGCGCCTCGCTGGTCTAGTGGCTAGCACGCCTAACTATGAGTCCGTGGACCTGGCCTCGAATCATGGCCTTGGAATCGGCATGCAAACCCAGCCGGCTGTACATCCTTTCCTTCGGGCTGGTCGACTAATGAGTACCGGGGGAAGGTAGACTGTGGTAACCGCACGCTGCACCGGCCCTGCCTCCCCCCGGGGTAATGGGTTTTCATCCATCACAGGCTCAAGGGCCAATAGAACGGAAATGAACACCGAGGCAATGCGTAGATTTATCGTATGCCCCAAATTCTACCTTTTACGTACTAGCCTCGCGTTGATCTAGACAGGCATTGCTGTGGCGCTCCCTCCGTGGCGCCGCCCAGCCATTGGGTTTTGAGGTGAGCCGAACCAATAGACAGACAATGTTTGGTGCTGGCCGGAGCAAAGCCAACGGCCAAAACTTAAAACAGAGAAGCTGTGTTCAGACTGGTGTGCTGCACGAGGCTGACTCATCACACCGGCTTACAAACACTCCCGGCGTTTATGAATTGTCAGGCTTATTGAAAAAAAGATCTCCATGTGCTTCGATAATATAATCTACCGCGCCGCCTCTTGAGCCCCTTGCGCATATTTCACTCGAGGTAAAACATGCGCTGGAGAGATTTAAGCCGTTTCTAAACTGACTAACGTTCGCCGGAGTGCGTCGGGAAAATATTTCTCTCTGCATGTCTCGAAATGACTTATTTGTTCATCGCTTTTTTCCGGTGAAACGAGGAAGACCAAGAACTAAAGAAAGAATGCAAAAAAAAGTCATCCTACATGCTGCGCGGAGCTTAATGAGTTCCCAGAAGAAGCCAGCTCCGTTATAAACGTTATAAAAGCCATGAAAATTATGTTTATTTCTAGCCAGAGTCATTACTTTAGGTAACGCCAATATACGTCAGATTCTTTTCGTAGTAAAAAAAAAAAAAGTCTTCTGGTCTGAATATGAGCGAGGCATCAAGAATGGACCGTATTGGCTATACAGGCAGCGCCACATGTGGCCACTCAATTCAAAGCAGAATTTTCCATAGAGTTCAAGTTATAGACTAGAGTACGTCTGAGGCTGTCTTAGGGATACACGGCCATGATGCCGCCGTCGCCCCAAGCCGATGATTGCACACACTTCACTCATACCCGATTATATACAGTTTTTCTCCATGTCAAATAGTAGAGTCAGGAAATCGGGTAGGAGTAAAGTGTGTGCAGTCGTTGGCTTGGAGCGGTGGCGGCACCAAGGCCTTGTATCCTGGAGGCAGCCTCAGACGCACTCTAGTGCATAACTTGAGTTCTCTGGAAAGTACTGCTTTGACAGTTCACTGAGTGGCCACGTGTGGCGCTGCCTGTATAGCCAATACGGTCCATTACGTAAGCACGTGAGGTGGAATCTGTGGCGTGGGCAATGATGTGCGTTACCTCGGCACTCAACACATTAGAGCAGTGGTTCCCAACCTTTTTTTCAGGCGACCCCAATCATGCACCTCCTCACATGACCGCGACCCCACTAGTTTAGTTGTATATGTGTTATTATAATATAATAACACCATGATTGATATTTTGAGATCTTGGCGACCCCCGGAAAAACGCTTGGCGATCCATCTGGGGTCGCTCCTGTAAGTCTGCTTCTTACGGTGACGTCATCCCCTCCCTCCATCCTCCCATGAATCTTTTCGATCTCCTCGTGAACGTCAGTTACATCCACAACAACTCGACGGGTGCTGAGTTTATGGGTTCACCCGCAGGGACATGCATAAGTGAACCTTTATAAATATTTCCCTTTAAATGCAGTGTGACTTTCAGGCCAGAAAACTTACTCCGCCGCACAAGTCTTCATCAGGTTTCTCAAGCTCTCTCGTGTCCATTTATATTCCACGTTTCTCAAAGTCTGTTACCATATTCTGGTGTCAGCGTCGACCCATCCGATATCCTTTCTGAGTCAGTGTCACTCGTGTATTTTTCCCATTCATGTTATCTCTTTCCTGTCCACACGACCGCGCCAGCTCAGCATGCATGTCATATTTTCTCCGACACAACGCCATGACGTCTGTGTGTCCTATCTGCGCCCCATCACGCCGTTCCTGCCTCTGCTTTTCCCGGAGCCTCCACTGGTGTCGTAGGTGTATTTATTAACGCTGCCATCACCTCTGACATTTCTTGCTCGCGTCACACACACACACACACACACACACACACACACACCTCTCGTCTATACCGCTGCTCTTCAAGCCTTCCTTAAGGGGCTATTACACTTGGCAAATTTTCCGTGGATCTTCAGTCAAACCACGATTTCCGCTGGCGCTGTTCTCAGATTTCCGTGGTTTTCTGACGTGTCCACGATCTTCCAAAGTTACGGTAGAGTTCCTTGAAGGACGGCGGTATTACTCACCATCATCATCAGCAGCAATAACAAGAAACAAATGAGAACCACGCCAGCGGAAATTGTGGTTTGACTGAGAAGATCCACGGAAAATTTGCCCAGTGTAATAGCCCCTTAACAGCTACACATTTCATTCTAGGTATTACGTCGACGGCACATTTTGAAGATTCCTGAGAGTATGTAGTGAGAGCTGTGTGCCACCCCCCCGCCCCCCCTTCCTCTGGTGTTCAGTGATTTAAAGAAGTGGCGACCCTTGAGTAGTGTATCGCCACCCGTGCTGACCCGGCCTCCGCCCGTCGCAAAAATACTGGATCCTACCACACCGTCAGCACCAATATAGCTTCCAAAGAACCCTTGTCGCCTTCGTTTGTCTTAACTTTTACTGCTGATTGTCTTTCCTGCCTTTAATTGCCTTGCTGTTTACAGTGGCAGGATGAAGAGTAAAGATGAAGGCTGTAGTTAATTGACTTTTTTATTATTTCTAAGCCATGTTTTACTACCGCTATCATTATAAAACTCTTCTAATTCAAGGTGAAGAAGTGTAAGACGTCTGAATGAAGAGTAGAATGAAGATTATGTATGATTACTTGAATATTATGACCTGTTTGCTTGGTTCCCCTTTCACTGCCATTACGAAATACTTCTAATTCACGCTAAAGAATTGTATCATATCTGCATAAAGAGTAGGATGAATAATTACCCGAATATTATGATCTGTATGCCTGGTTTGCCGAGAAGGAACATTAATCGGGTTCTAATGAGTGTTTTTTCACGTTCATAGTACAGAAGAATGGTCAGCCTACTACCAGGGTCATAAAACTACCCCGGGAAATGCCTATAGCTCCTGCGAAAGCCTTGTCCAATGTGTGTACTTGGGCGGCGAAATGTTAAAGTTTAGCTAGTTGGATATTAGAATCTGAATGTTTGGTTCCATTGCCCCTATTACAGAGAGAGAGAGAGAGAGAGAGAGAGAGAGAGAGAGAGAGAGAGAGAGAGAGAGAGAGAGAGAGAGAGAGAGAGAGAGAGAGAGAGAGAGAGAGAGAGAGAGAGAGAGAGAGAGAGAGAGAGAGAGAGAGAGAGAGAGAGAGAGAGAGAGAGAGAGAGAGAGAGAGAGAGAGAGAGAGAGAGAGCCGCAAAATACCGTCCAGAATCTTTGCAGTGTTGTGTGTGTCCTCGCCTCGTCCTCCTCCGCTGAGCCAATATCTCTTTTCTTTCCTTCCCTCCGCCGACGCGCCACTCAGGACGTTCCCGTGACAATTATGAGGCTCGTCCTTCAGCGGCGGGCGGGTCACAATCCCTCTGAGCGCCATGACGTCTTTCTTTGTTTGTGTTTCATATATATAACGAATAAAAGAAAATATTTGGTCCCGTGGGTGGTCAGGCGTCCTTCATCATCATTTATTTTTTTTGTTTGTGTGAGTGGGTGTGGGTGGGGGGGTGGGGGGAGGCTCAGTGTGTGTTTGTGTGTGTGTGTGTGTGTGTGTGTGTGTGTGTGTGTGTGTGTGTGTGTGTGTGTGTGTGTGTGTGTGTGTGTGTGTGTGTGTGTGTGTGTGTGTGTGTGTGTGTGTGTGTGTGTGTGTGTGTGTTAGGTTAGGTTAGGTTAGGTTAGGTGTGTATGTGTGTGTGGGGAGGCTCAATGTGTGTGTGTGTGTGTGTGTGTGTGTGTGTGTGTGTGTGTGTGTGTGTGTGTGTGTCACCTTCGTCGATTCTATATTCAACAAAAAATAATACAAGGAACAGCAGAGTCCCATTACTAACGGATATGAATTTCTCTCTCTCTCTCTCTCTCTCTCTCTCTCTCTCTCTCTCTCTCTCTCTCTCTCTCTCTCTCTCTCTCTCTCTCTCTCTCTCTCTCTCTCTCTCTCTCTCTCTCTCTCTCTCTCAACACATGTATTCCTACCTGTTTCTCTTTACCTTGAAATCTCAGCTTCTTGTATAAACCTAACACCGAAGACTAACTCACGGATACATTAATGAAGATAACAATGGATAAAATGAAAGAAACCTAACTAGCGGATACATTAATGAAGAGAACAATGGAGAAAATGGAAGAAAACTAACTAACCGATGTATTTATGTAGAAAACTAATGGAGGCCGTTGATTTTCTGAGCATATGCGTGACCTAACCACCTTACCGACGAGGGAGAGAATCACACACACACACACACACACACACACACACACACACACACACACACAACGCACACTCCCCATCCTTCCCCCCTAACCACCCCCTCCCCCCCATCGCCTGTGCAGTGACTGAAGGCAAAACTTGAAAGCGACCCAAAACATCTGATCACGTGATTCGCGTAATAAAAAAAAAAGAGGAAAAAAAAAGGAATATGACTGAGCTGAACCGCCTCATTCCCGTTGCTAATGGCGACGATTAGAGTTGCCTTTGTTCCGGGGTTTTTATTCGGCGTTTTGCTATTCCGACTTTACGTTTCTTTTCCTTCGGCGGCGGCGGGGACCAACATGCAGAGGGCGGAGGAAGGGAGGAGGGAAGGACGGATCGGGGGCACAGTGGAGGGAAAGTTGGAAAGTTTCGTTTAGTCGGCGCAACATCTGTGATCATATGCCGGAGAGAGACAGGAGGGGGAAGGAATTATAGGAGAAGGGAACAGACCCCAGGAGACGGGACACAACCCCCGATTAATACCTGGTACCCATTCACTGCTGGGTGGACAGGGGCGTAGGGTATCGGAAAAGCCACCCAAATTTTTCCACTCGAACCCGGGGTCTCTCGATTGTGAGCCGAGTGTGCTAACCACTGCACCACGAAGCCCCCGCACAGTGGAGGGACACAGCGGCCAGACAGACAGACGAGGCCGATGACATGTGCTGTGCTTGTAGGAAATGGCATAGCTGAAAAATATATAACAAGAGATAATGGACTCGAGTCTGATGCATTCTCGCTACGGAGGACTAAAAAACGGGACTGACTGCTTTATTCTGAACGAACGGACGGAGAGGCAGGTAGGCGAGGCGAGGCAGGTGATGTGTGCAGCGAATGAAGGAAATTATAACGTCGGAAATTATTGAGACGATTAAAAAGCGTTACTGAAACTTTCTCGTAATGAAGGATGGGGAGTAACGACCGTGTCTCGCTTTGATAAGGGGGCGGGACCGGGTAGGAGGTGGGCAGGGAGCACTGTTGCCATATAGGGGGCTTCGTGGTGCAGTGGTTAGCACGCTCGGCTCACAATCGAGAGAGCCCGGGTTCGATTCCCGGGCAGAGTGGAAAAACTTGGGCGGCTTTTCCGATACCCTACGCCCCTGTCCACCCAGCAGTGAATGGGTACCAGGTATTAATCGAGGGTTGTGTCCCGTCTCCTGGGGTCTGTTCTCTTCTATAATTCCTTCCCCTTCTGTCTCTCTCCGGCATATGACCACAGATGTTTCGCCGAGTAAACGAAACTCTCCAACTGTTGCCAGATTATCGTACTCAGAACATAGTATTTTCCAGTTTTGACGCCTAACTATTGCAAAGAAACATCAGGAATTAATTATTTTAGTGATAAATATAAATGAATCTAGTTATTTTGGCCCAGGAGACAGTTTTGGGTCGGAAGTTGGTAAATATAAAAGGCTGAGTACGACAATCTGGCAACGTTGGCAGGGAGAATAATATCAGTGTGTTGTGTACTGGCCATAGGGAGCAATTAGTGATTCAGGCTTTGTACTTTTTGTTTGATCATAGAAATAAAGTAGAAAACAATGATAGTGACTCTTTTTTTATATACAGCTGAGATAAGCGTTGTGTTGTGTTGTGTTCAGACGAGAGGAGCATGTGTTTTGCTTGTTTTTCACGTTGACGAATGTATCAAAAACCTTGTTCTTTTCTCTTAGCGGAGGGAAGGAAGAACGAGTGTGGTCCAGTCTGTCAGTGGGAGAAGTTGCGTCGTGTGGTGTTCAGACGAGAGGAACATGTGTTGGCGCTTCATGTTGACGAGTGTATCGCAGACCTTCTTTTTTCTTAGCGGAGGGAAGGAATAGTGAGTAGTCCAGTCTGATGGAGTGAAAAGTGGCGTTGTGTTGTGTGAATTTGTTTTTCGTTTCATGTTGACGAATTTATCATAAGCTTTCTCGTTCTTTCTCTCAGCGATGGGAAGAAACAGTGCATAATATTTCTCGTTCTTTCTCACAGCGATGGAAAGAAATAGTGAGTGTTTTCTATTATGATGGAGGGAAGAGTAGCGTAGTGTTTGTTGTGTTCAGACGAGAGGAACGTGTTTTTCGTTTCATGCTGACGAATATATCATAAACTTCCTCGTTCTTTCTCTCAGCGATGGAAAGAAACGATACATAATCTTTCTCGTTCTTTCTCTCAGCGATGGAAAGAAATAGTGATTGTTTTCTAGTTTGATGGAGGGAAGACCAGCGTAGTGTTGTGTTCAGACGAGGGGAACATGTGTTTTGCTTTTTATTTTGACGAATATATCATAAGCTTTCTCGTTCTTTCTCACAGCGATGGAAAGAAACATTGCATAATATTTCTCGTTCTTTCTCTCAGCGATGAAAATAAATAGTGATTGTTTTCTAGTTTGATGGAGGGAAGACCAGCGTAGTGTTGTGTTCAGACGAGGGGAACATGTGTTTTGCTTTTTATTTTGACAAATGTATCACAAACCTTGTCGTTCATTCTCAAAGCGACGGGAAGGAAAAGTGAATGTGTTCCAATCTGATAGAAGGAGGAGCAGCATTGTTTTGTGTGCGTGTTTTGTGTTTCATGTTGACGAATGTATCATAAGCTTTCTCGGTCTTTCTTTTAGCAGTGGGAAAGAGTGAGTGTCCCAGTTTTGATATAGGGAAGATTGGCGTTGTGTGCAGAAGAGGAGTAGATGTGTTTTGCGTTTCATGTTGAAGAATGTATCACAAACCTTGAGGTCATATTCTAAAACATTTCGGCGTCCAAGCACACACATTAAACAAGACTCTTAGGAATTGAGGGCATTTCCATGGGTATATTAATGTTCTTGGTGGTAGTTTGACCCTTCTTCTGTACCGTCGACGTGAAAGAAAGACTCATTACAACCCTATTAATCTCCTTATCGGCCTTAGGAAATAGTTGATGCAAGAGAAGGAATCGTCTGAGAATACCGACCTTGTTCTTTTTTTTTTTAGTGAAGGGAAGGAAGAGTGGCTGTGCTCCATTCTGTTTGAGAGGGAAGAGCAGCGATATGATGTGCTCAGACGAGGGGAAGATATGTTTTGCGTTTCGTGCTGAAGAATGTATCACAAACCTCGTCGTTCTTTGTCATCGAAGGGAAGGGAGGCTGTGTGTGCTCCAGTCTGATACGGGGAAGAGCAGCGATGTGATGTGCTCAGACGAGGGGAAGACATGTTTTGCGTTTTTTTCTTATCAAAGGGAAGGAAGGCTGTGTGTGCTCCAGTCTGATACGGGGAAGAGCAGCGATGTGTTGCGTTCAGAGGAAGAGAACGCCGTATCGTGTTTTATGATGCCGAATGCGACGTAAGCCTTCTATTAATATCTCCGAAGCGAACTGATGCGTTGTGTTTCGTTCCGAGAAATGGAACGCGAGCTTTTGTTGCTTTCGTAGGTGGGATGCGGGGGCTTTGTATTTCATTCCGAGGAAGAAAACTTAGGAGGAAATAAAGCACTTAAGTTTTACTCCGCCACACAGGAGGAAGATATTTCGTATACAGCTTTAAGAATTTTCTCCGCTACTTTAAAAATTATTCAAGGAAGGGTCTCTCTCCGACTCTGTGTGTGTGTGTGTGTGTGTGTGTGTGTGTGTGTGTGTGTGTGTGTGTGTGTGTGTGTGTGGAGTTACCATTGACTCACACACACACACACACACACACACACACACACACACACACACACACACACACACACACACACACACCTGTAATCATTATCTGCTCCGTCATTGCAACCTATCTCTCATTGTGCCGATGGTAACACATTTTTGGCATGCTGGAAGATAACTTTTTTTTTTTTTTTTTGTATGTCCCGCGCCGCTGCCGTGGCCTCCAAACAGCTTACGACGGGTGCGTGCCGAGCCGCGGATTATTCCCGGGTATTATGCGTAGGTCTGGCGGTTTTCTTTTTCTTTGAGGTGAATGTGCAAGTCCGACCCACACCAGTCACCTCCACGACCTGGGGGCTTCGTGGTGCTGTGGTTAGCACACTCGGCTCACAATCGAGAGAGCCTGGGTTCGATTCCCGGGCGGAGTGGAAAAATTTGGGCGGCTTTTCCGATACCCTACGCCCCTGTCCACCCAGCAGTGAATGGGTACCAGGTATTAATCGGGGGTTGTGTCCCGTCTCCTGGGGTCTGTTCCCTTCTATAATTCCTTCCCCTCCTGTCTCTCTCCGGCATATGACCACAGATGTTGCACCGACTAAACCAAACCTTCCAACCTTCCAACCTCCACGACCTGAACCACCAGAATCTTTTCCATCATAACCACGACCACCGCTAAAATTGACCTCTCTTTTTGGCCACTCCTTTGACCTCTATTCAGGAGCAGTAAGTAGCGGGCTTTTTTTGAAATATTTTTCTTTACGCCCTTGAACTGTCTCCTTTGCTGTAAAAAAAAAAAAGAAAGAAAAAAAAAACCTTCCACCTCCACTGTCAATTTTGTCACTTCTACAACTACCACCGTTATTATGATCAACTTCAGCTCCCCTACCACTAAGACCACCTCCCCACCACTACAACCACCTACACCACTACCTCTACTGCCACCTTCATTATTACCAACTCCAGTATCTCAACCACTATAACAACCACCACTACCACCACCATCAATGTGTCACTTCTGCTACCGCTACCACTGTGTACCTTCACCACCATCACCACTTCCACTTTTTGTATATCTACCACTAAGACTGTCACCACTATACTACCCCCTCCATCACCAGCCTCACCTCTACTACTACAACTACCACCACTGTCCATACGTTGTTATTATTTCTTCTACCACTACCATCCATACGTAATTACCATCTTTACTACCATCAACACGACCAGTACTACCACTTCCACCAGCAATGTTGTTACCTCTACTACTACTACTACTACTACTACTACTACTACTACTACTACTACTACTACTACCATATGTAACTTTACCACCACAACTCACACCTCCAGAATATCTACCACTAAAACAACCACCACTACTACCACTACCATCATCCACTCTTTCTCCCACTACCACTGATACCACCACCAACATCTCTACCACCAAAACCACCACCACCACCAACAACAACGTAACCTCTCATACCCTCAAACACCAACCTCTCGAGTCTGGTGGCAATGGTAGTGGTGGTGGTGGTGGTGAGTGGCGCAGCAGAGTCGAGGGCTGTTATGTTTCGAGGTCAAAGCAAAGGTTAGGAGGGGAGGTCATTGGCTCTCCATGCGTGTCACCTCTGGCCTCTTGGAAACTAATTGGCACCCGTATGTTTCACGTCACCACTCATCACAGCACTCATAAAACAGACAGCGCTCCGGGGGTGGTAGGTGGCGATGGTGACAGTGATGGGATGGTTTTATAGGGTGTACAGGCGTAGAGGCAGGGTAAGGGGGTGTACGCGGGTCAAGGCCAGTGCTGGAGGTCATTGTTAGTTCGGGTGTCTCCTTTGGCTTCTGCAACTAATTGGAAGGCGTAGGTATGTGACGTGTAGTGTGTCTGTGCTCCCTCCCTCCTCGCTGACTGCCTTTGCCTGGCGATCTTGAATCTGATGGGCGAACGAGCGTATTGAGTTTGCCTGCGCGTGAGTTGTGAAATATGAATTGGTGTTAGGGATTGTGATTGATTATTTCTTTGTCTACATTTTATCTTTTTTATTTTTATTTATTTGTCGTTTTCTTTGTGTTCGTGTTGTTTTTATTTGGATATTCACTCGGTTCAACGTCTTTACTTTATTTTATTTTTTATGTTCTATTCACTGGTAGTCGTCCGTGTTTTTGGTGCTTGTATTTAAATATTTACTTGGTCCAATTGTCTTCCTTTTCCTTTTCTTTATCGATATTTCCTCGGTTCAGATTTTCTATTTTCTTTTTCTTTTTTTTATTTCAGTTTGATTCATTGGCATTCGTCCGGGTTGTATTTGGATTCTTACTTGATTCAATTTATTTCTTGTACTTTATTTATTTCTCCTTTGCTTTTGTGTTCTATTCATTAACAGTTGTCCGTGGTGTTTGTATCTGTCTTTGGATATTTACTTGATTCAATTTCTTTCCTCTACTTTATTTATTTCTCCTTTGCGTTTGTGTTCTTTTCATCAACAGTTGTCCGTGGTGTTGGTAATTGTCTATGGATATTTTACTCGGTTCATTTCCTGTCTTTCTTCTATTCTCTTCCTTTATCCTTTCCTTCGTGTTTGATCCAATGTCTGCGTCACGCCATCACCGGCTTGAGCTATGAGTGTGGTGAGCGTACTGGCTTCAGGGCGTTGTCTTCAGGTTCGAACGTGTAAATCATTGTTAGAGCTTGTTTTCATTTTATTCTTTACTCCTGTCTTTCTCTCCTCCATTTTTTTCTCGTATTTCTTCTGTTTGATTAATTTCTGCGTAGTTTTTATATTAATTTAGAAGTCTTTAAATGTTAGTGTTCGTATGCGTTTCCTATCAGTTCTCCTCCTTTTTTTCTTTCACTTTCTGTTTTCTTTATTTCCGTTCTTCTTTTCTTTACGTAGTCTGTTCTTTATGTACATTTATTTATTTACTCAGCACTGTCCTTTTCTTATTCATGTTCTCCTTGGTTCCCTGTGCTTTTAACGTATAATATTTTCATTCATCTCTTCATTCATTCAGTCAGTCAGTCGTTCTTTTTCGTCTGTGTACTCATTTATATATTCATTGGTCTCTCATCGATTCACACCTTCATTTACCTACTGACTCCACCTGGACATTCATTCATTCTTTCATTCATCCATTCATTACGTTGTGTATTTATTCATCTATTTATTTACTCAGTTCTCTAATTGTTTCTCGTTTTCTGTGTTATCGGAGCTATTTTTTTTAAACTCACAATAGATTCATTCATTTCTTTATCCATTCATTCATTCATTCGTCTGTGTATTCATTCATTCATCCAATGGCTTGCTTATCGATTGGCACATTCACTCACTCAGCAACCTCACGTGGACCGATGAATATAGAGCTTGTGTTCATTCATACCCATTCATTCATTCTTTCTTTCATTCATCTTTTATTCATCAACGTACACATTCATTAATTTAGTTTTTAATTGGTTTCCTTTATATTCTTATTTTTTTCCCTCTTTGCTTTTTTAAAACTCACAACACAGTCATTATTTAATTTCTTCATTCGTTTATTCATACGTTCTCTTTGATCTGTGTATTCATTCATGTATAACTTATTGATTCACTCACTCATGCACTCAGCAACCCCACCAGGAACGTGCTTTCATTCATACCTATCCCTTCATTTTTCCATTCATATACTTTTTGATCCACGTTTACATTCTCATCCATCGGTCACACCTAGACAGCTGATTATAGAGTGCTTCCATCCACATCCATTCATTAATTCTTCCATTAATCTACGTTTTTCATCCACCCGTTTTCATTTTCACCCATCGGTCGCACCTAAACATTTGAGTCATTCACATCCATTCATTCATTCTTCCATTAATCTACGTTTTTCATCCACCCGTTTTCATTTTCACCCATCGGTCACCCTAAACATTTGAGTCATTCACATCCATTCATTCATTCTTCCATTAATCTACGTTTTTCATCCACCCGTTTTCATTCTTATCCATCGATCCACTCGCACGCCGTGGATGTAACTCGGCCGCTCCTTGGTCCTCGCGCGCGTGCTGGTGAATTGTTGCGTGACTCTCGGGGCGGAATAGCGTGTTATTTTGTTAGTTTTATGGCGCCTCGGCTTCCCCGGAGTGCCTATTTCCGGTGGTCCCTAGAACGCTTTTAATTTACGGCCACGATTGCCTGGAATGTTCGAAAGCGTGTAGTTACCTAAACAGTAATTGCTCCTCGCGGGAAAACTATCGCCGCTTACGATCGTCGCCCCCACCACCACCACCACCACCATCAGTCACCATCAGCAACACCGCCACCACCGTCACTACCAACACAAATATATCAACTAGTTACCACCAAAAATCACCGCTGTTCATACCACCAATACCACTACCACTGCAACTACAACCACCACCACCACCCCTGCACTACCATCACCGCCACCACCGTCTCCATCACCTCAATACCTCACCTGCAACCAAAGCCACCAATTCAGCAACCACTATCTCTACACCACCACCACTACCCCAACAACCCCCCCCCCCCCCCCTGCACTACCATCACCGCCACCACCGTCACCATCATCTCAGTACCTCAACTGCAACCAAAGCTACCAATTCAGCAACCACCACCACTACCAGGTCCACCATCAACCAAACCTTCTCACCCACTACGACACCGGCTACCATCATCATCGTCTTCACCACCACCACCTCCACTACAATCACTACCACCGCCACCACCAACACCAGTACCTCAACTACCCACCCACCACCAAAACCACCACATCTTCAACCACAATCCATACCACCACCACCATCATCACCACTGCATCCCTCACCTCCTCCATCACGACTTATATCACTCATACAACCACCACTACCACTAACACCAACACCAAAGCCGCCTTCACTGCTACAACCATCACTACCGTCTCTACCACAGCCACCACTAATATCACCACACCTAACTACTATCACTACTACCATTATCACGACTACCATAATCTACACTAGCAAGCACCTCCACCACCATCAGGTCAGGGCCAATGGTGACGCCCAACATCGCAGTGAGAAGTAGTTTTAAGGGAAAGAAAAATGCTGGCGGGCGAGCAGAGAGTCAGCCAGCCTTCCTTGAGCCTTCCTGTGTGTGTGTGCGTGTGCGTGTGTGTGTGTGCGTGTGCGTGTAGCCTGCGTGCATGTATCACTCTTTACGCCACCATGATGCAAAAATGATCCTCCGCATCGCTCCCGTCGGCCGCAGCTCGCAAGAAAAGAAAAAAAAGAGGATCGCATGACGGAACGCTCTTATTGAATTGCACTCGCGGAAAAGAAAAAGAATCCCGGTGCAGTAAAGATTCCGGAAAGTGAAATCAAGTCTAGAATGTCAGAATCTTTAATAAATCTTCCTCGGCCGTGATTCCAGGAGCTACGGACGAGAGTGAGTGGGTGGGAGACGGGCGTGCGTCCCTGGAGGAGCCTCAGACAACAAGGCAGTCAAGCCAGTCTGTTCCTTGCTGCCTCCACGCCCTTTCCTTGTCTTCCTACGACTTAAACTCATTCAAGAGGGAAGCATAAAGAGAGAGAGAGAGAGAAAGAGTGAGTGGGAGGCGGACATACATCCCTGGAGAAGCCTCAGACAAGAAGATAATCAAGACAGTCTGTTCCTTGCTTCCTCCACGCCCTTTCCTTGTCTTCCTACGACTTAAACTCATTCAAGAGGGAAGCATAAAGAGAGAGAGAGAGAAAGAGTGAGTGGGAGGCGGACATACATCCCTGGAGGAGCCTCAGACAAGAAGATAATCAAGACGGTCTGTTCCTTGCTGCCTCCATGCCCTTTCCTTGTCTTCCTACGACTTAAACTCATTCAAGAGGGGAAGCACCAAAACAACTTTAGAGCTAACTTAATATATTGATCAGTGTTTATCGGCTTTTTCCTAGGTCTCATTTTCCTTGGTCTCATATTTTTCACGTCCTTACTTCGCCTTCCTACGACTTAAACGCCTTCAAGAGTGGAGCATCAAGACAGCTATACATCTAAATTAATATACTGATCTAGTGTTTATCGGTTTTTTCCTAGGTAACATTTTTTATATAGTGTGTTGTGGTTGTTTTTCTCGTTTTTGTTTTGTTTTGCCCTGTATCTTTTTTTTTTATATAGTGCGTTGCGGTTGTTTTTCTTATTGTTTTGTTTTGTCGTCCGTACGTTTCCTGCACCGTAAGAACAAGGCCAGGAACGTTTTTTTCCCGTGTATCGACCGGCCATCGGCCCCATCATCACAACACTTTTTCTTCTTCCTCTCACTATATATTTGTTTGCTGTGTCAGGGATGTTTTTTTCCCGTGTATCGGCCGGCCATCACAACACATCGCTTTTCTCTTCCTCACTCCTATATTTGTTTGCCGTGTCAGGGATGTTTTTTTCCCGTGTATCGGCCGGCCATCACAACACGTCGCCTTTTCCTCACTTCTACATGTGTTTGCCGTGTCAGGGACGTTTTCCAGCCTCGTATGGAGCGAGCGGCCATCACAAACAGCACCTCGCTCGCAATAAGACGCTCATCTGTTTTTCACGCCGTCCATATTTCTTTTTCCAGCCAAGGTCGCGTCCCTCGTACTGGCCGGTCAACAACACAACACGACGCTCATGCAACGCTGCCAGATTGTCGTACTCAGCCTCTTATATTTACCGACTTCCGACCCAAAAACTGTCTCGTGGACCCCAATAAGGAGATTCACTTATAATTATCGTTAAAATAGTTAATTCCTGATGTTTCTTGGCAATAGTTAGGCGTCAGAAACCGGTAAGTACTATGCTCTGAGTACGACAATCTGGCAACGGTGATAAATACTATGCTCTGAGTACGATAATCTGGCAACGGTGGTAAATACTATGCTCTGAGTACGACAATCTGGCATCGGTGGTAAATACTATGCTCTGAGTACGACAATCTGGCAACGGTGATAAATACTATGCTCTGAGTACGATAATCTGGCAACGGTGGTAAATACTATGCTCTGAGTACGATAATCTGGCAACGGTGGTAAATACTATGCTCTGAGTACGATAATCTGGCAACGGTGGTAAATACTATGCTCTGAGTACGACAATCTGGCAACGGTGATAAATACTATGCTCTGAGTACGATAATCTGGCAACGGTGGTAAATACTATGCTCTGAGTACGATAATCTGGCAACGGTGGTAAATACTATGCTCTGAGTACGATAATCTGGCAACGGTGATAAATACTATGCTCTGAGTACGACAATCTGGCAACGGTGGTAAATACTATGCTCTGAGTACGATAATCTGGCAACGGTGGTAAATACTATGCTCTGAGTACGATAATCTGGCAACGGTGGTAAATACTATGCTCTGAGTACGATAATCTGGCAACGGTGCGCTCAGGTCCTCTTCGCTTCACACTTTTATTTGTTATTTCAAGGACAATTCTCACCTTCGTATAGGTCAGCCAACACAACAAGACGCCCAAATGCTCTCCGCTACGTCTTTTCTTTTTGTATTGTAAGGATATTTCTCACCTTCGGATACGTCACCCAATACAACAAGACGCCCATCTGCTCTTCGCTACGTCTATTTTTTTTTTTTGTATTCTAAAGATATTTCTCACCTTCGGATAGGTCACCAAATACAACAGGACGCTGATGTGCGCTTCGCTAACTCTACATTTCTTTCTCATTCTCAAGACATTTTTAACCTTTTTGAGCCATCGTAACGACCTTCATGTGCTCTTCCCTACGTCTATTTTTTTTTTTTTTTTTATTCTAAAGATATTTCTCACCTTTGGATAGGTCACCCAATACAACAGGACGCTTATGTGCGCTTCGCTAACTCTACATTTCTTTCTCATTCTCAAGACATTTTTAACCTTTTTGAGCCATCGTAACGACCTTCATGTGCTCTTCCCTACGTCTACTTATTTTTTTGTATTCTAAAGATATTTCTCACCTTGGGATAAGTCACCCAATACAACAGGACGCTTATGTGCTCTTCGCTAACTCTACATTTCTCTCTCATTCTCAAGATATTTCTCGCAACACGACCTTCTTGTGCTCTTCGCTACGTCTACTTTCCTTTCTTTGTTATTCCAAGGGCAGTTTTTACCCTCCTATAGGTCAGGCATCACAGCACAACGCTTCTGTACCTTCGCAACCCTTATATTATTTATCGCTCTGATGACATCTCCCACCCTCCTATAGGCCGCCCATCAACACACAACGCTCATATATTGTTTTCTCGCTCTAAAAACATCTCCCACCCTCCTATAGGCCGCCCATCAACACACGACGCTCATATATTTCTTTCTCGTTCAGTCCACACCCTCTCTCTGTCGTGCCAAGGGCGTTCCCACCCTCATATAGACCAACAGGCGCACACACGCTAGCTTGTTTTTTTTTTATTATGCATACAAATTACCGGCCCCGTTGTTTGCCTGGGAATACATCTACTTGAATGACACACACGCAGCCTGACATTTAGAGGGATTCAACTCGTTATTTGCTGTTGCGAAAACTGTTATTTATGTATAATGTTTACAGAACAGCTTATTACGTAAACACGGTGTTGATTCTGAGTCAGTAATTTAGTTTTAGCCAGGTGTGTCCACGCGCCGGGCTGGCTGGGCTTGGCTTGGCTGGGATGGTATGGGTCGGGCTGGGCTGGATTGGGCTGGGCTTGGCTGGGATGGGATGGGTTGGAATGGACTGGGATGGTCTGGGTTGGGTAAGGCTGGGATGGGTTGGGCTGGGTTGGTTGAGGCTGGGTTGGACTGAGCTATATTGAGCGGGACTGGGTGGCGGTGTTTGTTTGGGCTTTTGAAAGTTTATTTTTAGAGCAAAACAAACACACACACACACACACACACACACACACACACACACACACACACACACACACACACACACACACACTCAGGCTGGAATAGAACTCAGCAGGGCAGCATCAAATAGGTCCTGGGTTCGATTCCTGAGCGGTGTGGAGCCGGATGGGCAGTCTCCTGTAATCCGTGGCCACCCCTGTCCACCCAGCAGTAAATCGGTACCGGGTGCCAGTCGTGGGTTGTGTCCCGCCTCCCGGTTGTGAAGCTGGCGGGAAGGGGACTGGCTGGTGAGAACAAGTACTGCGCGTGGTCAGACCATGTTAAATTCGACACAGGCGCGCAGGAGGGCACACACACACACACACACACACACACACACACACACACACACACACACACACACACACACACACACACACACAGAAGGAAACAAGCCCATAAAGAAGTGTGTGAACGCCCTTGCTGGCCGTTCGAAATTCTCCTTCATGACAAGTTTGGTATTTCCACCTTCGTTCCTCTCATTTTTCCCTCCACACGTCACCCTTCCCCCCTCCCTCCCTCCCCTCCTCCCTCCTTCCTCTCTTTCCCTCCTTCGAACCCAAGAAATACTTCCGGAGGACTTTGGAACGAGGGATTTAGGGGAAGTTTCCTCCTTTCTTCTCGTCCCATTTAAGGAGATTTTCCCCACCTGACGCCCGAATTTCTCCCGGCCATCGCTTCTTATAAATAGCGTTCAATCAGTTTGCGTCGGGTTTTAGTGAACGCCGCCGTTAGTCTTGAGATGGGAGCATGACCGAGCGAGAGACCGAGGTTAATAGCCACGCACACGAACACTGAACACACACACACGCACTCACACACACGCACACGCACACACTAGCATAGGACGGCAGGCTGGCAGGCGGGTACGCAGTGAGTCAGGGAGGGAAGCAGGCAGCAGGGAGAGAGGTAAAGCCAGCGGTAGAGGCGGCCGGAGGGTAGCCGTGGCTCTGTGTTGATTAATTAAGCCCCAGCCAGGCACCTCCGCTTGCCAGACGAGTTCAGCCCACGCCACTTGAGGCAGCGAACAACAAGAGGATAAACATATGCACGCACGCACGGACGAGGGGAAAAAAGCAAATCGAAAAACTGGTGGTGGAAATATTGAGGTTAATGCTCTTACCGGGAGGTTGAGAACAGAATAAAAAAAATAGAGAAGGGCGTGAACTCTAATGAACTTAAACAGAGGCTGATGAAAATATAGCAAACTGATGGAAAGGCTGGTGAAAAGATGATGATGAAAGTCCAGGTAAAGTCCAGGTAAAGTCCAGGTAAAGTCCAGGTAACGGAAAACATAAAGGAGAGCAGCGAGAACATGAATGTATAAATGATAACATGGAGAAAACAAGACAAGCAAACCTACAGACTCGTGGAAAGATCCGTGTTGCTGCTCTGTGGGGGAGGCTCGAGTTTATCACGCAGAAACACGGACAGAAAGAGAAAAGAGTGAGAATTCTGGTACTAAGAACTCTGCTGGAACGACTTTTTATGCAGAACTGGATGAAAGGAGTGATGGATGGATAAATTTAAACGTGATTATTTAGAAGAGAAAAGCCAGTGACCTACAAACATTCAGTACAAAAAGAAAGTGTGACGAAAGAGTGATGGATGGACAGACTTAAACATGATTATTCAGTACAAAAAGAAAGAGTGACGAATGTTGTTGTTGGGTGATAAAACAGCGAGGTCTTTATAGGAGCAGAACTGAACTTAAGTAGCGGGGAAATGTCAAATGCATACACAGTTATTAGAAGGATGAGAGGCAGTGACCTATAGAACATCCTCAGTAATAAAAGCGACGAGAAAATATATATTGATGTCTGATAAAAACAAAGCCTATAGGAGCGAACCTGAGCAGAAAGGGGCGTGAAATGTCAAAAGTATATACAGTTATCAGGAGGATGAGAGGCAGTGACCTATAGAACATCCTCAGAAATAAAAGCGACGAGAAAATATATATTGACTGATAAAAACAAAGCCAATAGGAGCGAACCTGAGCAGAAAGGGCCGTGAAATGTCAAAAGTATATACAGTTATTAGGAGGATGAGAGGCAGTGACCTATTGAACATCCTCAGTAATAAAAGCGACGAGAAAATATATATTGACTGATAAAAACGAAGCCTATAGGAGCGAACCTGAGCAGAAAGGGGCGTGAAATGTCAAATGCATACACAATATTTATTAGGAGGATGAGGGACAGTGACCTATAGAAGCATCAGATACTCAAAATAAGAAAAAGGAAACGACGACAAAGCAGATATTGATGACTGATAGAAACAACAAAGTCTGTCGAAAAAAATAAAAAGAG